>NC_072733.1:197291236-197639217 GCF_026930045.1 Uloborus diversus | reverse complement strand
AAACGATACTTGTAATGCTCACCATTGAATCGATTATTTCAGAAAGGGCATAAGTCCCACGAATGCAACTTTTCAGGAATCAATAAAGAGAGATTATCTCACTCATAAATGATTCAAACTCTACAAAAAATTTTACGACTCATCTAGTCACAAGTAGGATAATTACCTCACCTTAAATAACGTTTCATTTTGTCACAAGTTAATTAAAAAATTAGGACTTATGCCCTTTGTGCAATAAATATAAAGAAGCCTAATTAAGAGGAATGAAAATGAAACAAAGTGAAACATATTTGTTTCAAACTGATTTATGATAGTAAAAAGTAATATAACAAAGTGACATAAATAATTAGTGAAGTCCGTATTCATTATCTTAAGAAAATACATCTTGTATTTTCTTCTCTCTCTCGTCTTGTTTTTGTGAAATAATAAAGACTGATGTAAAAAAATAAATATGAACTAATCAACTGAGAAAAAAGCTAAAAGTTTCACATAGGTATAAAACTATTCATATTCATCAAATACATCCTCTATGGAAATCTATCCTTCTCTTGTTTAGTTTTGTGCACCAAATATGATGTGCATATTAGTATGATTATGTTCAAAATTGCGCTGAATAATCATCTTGACATCTGTTATATGTTCTTTCATTATGAAATTTTCCCCTTTGTACTCAATATTTAAAGTAATTCTGCCGCCAAGCGTTACTTAGCAGTATGCTCTTGAAAAGTCTATAAAATAGCTAGCCTGAAATCGCTCCTTTGGTGTTATATCGAATATTTAAACATCATGAATGTTGAGAAATGAAAAGATTTATCACGCAGTAGAATTTTTTTCTAAAATCTCAATTTGGGATAAGTTCTCCTAAAATATGAAGGACACCTGTTTTAGTAGTTACAGAATTCATTGTTTTCAACAAATTTTGACATTGAATTTTGATGTTATTTCAGAATTTCCCTTTTAAGAGATTGGATTTCACATGGTAGGTAATAACCGGTTATATCTGTTTACATTCGTTTTTACTGTCCCAAAATCACGGTTGCAAAGGTCAAGCAAATGTCCTCTCAGAGAAAAGTCATTAGCAATCTTCTTAAGTTTCTATAGTGTTATTTATAGAAAAAGTCTCCTGCAGTGTTCTTATTTTGACCAGCGGATACCTCACTGAAAGTGTACAGCTTTTTCACAATTCATAGATTGATGTTAATAAAAAATCAGCCAATAAATAAGCAAGAAAATAAATATAAGAAAAAAAGTATTTCAGCTCTTGATCCATCAGTCATAGTTGAGAAAAGTAAACTCCTTGAAGAAACGTACTTTTGACAGCCAAATAATTTTACAATCATTATGTATGATTAAATATAATGATTAGTATCAGATTTAATGTGATGGTGTATTGTATTTTGTAAAAGTTACCAGTTGTATCAATGGATAATTCAAAAGCACTACAATGTATTTCTTATGAATTAAGGTAAGCATATTACATATGATTAATCAAAATATTTTACAAATGTTTTTGACGTTTTTCTAGCAAAAATAAAGCTCATAAAAATTATAAATCTCTTCTGAAAATAAATTTTAATCTACTTTTATATTTATTAAGTTTTAATAAAAATATTTTTTTAAATTGATTGATCTTTTAAAGCAGGCGTATAAGCATTAACCTACATTGAAGGTTCGGGAAGTTTTAACAAAATGTACAAAATAAGATGTTTGGAAATCAGTCACATGTTAAGTCAAAGCCTAAAGTAGGAGAAGTAATGTGAGTTAAACTCACACAACATATTTTCGAAATTAATTACTGTAGAATACATTTTTTTGTGTATAACTTTAAATTTCTCCCATTTTAGAACAATAAAATTTTTAAAAAATAATTCAAAGAAGAAAACAAATTTCTACTTTTTAAAAATCCATAATTTTTTTTAAATAACCCGAGTTACGGTACCAAATAAAGGTTTAAATATCATCAGTTAGAATCTAAGCATATCAGTGTTTTTAATGCAAACTGTAACAGATGACTATAAAGAACTTGATTTAAACCAGGTATGGTATCTCTTAAATATATTATCACCTCACACAGTGGATCTACTACTGTACACTCTACTGTACAACATTTTAACTACAGCAGAAAGCATCGAACTTCTCTTCTTTTCTGTTGCTTAAGCTTTTCTCTAAGTTTAAAAGGAAGACACCCCCCCCCCCCCATTTTAAGAAAGAAACGTGATGAATAGCATAAGATATTAGTCTTTTAATATTTTAATTTATGCTTATAATTTGAAACACAACATAAGCTATCATTTCGACAAATGTACTAGCTAGTTTAAAATAGTATACTTCTTAAAAAATATATTTAGGACCTATCTATTATACTCATTAACTAAAATTTGTGGGACCTCCATAGCTGTGCAGTGAAAGTGCTTGCTCTGTATGCCAGAGGTTATGGGCATGGTTGAAAGTTTGGTGATGTGTTCAAGACGGAAAATATTTTGAGACCCCCCCCCCCCTTCCGCCCGCAGGCTTAAGGAAAAATTTATGTGTATGAATGTTGTAGATATTAACAATGCCAGTTTGGGAATCTGTTTGATTTAAATTTTAAGCCTTTAAATTGTAATATTTAAGCGTTTTGACATTAAATCCCCAAAAACCTAAAATCCGGCAATAAGGAGGGGGGGGGGGGGCTCTCCCCCAGAAATTTTTTCAAATTAAAGTTCAAAACACGTATGGTAGGCCATTTTGGTAAAGTTCAGGGAAAGGAGGGGTTCAGGGATTCTTACATCAATTATTTCAAACTGATTGTCCCAAAATCAAATTATTGAGCAACCTTCAAAAATATTCATTCATAATCAAACATTCACAGTTCATTTGAAAAGGATACTCTCATTAGATAGCAGATGGTGAAATTAGCAATAAAAAATCGCTTCAGTGAAGTAGATATTTTTAAACAAGGTACCCTTTCCAATATTCATTAATTAAAAATAGAAATGGGGAACTGAATCCTAACCCCAGGCAGGGTCCCCGAATTACATCCATCTTAAGGCACTCAAATACAGCCTAAAGCGGCGCTTTAAATACTTCAGCATCAAAAAATTTTTGGAAGAGAACTCCTGAACCCCTTCCTCTGAGTTCATCACAAATGTCCTAAATTTCAATTTTTAAGGCTTCAGTTTCTAATTTTTTTTTTTGTAAGAATAGTACCCCCCTTTTCTATAAACATGACTTGTGACCGCCTAAAAATTTTTAATACTTTAATTTTGGAAACTTAACGCCCTTCCCCTTAAGTCATCCAAAGATACCCCAAAACAAAGCTTTTGAAATTTCAGTAACGGAAATATTTCGGGCTGGGGTGCGGAATACCCCCCTTCCCTCATTGTGTTTACTAAATGCAGTGTAAGTTTTTGCTTAAGATTTATTTTTCTATTGAGAGAGCAACTCTCCTCACACATTGCCCAAGACAACCCAAAGTTTTAAGACTTCAATTTCGAAAATGTTCCGAGAAAGACTTCTGAATTCTCCAACTCTTACCTCACTCAAAAATAGCCAAAATAGCATTTCAATACTTTAGAACGGAGAAATTTTCTGGAAGAGAGACCCCCTCCCCTTCCGAACTCCTTTCCCTAAGTTCACTTAATTTGACTTAAATTTGCGGTTCCCCTTTTCATCACCGAATATTTAAGAATTTAAATTCTAAAACTTATTGAGAGAAAGCCTTTGAATTCCCTCTTCTTAAGTCTTCCAAAGATTACCTAAAGCTGAGTTCTGAATACTTCAGCTTTGAATATTTTTTGGGGAAGGGGATTCCCGAACCCCAAGACGGTCTAAAGTTGCGCTTTTAAGACTCCAGTTTCGGAATTTCGCCTAAAGAGAGCTCCCTCCTTAACATTGCCAAAGACAGCCTTAAAGTTTTAAGACTTCAATTACAAACACTTTTCGGGAGAGGGTCCCAAATGCCCTTTCACTTAAGTCACTTAAGTATAGCCTCAAATAGTTTTAAATACATCAGCTACAAAACATTTTCAAGTTAGAACACCGAAACCATCTCTCATGAATTCACCAAAGATTACATAAATTAGTGTTATTAAGACCACAGTTAACGATTTTTTTTCAAACCTCCCCTTCCCCACTTTTACATCATTAAAGACAGCCTAAAACTTTTTGACTTTTAAATTTTTAAGATTTTGCAGAGGAGAAATATCAAATCACTCCTAGCTTCAGAAATGGCTTTCAATTCAGTTTTTCAATATTTTATACTGGAGCCCTTGAGTAGCCCCCCCCCCTCTTAGATAATCCAAGATAGTATTGTGGGTTAATTTGTGGATTTACCCTCTTTGCAAAAGCAGCGTCTTTTCGCAAACTCGTGCTGCCGTTATTTTTCTCCTTTCCTTTCTCTATCTCTCTCACCCCCCCTCATATTTCAATTCTAGCGAATGTTATTCAATGAATGACATTGGACTTTGGCGATTCCTCAAGTCTTTGTCAAAAATGCAGGAACGGTTGCCCATCAGTGCTTCCAACCAGCTTGAAATTTCCTCCCGATTATTTCCAAACTTTCCATTTTCATTAAAATTTTCAAAATCCCTGATAGTTTCCGTTTTACCTGGTATGTGGAAGCCCTTTGCTGTGGCGAAAACATTTCATCTTGTAAGCAATCACTCTCAATCGGTGATTCAGATTCAACTCTTAAGACATTTTAGATCGTACATAATTTTCATTTATGTGCGTAAGTTTTCAACTCCCCCCCCCCGCAAATGATAATAATAAAAACGAAAGAATGATCGAAAATAGCATGAGAAAAAGCTAAATTTTCAATTAAAGCCGATTATTTCGAAAAATCACTGAGAATAGCGAGAAACTCCTTGGTCTGCAATGCAGTGAGTTGGAAATAACACAGCTTATACCTAAAAAAATCAGAGCGAGTCGAAAAGGCACGCCTCCAAAAGCACGTTGCAAACAAAATAAGCCCACGGCAGAAAACCGAGAGAATTTCTATGTAAATACGTGGTTATGGAACGGTCCAGTAATTAAAGCATATTTTTCAAACACTCAATCTTTCTTTTTTAAGTAAAAACTGGAAGAAAGTCATCGAATTTCTTTCCGTCCCGACCTCCATCTCGGAAATTTTGTCCAAGACGGAAATCTGTCCTGAGACGGAAGGTCTTGCACCCATGGTCATGGGCTTGATTCCTTACCCTGGGTGTCATTTCTTCTCTCGAGTAGATAATAAACAATCACGACAATGAACAAACAAAAACTAAAATTTGTAGCTAGATGTTCTCCCCAAAATACACAAAATGTGGATTATGTCTGTAGATCAACCCACCACTTTGAAACCTTATTTTATGGTTTAAATTGTATGATAACATGCAAAGTCTCTTTAAAGAAATATAAAAAATAGCAAGTAAAGTAAAAAATTTATTTTCAGATATTGGTGCTATTCCTATTTTGCAAATCATATTCCACGAATAACACAAATTTTCTATGAACAATTGCTTTATAACATTATGAATGACTAGATTTGATCTTCCATAACACAGTTTCCCTTATGTAAGGATTTGAATATTAAAACACTCATCTTTCAAACAAGGAAAGAGTTGCTATGTCCCTACATGCATTATAATTAAATTTTGGAAATAGAGATTAAACTTTGATATTTTGGAGAATATTGTTTTACCAATGATAAAGTCAACTTCAAAAATTATTAAACACAGTACATAACAATCAATATAATTAATTTCACAGTTAAAAGGGACATTTTCTTGGTTACAGCAGCCTAATAAAGCTGTAAAAATGCACCACAATTGACACATGTGTATTACTACAAGACAACTTAAATATAAAGCAAATTCAAGTTTTCTGTCCAACAGAACAATTACTGAATTTATCACATGCCTAAATATTTTTTTTCTCTTTTAAAAATCAGGTTTTGCATTTTGAGTCAACAAATTAATATTGACACTTTCAACTCATTAGAAAAAAAAAATTCATAAGGAAAAAATGAATATGAACATTGTTATACATACAGAAATAGTTATTTTAAAATACTTAAGTAAAATTATGAATTAAAAGCTATACTTTTTTTTTTTACAAAAGACTATTCATTTCATGTAAAAGTCATTTAAAAAATGAATTTTTCAAATTGAAACATTTCCTTGGAGTTATAAATAGAAAACTTTGATAAGTGTTAAAAATAATGCATTTCTACTATTTAAAAAAAGCATAAAACTTCAGAAAAACTTTTCAAATAAGCCTACACATGCCTTCATATATATACATATATATGTATGTATAGATTTTGTAGTTGTTTAACAGCTAACAACTACACAGGGTAAGGCAACTCAATGATCACTAAATTATAGCTTATGCTTTTCAGAAGTCAAAAGACAGAATCAATTGAATTTGAATTTTCTGATAATGTAGCATTTGGAAAAGGGATATAAAAACAAATCCCTTTGCAAAATATACTTATAAATAATTTAGATCTCTGAAAACGAATTTTACAAAACTTGTTATACATGAGATTCATACACATTTCAATAGAAGTTTGATGACTAGTGAAAAGTTTTTGTTTATTCATAAAACAATTTTTAATCCATTTTTTAAATGATTATTGTTTTAAACTATAAATACATACACTCCGATATGTCGCTATTACAAAAATGCATGTTTAATAGCAAAAATTTTGGTATTAAATTAAGAATTGTGCTAAATTCAGGAACCAAGGGTATCAAACATTCATTTGTTGGCTTCTCTGTACACATCACCAAACAGCAGCCTTTCTGTACAACAAGATACCCTAAACTCATTTACCACATATATCATTTCAAGGACAATATCACATACACAAAAAACAAAGTAGGAAGCTGTAAAAAGGATAGTGCGCAGTTTTTTTGTTGTTTTTTTTTGGAATCTTTGTACAAAAACGAAATTTACATAATTCAATCAAATGTACAGAAAACGCACTCCACTTTTTAAAGTGTGATGCTGCTCTGCCATACATGCAGTTCAGCTTGGAGAGCAATTATGACTATATTTGAACAAAACTCTGCTGGTGCTTCAACTGCCGTAAGGAACTCAGACTGATGACTGTGCTTGCATACCATGAAAATAACAAGATCGTTTTCAGGAATGAACTAATCTCGGTGACACTTAGATCTGAATACAATGAGCTACGAAAAATCATAGCAGTGCAGATGGTATCAATACAATAGCAAAAACACAGCCTTACGTTTTCTTCTATGCAGCTCACAAAAATGTCCAATGGCACTGTATTAATTGTAAATAAAAATATTGTGATCTGGAGAGACATGACAAAAAACATAAAAAATTCACTTTTTTAACACTCCATAATGTCACATTCATACTCGTTATGTAACACTAGAGAATTCTAGATACTTGAGTCATCTACATACATGAGTAAATGGCTTACCAGGAGGCAATGATTAAATAATATTAGGTGAGCTGTCAGTCATTTAAAGCACATAAAATGATTAAACCACTGATATGGCTTCTTCACTGAGGTGAAAGGACTATGGGCTTCGTGTAAAAGTAAATAGGCATACAATTTTTGCTGGTTGCTCTATAGCAATAGCCATTGAAATATTTGGCAGGTTCTGCCACCTATAGCATTCTTTAAAACTTTCCGACAGCACAGCAGCATTCCAACAGATCTCCTAGAGCTGTAAGTTGCAATTAAAATTGCCATGAAATTAAGAACCCTTTTGTTAAATGTCTAATCACACCATTACAACTTCTTCTTCTCCACAAAAAAGAAATCTGAATTGATCAATCATAGTTTGTACAGAATCTTCTAAATGTGGCCTCATTCTTTCAAACATCATCATATCACTGAATTCTAAAGGAAGCAGAGTTGGCCACCAACAAATGGCTAAATTTTTACTGTCCATGCTATTTAATCGACAATTGTCTGCAACTCTGTAAAAAAAAAAAAAAAAAAAAAACCTTAGACACAAAGCATATTTTAATATTTCTATTTTGTGATAAGCACATTAAAACAAGTTCGAAAGGTTTTGCTTATTTATATACCAAGTAGCACATGTAATGTTTTATAAATGTTTTAAAATGGTTGTCGCAACTGTTATAATATTAAAAACTAAACTCGTATTGTCTTGCATTTAGAGTCAACAGAGCAAGACCAAAAATATTACAAGAAATTGGTTTTTGAATTAAAGTTAATGTTTTGTAATTATGCTTTTCAATTAATATATTACAGTAGAAGACAATTATAATGCATACTTTGGGAGCATTGGTTTTGCATTAAATAGATTTTTGGCATGATTTATACAGTGCCAGCAAAAAAAAAAAAAAAATCTTTCGATGTGGGTGTCAATTAAAAACCTGACACGCAAACTTCTTGTCATGATTTTAATTGGCATGTTCATCCTTATGATGTTAGAGAACTGGTCACACGACTGGAGCAGTGTAACTGGCCAGTTCTCTCATATTACTAGATGAGCATGCCAAGTAAAATCATGAAAAGTTTGCTTGTCAGGTTTTTAATTTCTTGTCAGGGGGTACTCACCCCCTGTCCTTGGTAGGCACCTGACATTTGCAAATATGCGTTGGCTATTGAACAGGGGTCTGTCCAGGATTTTTCACAGGATCCATTTTATTTGTGAAAAATCAGTCCATGTTGTGAAAAATCAAATAATTTTGAATGAAGGGGGGGGGGGGGGATTGTAAAACGAAATTTCAAAGTGGGTGTTTTTGTAATATTTTTTCTTTTTTCCATTAATAATATTCATTTCCGTTAAATAATTGAAACAAAAAAATAAAATTCAATATGGATGTCTCAATAAAATTCAAAATGTCAATATAGTTGAGCATTTAACTCTTGAAACTCTTAAAACTCTCATAATTTCGTTTAAAACTTCTAAGTTTCGTGATTTCAATAAAAATAAAAGGATAATTTGTTTGTTTACCTCTTAACAAAGCGTACTAAACATTAAAAATTCGAAAAATTCGGTTTTCAAACTGGATGCAAAGAGATCCCAATTCTTAAAGTGAAGACTCCAAAAGTATAAAAACGGCTGATAAAAGAATTAATTTTTAAAAAATTGTTTTAGAATTGCATTTTACAAGCCTGTGAGAAACCGATCATTAATATCTATAGACACAGTTGCAGCAAAACTAAAATTAAACCATCTATTCAGCAGTTAAGTTTTTGACTCATAAACAAAAACAGAATTTCGTTTTAAAATCTTGAAATGATGGTTTTAATAGACTTTTCATTTATTTGCCTCTATATAAAGCGAAGTTAGGTTAAAAAAAAAAAAAAAAAAGAGTTAAATTTCGATTCTCATATCGGTTGCAATCAGACTGCATTTTTCAAAATGAAAGCACTAAAAGTATAAAAATGGTAAATAAAAAAGTTTAATAAAATAATTTTAGAATTACCATTTAACAGGGGTGCATATTGAATTTTATTAATACCACTGACATATTCACCGAAAATTCGGAGTCGTGGGGGAAAAAAAAGGATGAGTAAAGGTTTAACACCAGACACTAAATGGTGATAATTTTAAAGCTGGTCACCGTATTTGAAGCGATCGCATTTCAATGCGCTGATAAATGCTTTTTTTTTTTTTTTTAAGACATTAGCGGGAAGAAAAAGTTCTTACACTGCATTTTTAGAGAACTTTATAACAATACCACTACTAACGATATGATAAAACAAACAAACAAAATTATGCACTAAGTTAGTTATGTATTGCTTGCATCACAGAAATGTACTGATTTTTTTTTGTACACAGAAATATGCATTATTTTGATTTCAGATTTGCTTTTTCAGTAAACAATTTGAAAAAGATTGTTTTGTTTTGGTTTATAAGTGCGGAAGCCAATCAATGCGAACAAGAATAATAACGTGTGCGATTATTCTCTCCCTGCGTCAGTAGTTCATTATGTCCAACAGTTGCGGAAAGCTTTTTTTTCCCCCAACTATGGTTAACTTTTTTTTTTCTTTTGGACAACTTCTATTTTTTTAGCGCGGACAGAACTGTCCGCGAGAGGGTTTCATTGCTCACGACATTGTCACCGTGTCGCGGCGTTTCTGCCACTGGGCTACAGGGTTGCCACTGCAAAATGGAAATCAAAATAAATCACTTGATTTTAGCATTTGATCTTTATATTGTAGTTTGAACAAAATAGAAATCAAATTGATTTCTATATTGTACCTTTGCTGTTTAGGACACAAACCCATGCACAAATAGTTAGCTGGATCAAGCAAATATTAAAAATAATGATGATGAAAAGTTTGAAATTAGGTAAAAACTTCTATTAGGAAAATTTTTTTTAACTTACTTAACAAAATGCTGAAAGACAAATTTTAAAACTTCAAAATTACAGGTTGGGAGCTTTTTCAAGAGATCCCTCAATGTAAAAAGCCTACAACTTTTATCTTGAATGCCAGAAGAAGAATATGATGCACCTATTTTAAAAAATAACATTTAAATATACTTTTTCTTCATTTGAATAAAATGTGCATCGTGCAAAAATAGAAAAGAGTTAAAATATACACTACCTGATATTTCTGTTAATTCATTCATTAGGCATGGTGGAATGAGAGGAGGAAGTCTTTTTGAAAAGAAATCTTTTAAAGCTGTTGCAACAGCATTAACAGGAATATCCAATTCTCTAATGGAAATTGATGAATCTAGAATGAATATATAAAATCAATCATCAGAGGAAAAAAAAAAAAGCTAAAACAGTTGCTACATTCTTGCATAACGTTGGTTTACAAACAAGTAATTAAATTGCTACAGAAAAAAAGTTGAAAATGAGTAACACTGAAAAAGAATACTTAAACTCCAAAATGTAAAACAGGGTGGCATCCTGTGCAATCACCTTGCATTTCTAGTACTTACCGAGGTTTGGAAGTAAGTAAGTATTAGTAAAACTTTAATGTGAATGTCACTATCTCATCGAAGCACTTAAAACTTGAAAATGAAAAAAATGTTGGTACCAAAATTTTGGTTATAAAAAAACTAAGATCATTTGAAAAGGATTCGATTAACCGTATTAATACTATATAGTTTACTTTCAAACATAACTGCAGTTACCATCTATACCATTTTCCCGATGCTGCTAGGTTTTTTTAAAATCCTTTTATATATAGAAATCTGCTGCCTGGGAATTGAACCAGTTGGTAATGAGTCCCGAGTTCATTATTATTTTGAAATTGGTACACACCCATGCACTTTTCCATATGCACAAGAAGAATATTAATTAATTATTAGTAGAATATTATTTTTAATTTTAGGCAGTAAATTTGCGTCTTCAAAAACAAGTGGAATTTTTTCACTTTGTTTTTCATGGGGCAAAGTGAAAAATGATACATTTTCTATTTGGTTATAAACATATTTTTGATCAAACGAATAAGTAAATAAAAGGTTGAACGAATAAATGAAAAGATAATGAGGCAATAAACCAATAATTAACAATTGCCACAAATTAGGAAAATAGAGGGAAAATAGGAGATATAGGAGGACCCTATAGGATAGCCCTGTAACTGTTATTGGATGATAACTGGGGATAAGTAAATAAAAGTAGAAACACGTCATATCCAGTGTTTGAGTGATACATATACTATTTATAAGCATTTTTATGTCCTTATGACAGACTATTGGTGCAGTTACGTTATTCCCTTTGATTTAAGAACTTATTTTTTCATTTTTACAGATTTTTTATGTAAATCTAGATATATATATATATATATTGCTAAATATAGAGAACATATAAAAACACTATAAAAACTATTTTATAAAATGCTTTCTTGAAACTACTATGAACAAAGCTTGATAAATATATGGAGATATAGGTGGATAGGTACATATTGAAATAGAAAAAATATAGATATACAGATTAATTTAGAGATGGATATATGTAGATAAATAGCCCAGGGATAAAAACAGCCCCAAGTCAAAAAAGAGGAAAAATTGCGAGACTTAAAATTTGAATATGTATATATATACACATTACATTATGTGAAATTATATTGATACTATACTGTCTTTTATTTATTATTATTATTTTTTTAAAAGTAGAAATGGTAACAAATGAATAAATAAAATACGCTTGCATTTATTTAAGATTTTAACAGATATATCAATTCCATTTACCACTTTCAATTTCCCATAGCCCATAAATCAGGTGAAATTAAAACTTTATAATGTGACATCTAATGCTATAAAACTTCCATATAATTAAACACTTAATACAAGCTGAATCATTGGACACCATAATTACAAAATGACATTATCAGTGTGGCTAACCTTGGAGAAACAATTTGAGGAGCATTTTGAAATTTTGTGTAGCAGCTGGGTATATTCTATAAAAATCAATGAAAAACTAAACCCAATCTAAAACTTTTTGAGCTTTGATGGTCATTTTAAGCACTATGTCATGATTAGAGAATATAAGCATCTTTAATTTCCTATATTTATGAGTCTGTTATAAAAAAGAGCACAGTATAATTAAAATAAATTTGAATTTATTAAGTTCTTCAAAAGCTGGGCAGGTTCAGGCTTTGGTAAGCCTGATCTCAGCAAAATAACCCTGTTGTAAAAATTTCCCCCACCAAGAAAACCTTTAACTCTTCCCTACAAAAAAGAAAGCATTCATCCTAAATCAAAGAAACATTCAGCCTTAAAAAGTCATGATATCTAATTTGCCCGCCAAGTATCTGCCAAACTATCATCCTCCTTCTTCTCCTCTTTCATCACACCTACTTCCATTAGAACCTCCTCCCACCTTCAACTCCTCAGAAATATGGATAGATCCTTGAAATTGTTAACCTTGCTTGGCGGGAAGCTTTTCTAATTGAAGTGGTTGCTTGGTTCTAACAGGGAGAGGAGAACAGGGAGGATGACAGTTTGGCAGATACTTGGCAAGCAAACTAGATATCATGAATTTTTAAGGTTGAGGGTTTTTTTTGGTTTAGGATGAAGGCTTTCTTTTTTTTTTTTTTTTTGAGGAAGAGTTAAAGGTTCTCTTGAAGGGGAAATTTTTACAACAGGGTTGTTTTGCTGAGATACCACATCTTTTTGCATTTATATTATTACTTTGTCTGTATTTTTTGAATTGAGAATTTCTAGTCATAAATATTCTATTAAAACAGAGTTGTTTGTGTTTCTAAGGAACAATAATGGCAAGCTTAATTTTACGTCATGTTATTTTCTGACCAGTAAGATTCTACGTTCGTTTAGTGAGAATTGGGCCGTTTAAATTTTATTGCAATCCTTGTATCCTCTCTGTTTCAAAGAAAACTGCTTGGATAATAAAATACTATATTTTAAATTATATTGTTTTCAAGTATTTTCCAACTTCGCAATAAATTTTATTGCAGCTTCTTTATTTGATGGATTATTCAACATTTTTGTGAAGTTTTATTAAAAATGTTTTATGAGCTATATTAATCTAACTTTTCAGTTATTACTTAATGACTCCGTTTTTTAAATCGTGGATTATTTTACGTTTTATGGGATAATTTAAATTGTTGGGTGATTTATCTTTCTTTGGATGGAAGTCTTTGTCTTGTTTAATACCAAGTTTTGTTTAAAAGTTCACAACAAAGACAATATAACGTATGTTATGAACAAGCAAAATAAAAAAAAAAAAACCCCAAGTCTTTAAATATTTTAAATTTGAATGTGTCAGAAGATGTAAGCAACTGTACTATACGTCAAATCGCAGATATCGCAAATTTTCCACAGCAACTGCGTATGAGCGTGGACTTAGCTAATTTCAAAAGTCTTGCTTAAATTAATTGCAAAAACTTTGCCTGTTAACAAATTACTGCAAAACACGGGTATCCACACATATTTCATATATTTCAATTCATAATGTGCTATGTTTGTGAAAAATGCATTAATTTAGAAAGTAAGCAAACCAATAAATAAGTGCTATTTTTCGCATTCAATTATAAAGTTAGATGTATCATATTCATATGCATACGATTACATATAATATGTCACACAAAATTTTTCATGGTTTAAACCCAGTTTCGCTGACACATTTAAAATTTCTTCCCCCTTAAATATATCAAAACTGAAAAACAGGAAGGAAAGAAAATTTGTATCGGTGTAACTGGGGGAGGGGGACTGTATTCTAATCTCATTCATTAATGTTTCTCTACTTAAACAAACATAGAACAGAAAGCCCAATGAGCTACGTCCGCGTGTTGTGACATCCGCGATTTAACAGTTGCAACTGTTGAATCTGTTTTATTAGTCTTGATTGCTTTCATTTCCAAAGACAACTTTTGAATAATTGTTAGATCTTAGATCTGTTCTAGCCTTGCAACTGCAGTCAGAGATTAACAAACCCTATAAGCTGAGAGTAAGTACACAAGAATTTAGGGGAAATTAGTGCTTTTCAAACTTTAATTATCCCGGCCCATGATGTCCCTGGGGTTTGAATTTTTGTATATGTTCTTAATGGCCCCCCTAGAATATGCATACAAAAAAACCTTACCATAGTTCCCTGGGGGCTGCTGCAGAACCCCAGGAAGGTACGATTTGGGGGTAAAAACAAGGGGGGGAGGGGGTCAAATGGCACAAAAGGTATATCAGTAGGGCACAAGGAATATGTGTGTGAAATTTCAGCTTGATTCCGTTTCTCATCTGGGCTGTAGCCCTGTCAAAGAAAGCGAAAACTTTTTTGAACAGCAATTTTCTAACTTAAATTCCTCCTCACCCTAATGGTCCTGGGGATTGTATTTTGGTTTATGTCTTCAGGGGCCACTAGAGATTGAGTATACCAAAAATCAACTACGGGGGTTTCATGGGGCTGAGATAGAGGGGTGAAAAACTCAGAAAACTCCAACTTGTTCTGTCGTGTACACTGTTCTTGCTGCTGACGTTTGTTTTTGCTGGCGGCGATAAGCATTAAAACTAGATTTGAAGACTGATGTTGGCTTAAATTAACTCGGATGGAATAGGATAAACATTTTTGAATGGGCGTGGCAGTCTTCATGAAAAAAATAATAAATGAAGTGTACGAAGGGTAGAAAATATTAGTCTACAAAAGGTATTAATGTCTAAGCAGTAGAATGGCATAGGAGATAAAAATGAGAGAATGTTACAGAAGCGGATGCAATCGGATTTCAAAAGCTACATCTAATGTTTGTACCCACCCACTGTCACTCTCCAGCATTTCCCCCTCTTCACCAACAGCAAAAAGTTCCTTACTTCTTTCTACTCAAGAAAGAACGTGGTGTGCCTCAGCAAGAATCCTGATGGTAAAGTCGGGGCAGAAGGGAGGTCAGGGAGTATTTGCGAGATCGCTAGAAAGTGGCTGTGAAATGGGCGTGCCAAAATAATGAGAGTACGAGTCTTCAGCAAAAAAAAAAAAAAAAAACACATACAAGAAGGGTTGAAAATAATAGTCTACAAAAAATTATAAAGGTTTAAGTGATAAGATGGCATAGTAGACAAAAAGGAGCGAGTGTTATGGAAGCGGATGCAATCAGATTTCGAAATGCATAAATGACAACTCTTTCTACGTCATTATTGAGCCTTTTTTCCTTCCCACCAACAAAACGAAGTTCCTTTCTTCTTTGTACCTTAGAAAGAACACGTGAGTCAGCAAAAATTCTGATGGGAAGAAGGCGATCGAGATCAATCGCTTGAAAATGCTCGGCGGCGGTGAAATGAAAAAAAAATACAAAAAGTGGAAAATCGCGGATCCGCGGAAGATTTTCATCCCAGAATATACAGAAATAAAGATACCGTCGGGTCAGAGGTCCAATCCAGCATTTGTTATGGAGCGCAATATGGTGTGATAGTAGTGGGGAATTACCTCTAGTCGTCCTAAAAGGCACTATGATGGCTCGCAATTATGAGAAAAACATTTCAATGCTGGTTTACTGTCTATGCCATTGAATTGCAAAAGAACCATGAATAGGCTAGACAATAATTGCCCACATTGTGCATGACATTCTCAACTATGTCTTCAAGGAAATGAAGTAATTTTGTGGCCTGCTTGGTCACCAAACCTCTCCCCAATAGAGCACGTTTGGATCATACCAACCATCCAAGAATGCTGGGGAACTAATAGCCCAAATAAAAAGATTATGGCTTGATGTTCTGCAGGGGTCATATAGTTAGCTCCCAGAGGTGGCGATGCAACTTATTGATGCATAACCATTTTCATACCAATTTCTTAATAAAACAATATCTTGTCCAATTCAGGACAAGATATTGTTTTATTCAGAAATTGGTATGAAAATGGTTATGGAATCATTTGCTTATCTCCCCACGGGTCACATACATTTTAAGTTTTGTGATGACAGCTTATGTCTCTCTGGGCGCATTTATTTTTTTGTGACAGCATGTATAGTAACTTACCCTTTTTGCTTTACAATTATGGAATGAAACTAAATACTGCAATTTTTCAATGGCAAATCAAAATGATGTTAAACATTACTGTTAAAAAAATACTATTAAAAATGCATTTAAAAATATACCTTCATCAAACTTTTGAAAAAGTAGATCTACGTGAGCCCGGTTTCCTGGTACTCGATAAATTCCTTCAGAATCTAATCCTTCTTCTTCAATAAATTTTATACATTTCTCTACAAATAATGGAGTAGGATTGTCTTCAGACTGCATGAAGTCTTCAATACCTTGTAACTGTTGAGTTATAGTACCACTTTTTCCCTGAGCTGCTTTCTTTTTCTTTTTCTCAGTTAACCTTTTTAATCGTTCCTGCAAAATATTATAGATTAATGAAATGACAAAATAAATGAAAGCTGAAAGTTGTTGGTAAGCACCTCACAAACAAGCAACTCCCCCAACTATTTTACTAAGAATATACAGATGTATGTTTGCATTAGACTAACCTTTCACCTTTAAAGTAAAAATATAAGCAACAAAGCCAGAAAAGAGTCAATTTGACTTTTCAAATGTTGCATATATCTTTATAAACACAATAGTTAAACACTCACCTCCTTGAAGAGAGAGAAAGACAAGATTTTTTCATTTATTGCAATAGGTTAAAAAAAAGACTATAATGGAAAAAATGTACAAATAAAAAAACAGAAAACACTTCAAAACTAATGAACCAAGCATATCAATAAACTTTCAAGTCTTAAAAATCAGCATTTAAAGTAAAAGCAATATTTTCTGTACCAGGAATAAAAATGAATGCTTAGTTTCAGACAATGCACATTTCAAAGTATCTTTTAGCCAGCTGCAACTAAAAGGGTAGATTAAAGGGGCAAAAGGGGATGGCGGGGGCTCTTTATGGTTAACTTATGTAATTGCTAGAATGAGGAAGTTCTAAAATGCACTAGTAAAACACTACTTTTAAATTGATCATACCAAATTATCTCTAAAAGATGCATTTGTATACAGTGAAACCCTGATTTTACGTTTTCCGTCGAACCAGTGATAAAAAACATTCCAAGAAAGAAAACCTAAAATCGGGGCAGTGGTAAAAATCGAAGCACATTGTTTAAAAACCAACTCTTATCCAATGAAGTACAGAATAAAATGTGTAAAATTTACTTGTTGTTTTGTTTCTAGATGCAATTTCATTTATAGTCCGATCTGTACTTACAATTTTTTTGAAAATTTGCTTCTTAGTTGGCATTTACAAAAAAATCATTTTGGAGTATCTATGCTTGAAATCGCTTGATCAGCTGTGGTGACACTCTAGATCATCTCTTCTTCATCTTCATCAAAAGTGGCTAGTAAACCAGATATTGAAGAAATTCCTGATGTGATAGGATGATACAAGCACCACCAACCTCTGGAAATATTTCAAGAGGAGTGTCGGCAGCTCTACTCTCCTTAGTTGCCATGAAGGAAGATTGGATGATCAGAGGAAATCTCTCTCGCAGAAAAAAGGACAATTAAACACAAGGTTGGTGAAAAAAAAAAGTTTTTTCCCCTCCCATAATGGTCGATTTCGCGGTTATTGGAGGGCAGGTTGTGGCTCCCGGCTCAGCTTAACCGAGTATTATTGTCCTACCTTCATTGGATAGAAGCAGGAACCCACTACTTGCCCTACAATGTGCGCGAAATCGACCATTATGACGGTGGTGATTTGACGGTCTGAACAGGCATCATGTTGGATGGCCGCACACCCCTCCATGTCTTTGAGAGAGTCTCTTTGACAATAGCGAGGAATAGAGATGTGGTCTTGGAGCCCTATGCTCACCTCTTGAGAGGTAGTGTTAGTCCTGGGGAATTTTAATGAATGTTAACGCAAGGCCTGATAGAGCTCTTCTGGTCGAAGAATTTCTGGAAGGGGAGGATATTCACTGGAGGGTTTAGCCAAGCAGATCTCTAAACTCCAATACTATAGAGCATTTATGGGATGCTCTCGGGAGAGCAATAGCAACTCGCAACACCTCTCCGGGGACCATCCATAGTCTGAGAACAGCGTTGCTGAACGAGTGGAAACATTTGCCCCAGAATCCCATAAAGTACTTCATTTCAAGTATGGAGTCACACTTCAAGGTCTAAAGGTTTGTTAGAGGGGGCTATACCCCCATTAACCCATTTTGTTGTTGCAACCGCTGTTTCATACCATCTAACTTTAACGAGTGTTATTTATGTGATCATGTGTGTATTTTAAATCTCGGACGGTTATTTGTTTTGCATTGTTTAAATGTATGTACAGACTAAATTTCATTAAAATTGCCCTGGAGTTCTGGAGATAATTGACCATAGCGGAAAATTCTCTTAATTTCTTACACTATTGTATATGTACTCCTGAGTGAAACTGTTTCGGTTTTTCAACAGTGATTGTTTCATTACAATGTTTTTACTATACTTCTAATCACTAAAAATTCTTTCTCAGGGGGAATTTTGGTGTTTTGATAACAATTCCTTAGAAATAAAAATGAGTGTGTGAACGTTTTTAAGTGGTGTACTACATTGTTTAGAGTTTTTAGACTTGGGTTGGAACAAAACTGATTTGCACACACACACGCGAGAAAATGCTTTCATATAACAGAAAATTATTTTTCTATATTAAAAATATGAGAAAATGATGCTCCTGCTTCAAAGTCATCCGCCATCTCTCTGTGATCAAGCATTAAATTGAGTGGGGAAAACATTTCTTGAAAGTCATTTCTTATATTTTGAGACCACTGAAGTAGTAAACTCTATTACAAGTCCAAAAACAAAAGGTACTTACTCTAGACAGAAATTTCAAGAGATTAAAATAACATCACAAATGGGGGAAGGAGGGGAACAAACAGATTCCCCCCCTTCGACTATGAATATATCTGACCTTAAAATTACTTTGCTAGATCAAGAGTAAATATATTTTTTAAATATCTGGCTAAATAACCTGATTGTTAAGATTAAATTTAGTTAATGATCAATTTCTTTGTTAATATTTACAATCACTGCATCAAAAAAAAACAGCTTGTTTTTTCATTTTCTGGCAGTTTATTTTTTGCATGCTCCTGCTAAAGTATTGTACTTAGCAGGTGTGGATCCAGAGATCCCTCTTCCCTTAAGTCACCAAAGATAGCCAAAAGCTGCGTTTTGGGGACATGTATGTCAGTAAATTCACTAGACACTTTATTACCCCCCCCCCAAAAGTGACCCCCTCCCCTTCCGGAAATGACCCCACTAAAACAAGAACCTGGATCTGTACCTGGTACACAGCCCCTCTGTTTTCAAAGGAAATATTTTCAGTCATAAGGAAATTATAATTACTCTCAGATAGCAAACATTCTTAGAAATACATATATCAAAGTTTTAAACAATTTTTAAGAGCCATTTTTCAACAGACAAAACTTCTGATGTATGAGAAAAGGACTATCAGTATTTACTGCATTTAGAATGAGCCAGATTGTAACAGATTATGTTTCTGCTAAAGTGATTTTTTAAAAATAAGTAGATTATGCCTTCTTTCTAGGAGGGGGAGGTCAAGAAGTTTCTTGGCACACAATGAAATCTGAGAGATTAAAATTGAAAATTTACAGAATATTTTAGAGTTAAACCAAATTTGAGTTTTTTACACATCAGCTAGCAGGCTATCTCTTAGATAAATTGCAAAGTAGAAATCTTCTCCCAAAGACTGCAAAAGCTATTAAACTCAGATTCTTGAAAATATAGATACACTAATACTGAATTTGAGTAACTTACAGCAATTCTGGACATTTGCATAATTTAAACACAACATTAAAATTTCTTGATTTCTGTATTCACGGCCAGTTTAAGCATATCTTTATTTTACTTATTAAAATCTCCATAAAAATTAAGAAAAACCCACTAAGGAAAAAAGTATTGATTTTTAACAGTAGTCAGAACCTAGCTGCAACTGGACTAAAATTGTCAAGTGGGCGTAGCAAAAGGAAAAATCTTGAAAATACACTACAAATTATAAAATGCATTGAAAATAATGTTGAATACAAAATTAGCGATGCCTAAGTGATAAAATCATATGGTTCACAAAATTGGGAGAGTTTTATATAAGTGGATGCAATCGGCTTCCGATCTCGTAAGATGTCGGGAGAGAGCTCTAGAAAACAGCCAAAATATGTAAATTATAAGTTTAGTCCGTAAGAGTTATTCAAAAGCAGGAGGAAGACATGAAAAATCTGGCTGGCAGGAGGATTGTGGTAAAAGTAAGATTATTTTGCCAAAAGTAGGAAAGTTGTTATGACCGATTAGTCAAAGTACGACTTTCACTATTTTTGGCTTTCACAGTAAAAAAGTTCAACATTCAAATGAAAATACAATTTCAAAATATTGACATGCAATTTGGAGATCACTCATCAATACTTTGAAAGCAAAATTTATAACTCTAGTTAAGGATGCAAAGAGATTGTGCATGTCAACTTATAGGTGCTGTATACGAAATAGAAGAAAGAAAAACTGAAAAACTAAAAATTTATAATTGAAAAGTGTAAGAAAATTAAGTTAAATTAAAAAATTGGGACTAAAAGAGAGAGAGAAAATCCAGTAACTCTTAAGCCTACACTTAAAGTTTTCCAAAGGTTGCACTTATAAAAAGCTTCATATTTTCTGCAGAATAAATGAGCAAAATTTTGGAAAGGGCAGTGAAAAAAACTGTCGGAGAAATTTAGGAAAATTGACACCCTTTTGTAAAGCCGAAATTTTCAAGTCTTCAAAAGGCATCTAACACATTCTTTTAGCCACATGCAATTCAAAAGTGCAACTATTTGAAGCTGCATATTAGGAAAATAACAGCGCAGACTGCTGCAGTCAAATTATTTAACAACTTGAATAATTTTTTTGAAAAATAAACTTAAAATTAAAAATAAAAGAAGCAGAGTTGAAGGTTGCATATGTTAAATAGCTTCAGACTTTAAAATTGAGAAATTGAAAATATGCAAAAGGACTGAAATCTCAAAAGTGACATGCAATTCCAGCAAAGCACAAGTTTGATTTTCCAAGTTTCCAAAAATAAGACCTTGAGTCAATGAGGTAAAAATTGTGAAAATGCAGTTAAATGGCGGTCTTAATTAAAGTTAATTCTTTCAATGCACCAAATTTAGTACCAATTTTTCTAAAAAAAAGTTTCCCAATAAAATCCAATTTTCAGAGTAAACAAAATCAGACAAACTCCGCGAAAAATGGCGACATTTTTTACCTTTTTTTTGGTGAGCTACCTAATAGATCTTTACGGGACTAGTTCTAAAAAATACCAGAAAACAAATTTTTGTTACGAACATTTTAAGTAATTTAAGAAAAATGTTTCCCTCTTTATTGTTTTAGTTTACAATTTCAAGATCCAATACAGGTCGATTTTACTCCCATTTATATCTACCACTTTCCTAAAAATTACACTTGGGTCATTCCATGCGAAATGAGCAAATCAGCTGTGGCTGACATGTCACAGATTTTAATGAAAATTTTTATTTTGGTAAACCATACATATCTATAAGGGAATGCAAAGTATGGAAGTTTAAAAACTGTTTGTTGAGCTGTTATTGAAATTAAAAGTTGATGCTTACCTAAGCCTAAATTTTCAGAGTCCATCACTACCAGTTTGTGACTCAATAACTCCATAAGTTATAAACGTACACTTAAAAAATAAATATTTCCGCACTCTATAAACAATTTTCTATTGAGAAAGAGCGAAGTAAAATTTATTCGGATCTTTTTTTGAATCTGAGATATTAACAAAGATTGAAATTTTGCCAATTTGCTTCAGATTTTAAATCATTCTTCTAGCTCTTTTAATGAAAAAATAACAGTAAAAATAATTCAGATTGAAAAACTATCTATAACTAACTGTCTGCTCTAATTTTGTAACTGTTTATTAATTTCTTGATGACGAAATTGTACTTTAAAAAATCGAAAATTTCCAAAAATTTCATTTTTTCCTCTGTTTCAGATGTTTTTTGAAGATGAGGGAAAGCTCTAAATTTACTCATTTTTTTAACGTAACATATTGAAGTGTCTTTTAGATGCTACTAAATTTTAATCATTGGTATCAGCGTATTTTTGTTACTAGAGTAACTTGAACTAAGCTAAAATTTCATTAGTTACTTCATTTTATTTTGTAAGTTTAGCAAAACTAACCATTTCTTTCGTGTTTCATTTTCTCAAAAGCATGTTTATGAAGTACAGTCTGAAATGTACATTTTTTTAATTGAAATAAATGTTAGTTTTACTTGCTTTTGCATCATTTAGTCGTTTATCTAATTCTTTGAATTCTCGTAATTTCACATAAGGGTCAATCCATACAGGTTCCATACAGTACAAACTACTCATTCTCATGTTCAAATATTTCTAAGTTATCAAATTAAAATAATTATTTTGAAAATTACAGTATGTTTTTTCAGTATAATGTATTACATAAGGCACAATATACGTAATTTAAGAAGGTGCCATGACGTTTTCAGTTTTTATTTCTGTTTTAGTGTGTGAATTGATTAGCAAAGTTGCTTAATTTCAAAGACCTGTATCTATTTTACAAACCAAATACAAAAAACAATATGTATAAAATGTATAGTACTTGAACGGAATATTCAATTGGCCAGGAAATTTTATTTTTAATTCTATCCCCTTTTGGTTTATAGGGGTCTAAAAATGTCATTTTCGTCATTTTTTCCGATTTTTGAGAGGCTGTAATCTATAAAGGGTGAACAAACACACAGCAACAGTTACATATTCTTTCTAGCATGGTTCCAGTGATTAGTTTTTGTTGTATTTCATTTTGTGTTTCCATCCTCTACGTGAGTTATCCCCCTTTGAAATGAGTAAAATTTTTACATTTGGTCTTGAACTTTAACCTGTTGCCATTATTTTAATTATTAACTTACAGCTACGTAACTCAGCATATAAGACTATCAACTTATGCACTTTAACATCAAAGTGTTAAATTAACAGTCATAAATGTAATTCAAATAGATTTTAGCCAAAATGCAAAGGTCCCATTTTTGACTACGAAAATCACTTTTGATAACCTCTAAAAAATCAAAGGTCCAGTTGAGAGAAAAAATAAAAGTGGTTTTAAACATCTTTCATATGCAGCTTTTAGGAATATGAATTTCAAAAAAAAAGAAAAAATTAAAAATGGTCGAGCGCACCTATCCGTCGAAACTGTATGGATTGACCAATAAAACCAAAAAAAAAAAGCTTCTTTTTTCTGAATTTTATTTTACGTTTGGAAATCAAAAACCAATTTCGAGTTTCTTCAAGCAAATAGTAGAAACACAGCTCTATATTCTTGTAAAATTTTAAAGTTGTCTGAATTTTCCCTCATTTGAATTTTTGTGTGTATGTGAAGGGGAAAATCATCATTTTACAAAAAGTCACCAAGTTTAAAACTGATTATGAAGACAAAGGAGTTAAAATACAACTTCAAAAGTAAGGTATTTCTTTTATGATACTTAGCACATTATTGGGTATTAATTTCATCAAAGCTAATGCATTCCTTAAAGATTGAGATTAAAAAATAAAATGCTTAATTATGAGAAAATTGAAATATTTTTAGTTTTTGAAACTCGGTTAAAAGTTAACTATAATAACTTTGAAAATTTTACTGATATCAGATTAATTACCCTACTCCATAGATTGCAACAACATATAACTTTTATGTTGCAAAAATATTTTAGATATTTTTATATAAGCATAAAAGGAACCTGTATACCAAATTTCATAAAAATCTGTTACCATGCGGCCACCACGTTTTTGCGAATTTTGCTCATTTCGTATGGAATGACCCACTTGCAAAATTGGAGCACTAAAAAATATTATGCTATAAAAATGGTACTTCCACCAAAATGAAAATTATTAATAAAACGGAATGTTAAACTGAAAGATAAACATTGTATGTATACGACATATTGCGTTTTAGTCCTTTTCGTCTATTTTTTTGTTTGTATGTGGATATTGGTCTTAGCTAATTTTACTGCTAGTGATTATGTAGCAATCTTTTAGCATCTGTTTCTGGTTAGTTGACTTTTTCATTATTTCTTTAGTAGTATGCAGTACAAAACCTTCTGAGCTGAAATAAAAGGGTACTTTTTTATTCTCCTGCCCCCCCCCCCAAAAAAAAACGAGTTTGAAATGGAAACATACTGTTTTGTTTAAAATTTGTCAGTTTCATGTTCTACTTAAATATTAATTCATTCTTTTTTCCTGAGCATTTGTTTCGTCTTTAAATATGATTTGTATAAGATTAAAAAAAAATCTTATAAAACATGCTTTAGACATATTGTGCTTTTGCAACCAAAATGAATGTGGACTTTTTTTCTCCCCCCCCTTCTAATTCTAAATATTAACTTTAAAAGAATCACAAAAGTAAAATGCTGATATTTAATTTTCTTAAAAATTGCCAGTAAGATAAAAATATTGGATTAGTTCTTTTCACAAGAAAAACTTGCCTCTTTGAATACAGCTGCTTATTGCACTGCGTTTAGCAGTGCATAACATTTGCAAACACATTTGTGGCGTGAATTGAACAAGTCCAAAACTAGGAATAGAATTCAAATGAAGTCTTTTTTTGTTTTGCACCTTGTTACCACTACATTTTTAAAGCACTAAAACAAATTTTAATGACAATTTGGCACAATTTTATCTATGAAATCAATAAATTGTTATGCATTCTCAGATATTTAAATTTTAATTAAATGTTATTAATTTTAGTTATCTGCTCTGCTTAGTTAAAAAATTATAATGACTGCCTTAAGTTACACTAGCTAACATTGCAGGGGAATGTGGGGCAAAGTGAAATGGTTAAGATCACTCACTTTTTTCAAAATGAACAAATTGGAAATTTGTTTTGGAAATTACAGTACATAAAGAAAGAACACTATATTTATAATAAAACTTACACTGAAACATTTTAAATTTTTGACAGTAAATTTATGCCTTTAAAAAAAGGTGGAAAATGTCCCCCCCTTTTTTTTCGTAGAGCAAAGTGAAAAATAAAATATTTTTCTAACAAAATATAAACAAAATATTTTCTATTCGATTGTTAAAGATATTTGATAGAATAAATGAGTAAATAAAAGAATGAATGAAGAAATGAAAATAAAATGAAACGATAAACGAATAAATAAATATATAAATAAGTTAATACATGAGAAAAGTTAAATGAATGAATAAAATATCGAATGAAGAAGAAAATAAGTGAATGAATGAAAAAATATATAAGGGATTTTTTAAATGAAAGAATATGAATGGAACAACTAATTAACTGAAATGTAAATGATTTTCATAAACGATTGAATAAGTAAATGAAATGGACTACATTTCACTTTGCCCCGCATGCACTTGACTAACTGTACAAAGCATTTGAAATACAAATAAGCTTAAAATTAAGCAAATAAATACTGCACCGTATATTAGTAGGTCTCAGTTATATTTAAAGCATTATAATAACAATAACTTTATCATTTAATAATAACAAAAATAATTTGACTTACAACAAAATATTACAATACGAGTATCAATTTTTGAAAATTGCTTGTACTATCATATTCTCGGACTTTCAGTGGTAATATTTCTTGATTGGAATAGACTACATGTGCTACTACATAGTTAAAATATTACTAGGCAGGTGGCGCTAAAAGCAAAGTAAATATTTGAACATTTTACTTTGCCCCGCTATTTCGTTTTGCCCCATATTCCCCCACTTGTTATTTTTATGTGAAAATTTTCATTTACTGATTTTTAGTCATTACCTCTACATGGGTACAGAAATCAGTTATGTATTGAAAAAAACATAATCTCCAAATGCAGTGCTAAATACATTGTGTATGAATTTTTATGATTTTGACTCACCTTCCCTTCACCCCATACTTTTAAAGTGGCTTTCAACATAATCAATTCCAATCTTTGTGGCCTGTTGTTTTAAAAAGGTTGTGCATCCCTGAACATAGCATATTAAATGTACAAAAAAAGAGGCAGACACCAAAATCAGAAAATGAATACAAAGCGCAATTGCACTACTTTCCAGTAAGAAAATTTGCAACCATAAACAATTAACTTGAACCTACTTCTTCTTTTAGTCTCCGCTTCTCTTGTTTTTCATCTTCTCGATTCTTTTTACGTTCTTCTTTCTTTTTTGCTGTTTTATCATTCTCTGTTTTTCCCTGTTAAAAGAAACATTTTTAGCACAATAACTGATATGCAAGACTCTAAAATCAGGTTTATACACAAAAACCTACAACTCTTTTGATTTAGAGAAGGCAAATTTATACAAAAGGCAAAATTTATTACCCTAGAAGTAGTAGTATTATCTCTAGGTGAAGCTACTTCATAACTTGAATCATCTTCATGAGGAGGAACAGAAGTTAGAGATTGTTCTAACTTTAACTTTGCTGTTGAAAATAGTAAAGAACACAAAATGAATATTAATCATTCATTATTCCTTATTTCACCAACAAATTCCTACAAAAAGAGGGGGGGGGGAGGGGAGGCTCCCATAACATTTTGTTATGAAATTTAAATAAAAATGCACATTTGGACACATCAAGACACAGACTCTTATCCTTTTTATTTCATATTTTCTTTCGTTAAAACTTGGGAGAACAAAAAACAGTGCACATATGAGGCAGTAAAAAGCAAAGGGATCTAAGTGGACGTAAGTTTTTTTATAAAACGCATTTTAAGTTCTACTAAGATACTAGGTTGCCTTTCATTGAATTCTTTTTTTTCCCCTAAATCATGCTGTACAGCACAAACTACTAGAGCTACTAGCACCATCTCTTGCCAAAAAGCAGATGAGAGGTTCTCCTATTATTTGTACTGGTTATTTCCAAAATTTTAATTTTGGCACTTACAACCCTTTGCTTCTCATTGCCTCATATGCGGTATGTTACACCCTAACTTGTTTATATTTATCCAAATCATTCAGAATCAAACTCGCTCTTAGTTTGCTTTAACTTGATTTTGTAAAAAATAATACTACTGGTGCAGTATGACCAAGTGCAAACTTCAATGAAATATGTAACTAGCATAACTATGTATGTTGCAAAAATAACATGTTTCATAAAACTACTGAAAGATTTAGAACTCATGAACTTCATCTATTAATATTCTGACCATTTTGTATTTAATGATACAGCTCTTAGATTTGTAAACAATTACTAATCATAGATGACCAAAAAACGTGCATCAGAGAATGCACATTTTTAAATATAACAATAATTACGATTGATATGCAAAACCTTAGGGATTCCTTTACTTTTGACAAAAGAAGGGATCGATTTTTACAGCTACATAATTATAAAGTACTTTTTCCCTTTGAATAACTCTTTCTCCATCAATAGATGTTTTTTTTTCTTTTAGCCCCCCATCTCATTTTATTGTTTTAAGCAATTGATTTCTGAAACACAAATTAGCTGAAAGAAGAAAGATTAAAAAATGAGAGGTGATAAGAAACATACAAATGAAGAAATGCTAGCAAGAAACTCAAAGCATTAAATATACATCAGTGCTGAATGAAAATATAATCAACTAAGTTGCAATTGTGGGCACATGAGGACTACAAAAGCACTTTGACAGCTACCGAAAAAAGCTAAGACTTTTTTGTGAATGAAATATTAGAGGAAAAAATTAAAAAGTTCAAAAGATTTACATGGTTTCATGCATTTTCCCCTCTGCCAAATTGATCACTCACACTGATGTAACCAAATGAAAAAACTTCCATTACTAATTTAAAACATGTCTTGTGGTGAACATACTAGTAATGGCATTTCATACTTCAGACATTCTAAAAAGATCAATTATATCATATCTTTTTATTAGCTGTTTTGTTACTACTGTTTTGAAATTAGTTACCTTAGCATACATAACAGATAAAGTAACTTAGCACACATTAAGCAATCATACATAAATATTTCCTACTAAAGAAATATAAATCGTGCAAATCTTAATACAGAAATTTACACATGAATTTTAAATAAATAATAAGAAGAATAGAAATCATAGCTAATTTGGAATATAAAACTTAATGAACATTGATTAAAAATCTCCATGCAAGAGTTGAAATGAGGGAAAAGTAAAAGCTTTATTTCTCCTCAATATATATGCAATTCTATTCCTAAAAGAATTTTAAATACATTACTAAAAATTACATTAAGCATGGGACAAAATATTATTGGTACTACACAAAACCCTCAAAATACCTTACTTTTGACAGTTTAAGTACTAAGAAATTTTATGTAATCTGGAATTCAGAGTCAATAGAAATTGTAATGGGCATCACACATCAAAAAAATATTCAAGCTTTCATCAAAGTTATTGAATAAAACATTTTAAAAATCCTAATTGATATCCTGATGAGTTAATATAATTAACATGGCATGGGTACATAAAGCATTAAAATAAAATAGTTTTAACATTTGTGACCCTTTATTTTTTTTTCTCAAACTTCTGAAAATAAATTACTGAATAAATATATAGGTTGCTCATAAAATAAATACCCATTTTACCAAATAACTTTCTATTGCAATGTGTAAGAATGCATCCTCAAAGGACAAATTTTGATTGTACATTCAGATTAAGTCAACAATTCAAAAGGACTTTTCTCTATCACTTTCAACCACATTTCAGTAATACTGCCAAGTTGGGCGTTGGCGGGATCGAAAACAGAGAGAAATTCAAATCTGCATACGTCAGGGCACTATTTTTCAATCAAAAAGTTATCAATGCAAGGCAATTGAGACCACATTGTTTTCAAAAACTCTCATCCAACGCTAAAAATTACATTTAAATTTGAAAAAATATTAAACACAAATACACATACATAAGAATCTAACACAGAAGCTGAAAAAAGTCAAGAATCATTTGAAATTATTAGGAAGCCTCATAAGTGTAACAAACTTGATCAACAGGACCAAAACCATTTCCTTTCCCATAAAATTTTGTCATAATAAGTTATGCCTTTCTTATATTTTCCTTGGTGGTTACAACATCATCTTTATCAGGATCAGCAGTTTTCAAAACTTAAGTCCATTTCTTTGGTGGAATATCCTTTGTGACTTCCAAGCAATATGCTCATACACTTCCATAACTTCTTCTACTGTAAGTTCCTTGTGCAAATCAAAAGTTCATTAACATCAATATCTGCTGCCTCTTCTCTTAATTGACAATTTAATGGGAAAAAATTGATAAAATGTAGAAAAATAAAGAGTCCAATTGAGAAATCTGATAGTTCTGCACATTGAAAGTTTAAAAAAAATAGTAGTGATTCTGTATTAAAGCAAAGTAAATCTACTAAATATTGCCAGAATGAATTCCGCATTGGCCTCAGGATGAAAATTAAGGGACCACATAAGTACGAGTTTGTGCACTTCTGGGTAGCGAAAGTCAGGGAATTACTGTATTTAACTCAGTCTTAAGATGATTCAAGAAACTTTAATCTAATGCTGATAGTCAATAAATTGAACATTTAACCATATGAAGGGAAACCACAGTAATGAATCAAGACAGATAAAACACTAAAGTTAAATAGCTTTTAACTTTAAACAAACAACTTGGCCGAGAATGAAGTAAAGCACATTTAAGAGCATGGGAAACCTTTTGTCCAATCATGGGGACAAACCCAATTCATGGACAGCTTAACAGTAATTAAGAGATGTGTTTTCATTCAGTTCAAACAACTTGATTACTTTTTTTTATTGATGGATTCCTGAAGACCAAAAACATGCAAGGTCGAAACAACTTTAAAATAATCCAATGCAGTCTATAGAAAACTCTAAAAATTATTTGGAAGAGTATTATCCTATGGCAAATTGTACCCCAATGTGTGTAGATATCTTTTAAAAATGCAATGCCATGCTTTCTCATTTAAGAATACTTGAGTATATGAGCAAAATCTCAGTCACATTAAACAATGTTTACCTCTAAGCGGGTACTTATTTTATAAACACCCAACATATTTCTTTTCCCCTTTCAAACCTACATTTTTTTTTCGAATAGAACTTAGTTAGAAATTAAAAGATGTTACTTTTATATAACAGAAAAAAAAAAAGAAAGAGTAAAGAGAATTCTAAAAATTTTTGAAGATTTAAGCCAAAGAACATAAAGCAAAGTTTCAAAAGAAGAAGATAGGAGAAAAAGAAAACTTACATGAAGGAGAGAAGAGATCATTATCAGAAGTAAGTGCACTAAATTGAAGTGAATCTCCTAAAGGAGGAGGATGAGGTTGTGACTTTTCCGATTGTTGTGGCTGTTGTTGCTGGTGTGGTTGACCTTGCTGTTTTCTACGTCTCAAACGAAAGGAACGCTTGTGTTTGTATTTCAGACGGTGAGAAGTTTTATAACGAGGATCTTCCTCTTCTGATAAATCACTGCCCTCTGAAGAATTGTTTCCACTTCCACGAACTGAAATCATAGTAAATTCTCATCTCTCTGTCATCTACTACTACCTAAGAATACTAGATGACTGGTAAATGGTAGTAAATGGTTCTAAACGAACTACATCCACAGTGCCTTTCTGGATACTCTTACAAGCAGAAATTAAACTTCCCCACTCTGCCGAGAAACATGAGTAGTAACATTCAGTAACGTCCATCCTTCACTCATCAATTTTTCCCAAATAAAATTTATTTTTTTATTTTTAGAACAGGATACTTAATAACATTTTTGATAATGTATAGAGTGAATCTTTTAGAAAAGGAATTGCATGTTTTAAAAAAAATTGGAAAAAAAAAAGAAAAAGAAATCTCACAAAATTAGAAAGAATTTACAACAAAATTGAGAGTTAAGAAAAGTTGTAGTAGAAAATTATGAGTACTCAGACAATAAAGCTAAAAACACTGAACTAGGTAAATAGCAGAACAAAAACTAAGAAAATAGGTAATCACAAATTTCAAACATTTATTCAGAATTAGCTATTGTTGTAAGTCCAAATATTAGTTGAAACAGAAGTGCATTATAGATATGGGAAAAAAGTACAAGTTTAGACAATGAGTAATTACTGAACAAACAAAATTTTAAAACCATGCACTGGAAGTTAAAACCAAGCAGCTACAAACTATGATAAAAAGGAAACAGCAAGGATTGAAGCCTAAGAAAAAATATGAGCTTATGATGTGTAAACTCAAAAAACAATACATAAAACAGATTAGTAAACTGGCAAAAAGAGAAAAAAAAGCAAAGGTTTCCTTTGAGATAAAGTATATAATAAAAAAAAAAAAAAAAAGGTGAGACAAAACTGGTGCACAATATTGTTATTGGCAGCACTAAAACTGCATGCAGTGTGATGGGTTTCAACATAAACCATGCAGTTATGCAGTGAAAATAGTGCTGGGGGACAATGAAATACCTTTATCAAGTGGATCAAGAGATTGAGCAGTCACAATCCTCTGACCCCCAGGAAATGACGGGACTGGAGGCAGTGGTCCCTCAAATGAAGGGATCCGAGGAGGAGCAACAGGTATGCCACGCTTTTTACGTGTTTTCTTGTGAGGGGTGGGTTTACGATTTGCTTTAGTATAGACCTCTCTTTGTCTACGTTCCAGTGAACTCCACTCACTTTCTGAATCAGAGCCTAACAGTGAGGAATATAATCAAAGTGTTTTAAAAGTTGCATGCATTTAAACAGCAATGCAAAACAGAAAACAGTTTTTATATAGCAGTGAGATATATGATGCCCATTGAGTTTTTCAGGCCTTGGATCACTTAAAGTGTCTTGAAAATAATGAGAAAAGTGCTCATAGCCTTAAAAAAACTGAACAAATGGTGATCATTTCATCATTTCCAATGGTGTATTAATTAAACTGGTTATAACTTGAGATAAATACTTCCAATTTTTAAATGTCAGAAATAGTATTCAATTAGCATCACCTAATCAAAGAATGAAACTTATTAAATTTATAATAACACTTCTACATTCATAATCTATTTTTGGACAACTTCTCTTAAGTATCAGTTCACTTATAAAACATGAGTAGATTAAAACTGCTATAGTAGAAAAGGCTTGAAAAATCATTTATTTATAATAAATCAAGGGTCTTTTAAACAAGTTCTTCTTCAAGACCATTAAAAACATCATTTTTTCTTTTATGCATGCAAGAAAAGTTTTATCAAATTTAAACAGAAGATCATTTTTATTAATTAAATTAAATTTCTTAAATATTCCCTTTAAAATCTCTTATGCTCTCTTCTGGGCTAAATTATATTACTATGGCAATAACAATGAAATTTCTGTTAAACTAAATCTAGAATATCTAAACAAAAAGATGTACACTAAAATTACCATAACAGTGCGAAATTTTCAAAAGACATCCAATTCGTGATTTACAGAAAAAAAAGATTCCTTTAAACTCTTATTCTAAATACAAATGTTGACCATTTTACAATTGTTTGCGTACAAAAAATCTAGTATCTACAGTTGGGGCAAACCTAACCTGGTCGCATCGTAATGTAATAATGCAGTGATTAGGATCTGCATAGCTTTTAGAATGCTGCCAGGTTAGGTTTGCCCCAACTGTCTTTTTAATAATTTCATCGCAGTTATCTATACTATAGAAATCAGTGTGCATCTGTCTGTCAGTATGAAGCCTCAACTCCTCAACAGCTAATGGGAGTTGAGTCAAATGAGGGACTGAAAACTTAAAATTTTTACAAGGAACTCATTTTGTTCTGTCTTATCTTTACAGCTTTAATTGGTAAAATATTAATAAAAATACCAATTAACACATTCACCATATCATAACCCACCATTGGGTCCTACTGGACTTGCTTAACAGATGTGCATGTCCACTGGTGGATCATCTTCTATGTACGACTACATTAACAGGGCTGCCACTGAGCTATGATGCTAAAAATAGCTGCTAAAAAAGCCTTTTACACGAAAAAGTCTCCAAAATAGTCGCCAGAAGCAGAAAAGTGTTTAAGATAGTCTCCCAAAATGTTTCGGAAATAATATTAGTGTCATAATAATGCAAGGGTACTTTGATAACAAGCCTTTTTAAGTAGCCTTGTAAGTAGGATGCCTCGACAGACTCATATGTCAAAGTCATCATAAGTGGTTTTGCACCAAACTGATTTCAATAATGACGTAAAAGTAATCATGATGAAACAGTGGAAAAAAAAATCTAGTCGTAACTCACTCAAAACAAAGGGGTTTGAGCAAAGAAACATTTTTTTTATATTAAACTCACTTTTTAAATAAAATAACATATCTTCCCTACTCCAGCTATTCTGAGGTAAAATGTCCACCTATTCAACAAATGGTAAGACTTATCCCTTTCATAACAATATGGAGTTTTAATTAATTTACAAATAAAAAGAAAGAGCACCTGTCTGCATATTGCGTAGGTCTAGATCATTCCAGCAACTTTTAAAAATTCAGCACAGAAATAATTTGAAGGATTAGGGTTTGCACATTGCCGAAGCATCATTTCTAACATTTAATTTTGTGAATTCATCACTTGAGATTTTACATTTTAATGGCTATTTCACAAAAATAGTTGCCGTTTTTTAAAAGGTTGCAACATAGTTGTTTTGCAATTTTCTTCAAATAAAGAAAAGTTCTATTATTTTCTGCTGCAAGAAACCTGTGCGACTATTATGAGTTATACATCAGGTTAAAACCTTGTTTCGTGAACAAGCTGTCAATTTTTATCGACCCAGAATATCAATTCATATAACCAATCATAATACTTATCTGATGTTAATGAATTTTACAAGTTAATTGTATCAGTGTTATTTTCCCAATATACCTTATATTAAAAACTTAATATTATGTTTAATAAATAAGCAACAATTAGCCAGACTTTTCCAGCAGTTGATATTCACAATTCAACAACTGTACATCAGTTTCAGTTCCAAAACAGATTCCAATTTTTAAATATGAATTTTGTTTCTTAGTTCATTTTTATTAGTTTTTAGAAACTACAGAATAAAGAAATTAAGTACAAATTAAAAAAAATAATAATATGGTATTTCCAAAAAAAGGGGAATTTTTTTATTATTTAGTATGACAAATTCCATACACTTAAAACTAATCATTCAATCATAATAAAAAAGAGCTTTGTCATAAAGTAGGTAAAATATCTTAAGTTCAAACTGACACTGCATAAAAATTTTTAATTTTCAAAAGTATCACTTAAGTGCACATTTATTCAAGTCCTTTAATCCTTCATCTTTTTTTTTTCAAAATAATTACAGTTATGATCGAGCAAAAACTCATTGTGGGGTGAAAAACTTTTGTTGTTTCCTCATTTAAAAATTCACCACATTTTTAACATTTCAGTTCATTTCAGTGTATGTTTTTCTGCTTGATTCCAACTAATACATTATGGATTACAAAACTTTGACACAGAAAGGAAAAAAACCTGAATTAGATTAATTTTAGAACTTTCTGAATGGCTGTTTTAAGAGTTTTTGTGCTACAAATATTACAAGCGTGAAGTAGTAAAACCAAAAGAAGATCACCACAAACATTATTGAAATTAAAAAAATTAATAAAATCGTTAAAAGTACAATAAAAAAAAAAGCTAAAAGCACACCAAGCACATTAAAAATTTACAGAAAAATTAACACATAATTATGGTTTAAAGATCAAAAGTTCAAAACTGGTTGAGAAAATATTCCAAAGAGTCCCCCCCCCCCCCCGCCCTTTAATGATAGGATGACAATATTTCTTAAAAGTAGAAAATATGTTTCAATTTAGCACCTCAAAAGTATCATGGGACCAAAAGAAACAAGGTTTGGAAAGCTTCTCGATCGCCCTAAGTGATAAAAATATTTCCTCATATTGGATTTTTAGGTAACAGTTTGAAGAAAAAATAGATTGTTAATGACACAATAAATTTGCATTGGAATGTTTAAAAAACATGATTTTATGTATTGCACGGCAAATGCACACACCAACTGAATTTAAAATCAGTAGAGTTCAGAGACTTATGTGATGACAAAAGTGAATTAAATACCAAAAAGTTAAATCTATGCTTTGCCTTTATGAATAATTTCGCAATTAAATGAAAAAAAAAGCAAAACATAATCTTCATATAAAAATGTAAATGTGCCTTTTTGAATATTGAAATTAAATTGAGTTACTTTGTACCTCATTTTTATTTCAATATTAAAGAGGGTTAAGAATTTGTTCAATTTTTTATAAACCAGAGACAGGGTTACAACAACAGAAAAAAAAAAAAAAAAATTAATGAGAACAAAGGTATAAAAACAGCAAATAAAATTAACAGCTTTTCCACTTGAACAGTATATTATATTATACAACACATGTAATATCAAAGTTTATAAGTAGTTCTGTTAAAAACAAAGTTTTAGAAGGGTGTAACAAAAGTATAATTAATATCATAAAATCCAAGTTTTCTCACCACGATCAAAAGTTTCTCGATTGCCATGTTTTCGAGTTAATGATCTTATTCGGTGAGGCTTGCTGTCAGGTAAAGCATTATGAACAACAGCATACTCATAATCATTTCTATCTGCTGAGAAAAGGTGAACTGCATCCTAAAAGTAATAAATTCATATTAAAAGTGTATCCATGTACATAAATAAACACATACAATTTTGAAAAGATGTATCAACCCTTTATTTTTAATCAGTTTTATCAACTTTTTCTTAAATGAAAGAATATTTCAAGACTTATTCTAGTAAGTTAAATTCTAAATAGGAAAGGATTTCCGTACTAAACAAACATTTGCGTTAAAACATTTTTTTTTCTTCTCATATTGAAAGTCCTTTATTTTCTTCTTCTAGTTTTAACTCAAATTTTATCATGCTTAAAGAACGAAACTTTTCCCCAATAACAAAATCTTGCAGATGAGGTAGATTATGGTTTTCTTTTAAATTTCCAAACACTGATTGATGATATTTCCATTTTCTTCTTTCATGATGTTAAAACAAAAATGCCTTCACATGAATGGTCAAACATATTGAAACAATTTGATGTGGATTAGTTTACATAGAAACCATGGCTGAGGGTGCTTTTAAGCATGACAAAATTTACAAAGATGATAACTATGGTGGAAAATAACAAAGGAATGAGATGAAATAAACATAACTTTCAGTAACTAAAATGAAGGCCATTTGGAACATATTTCTTATGCATTCTTTTGGTACATTTTCTCTTCTTAAGTAAGGCAAGATCATAATGTTGTATTTAAACATACAAAAATAATTACATATGAGGCAGAGAGAAACCAATGGGGTGTAGGTGGCAAAATTAAAAATTTGGGGAAAACCAGTACAAATGGTAGGTAAACCTCTTCTATGTCTTGGGAAAGAGATAGTACTAGTAGCCCTGGTAGGTGCTGCTGTACAGCATGATTTAGAAAAAAACTTCATAGGAAGGCTTTTCATTGAATTTATCTTTATATCCATTTTACTCAAAACTTGAAAATGACCACTAACATCCCTTTGCTTCTCGCTGCCTCATATGAACTATATATACAAATAAAATTTTTGCTTGTGAAACACATACAGAAAAATGGAAAGATCTAGAAGCATGAAATTTGGCATACAAATGTAGGGGAATCCTGTGTACCTAGAGTCACACCACTTTATTTGTATTGTATCAAGTTCAAAATTTTCTTGTTCAGTTGAGAGTTTAAACGTTAATTGATATTTTTTGTCCCCCTTTTTGAATCTTGGGAGAGGAAGTTATGGCAAGCTACAAAAGTCAACTTTTAAGACATTTTGACACAAAAATAAAAGAGATCAGTTCTGGAGTAAGTCTTGTGTTTGATACTTTTTTTTCAACCAGTTGATAACAGAATATTAGTTAAACTCAAGTAAAATGTTTTAAAAAAGTGTTAGGTATTGAATCTCAATTTTCAGATGTTTTTCCTGGGCAAATGTGAGGGGTGAATCAGCAATGACCTTTACTTGCCGATTTGTCAGCGTGATATCAAGCATTGCAGCAGCAGTATTCATTCTTTTATCATAAAAGCTTGTGTTTTGTTTAAGTTAAATGAAACGATGAGCATTTGCAACTTGTTGTAAGAAAATATTGATGTTTTCATACTTATTTGATTTTAATCTTTTCAAATTGGAATTAAAACAAGTGCTTTTATCTTACTCTCATGCTTTTAATTTCCACTGCATAAAAAACTCAACATAATGAACTTTTACATCACTGTCTGAAAAAAAAAAAGCATACGAATGAGTTTTTTTTAACTTATTGTGGCAAAATTCACTATTAGAAATGTTTTTTAATCCGGGTAATTCCTCAATTCTTTTCGGTTTTCAAAATTTGACTGTTATGCACTATATTATAAACCTAGTTATTTTAAGGAAATGGTGTCAATCCATAGCTTTCTACCAATAGATGAACTGCAGATCACTGCAGTTAGAAAAAATAATAACAAAAATAGAAAATTTATAAACATTAAAGTGCCAGTTAAAAAGAAAAAGCTGAGCTCGCTGTGCAAGAAAAAAATTGCAATAAGAATGAGTGCAGTTAGATACATAAGTTAGAACATTATTAAATGATTCAAATACTTTAAAATTCATGACAAAATGAATCAATAGGACAACTAAAACAAAAACTAACAATGATTTAATAAAAAACAAAAGGAATAAAAATGAACTATTAAAATAGCAAATGAACAAATGATTGTAGCAACATTGAAGCAGCTTACAATTTACAAAATAATTGAAATATTTGAAGGATGCAAAAGGATTGAAATCTCAAACACAACATGCAATTTTCGGCAATGCATTTTGGGTTGCTATATTTAAAACAAATTTGCTTTCTACTTATATGTGTAAAACTTAATGAAAATTTAAATACAAGAAATCTATTTAAGGAGCAACAAACAAGGTCAAAATAAGTAATCCAAATACAGATTAATGTCAGCAAAACAACGTCATGTAAGATTGAATCATTATTATTATCAAGTATATGGTCTAAGTAGACAAAGTTGATACTCTGTTATGCTGCAGAAAAGAAGAAATTCATTGGCTGATGCAACACTGTTGAAAACACAAGGAAAGGTTTGATTAGTGCAGAGCTCTCTACGTCTCCCACCCTGAGGTCATTGATTCAGAATGGAAGCAAGTCGTCGTGACTTTTGAACCCCCTTAATTTATGTAATTCATTGTAAAGCAAGAGGAGGAAATATGGAAGGTTTTTTCTTCTGTGCGAAAGACAAGGTTAAAAATGTGGAAATCCTCTGAAAAATGTGAAAGGATGTGCAGTTCTGACGGTTTGTATTTCGTAGTGCTAAAATGTCAAAGCGAAAATGTTTGATTGCTGAAGATGAAGATTCATGTTGAAATCAACAAGCCTTATGCAACATCCCAAAATAGAAAATGTGGCAACAGATGTTTTAAAGCATTGTAAAGATAACATACCTGAAAGAAACTTTTTCCTAAACAATCAAAATATTTTCAGTAATAAAATGAAGAATACTTAAAAAATGTACTTTTCAAATTACACTGCTTATAGCAATAAAAATTATGTTCTGTTTGAAACTAGGAAAATCTTACATGAGTTAAATGTTAAAATACAAGATAGTTTCCAAATAACATTCAGTCCTAATTTTTGAGCTGAAATATTTTTTGACAAATTTTTAATGCAGAAAAAACTATTTCACTATTTTATTTATTATATTATTATTATTTATTTATTACATTTATATTTTTGTATGTTTGGTGTATACAACTACCTTTATATTGCCCAAAATATTATAAAAAAGTGAATCTATGGAAAAAGAATGTCCTTTTAAACTTTTTCCTTGAATTTTGTGTCTTGGTTGAAAAGAGGCCTCCCTGTATAATGTATATCTAGTTATATACAATGCATTGACATTACGTTTAATATTGAACAGTAATGATAAATTATTTTTAACCTTAACTTGAGCATATTCATTGCCAAGATCCATGCTTTCAGGAGTAGCCAAAGGAGCATGAACTAAACCAACCTTAGGAAGAGTAGCTCCAGATTTATGAGATGTTAAATTTATTCTTCCAATTGCATCAGTTAAGTGACCATATTGCTTCAGATCTATCTTTTTTGGCTAAAAAAAATTTAACAAGTTTTAAAAGCACATCTAAAATTTTATTCACAAAACAATTATTATAGCAAAACATACACAAAACCACAGATACAATGTATTGCAACATTTATGTTTATTAATTAAAATAATATGATGTCTAAAAATAAAAAAAATTACAAGTTTTAAATAAGTTGATTTAAAAGGGTGTATTTAGAAATAAGTCCCTAACAGAAAACACAAAACTGACTATCATAAAACATGTTTAATAATTCTGTTTAAATAGAAAAATATAAAATGGAATTTTTGTGCTAACAGAAAAGGAGAAAAAAAAAAAAAAAAGATACCTTAGAAAACAAATATCATGAGTAAAAATTTCAAAATAGAAGTTTTTAAAAAAATAATAACAGCACTTAAAAAATAGTAACAGAAATTTTGAGAGTACACAAATACAAGTTATTCAGGTTCACCAGGTCTAATTCAAACAATTTAAAAAATACAAGAAATTTTAACAGCTAGGCACAGTTTGAGAAATTGACTTTAGGATGGAAGCTTTATTGAATTATAAGACGCCTTAAAGGAGATTTATAGACTAAATGAGAATGTTGATTCCAAGAGGAAAAAAAAAAACCCTCATACTTAATCATCATTTGAGGCAGTGAGAAGCAAAGGGATATAAGTGGCAAAATTAAAAATTTGGAGATAAACAGTACACACGGCAGGTGAACCTCTCCTATGTCTTGGGGCAAGATATGGTACTAGTAGCCCTGGTAGTTGCTGCTACACATCATGATTAAAAAAAAAAATCAATAAACGCCTACCTAGGATGTTATCTTTAAACTGGTTTTAGTCAAAACTTGAAAATGTCCACTTACACCCCTTTGCTTCTTACTGTCTCATTTGCAAGATTGTCAACACTTTCAGTACCCCATTTGTCACAAAGGCTGGGAACTCATTACACAATAATCTCTCTACCAGCAGTTATCAGAGTGTTAGTGATGTTTTTATAGTTCCATTCAATAGCTGTAGGAAGCATGCTGATGCAGCATGAACTAAAGCCTGATAGTCAATGAAGAACACAAATCACTCCTTTACGCATTTGTAGCTTCGCCAAAAAAAGTAAAAATATTTCTCTATCGAAACTATCGGAAATTAAACTCAAAGGGTCTTTAAGTAGTAGAAAACTTCAGAAGCCGCATATTTCATTGTACCCAGAAAATAATAAGTCTAAGTCTCTTTAATATTGAGAGTCCTTTGTAGGACTCTGTAGGAGCATTTTTAATGATGTTAGAGAAATGTTGGAATTCCATTACAACAGACTTCCTTTTACAATTTTTTAAAAAAAATGTACAAACCCTTCAAGTTCATTGTAACAGGGTTTCACTGTATTACAGCAGCACTTTACGATATATTTAACCAATTGGTTTAAAAACACATTGTATTTGTTGATACAATTCCAAAAATCAAGTTTGTCAAACTTTAAGGGCTACTACAATCTTACAACGCGATAGTTGAGTTGATGGCACTGACAAGTAATCTTACCCAAGTTGGAATAAAACTTTGCACCTCAATAGAACACTTAAAAACATTGAACCAGAGGTTTTTTTTTTTTTATATCAACAACAAACATGTTTAACAGGATGAAATTCACCCCTAAATATTGGATAATTGGGATATTAGAGGGAACAATATTTTTTTATTTTAAATTTTAATCACAAATATTCAAATAATGATTGAAAATTTGAAAAAACTGAACAAACTTAAGTTAACGTGTTTTGGGATTTTTTTTAAAATACAATTTATAGGGGTAAACCATCCCTCATAATCTTACCCCGTTGCACGGGTAGTTGCCTATGAGGACTAAAAAAAGTCTAAAAATAATTTTCTAAGAGGGATTATTTAGGATAATTACTTTGTTACTTAAAACAGTGACATGTAATATTAATATTGGATTAGCATACGAAGATTTTTACAACAAGTTTAAAATTAAGACTTTCAGGAATGAAAGTCCTTCCTAGTTAATGAAAAGAACATGTAAATATTGTTCAAATTTTTATTTCTCATTCAAAGTGTTTCTTCTAATTTAAGTGACTTATAAATATTAACATGTAAGAAATAAGATGCTTAAATTTATGTGCTTGTGCCATTTATTACTACTCCGGGTTTAGGTTAATTATTAATAACATTTTTTCATAGCATTAAGAATTAACTATACTGTTTAAAACAATTCAAAATCCAGTCCAGGATGTGAACCCTTTTGAATGTTCGTGAAGCTGAGAGGGAGGGGGATGTTCGGGTGTCCTGGTTGAACATTCCAGAAATCTGGCAAGCCTACCTATGAGCAATTCCATTTCAGATAAATCCCCTTCTTGACTTATACCCCTTTCAAATTTCAATAAAATTTGGCATGAAGGACACGTATGACAAGATAAGTAATCTTGTCAATTTTTAGATTTCTGGTTTCAAAATTGTTTGAAATATAAGCTAGTAAAAAACTCAAAATGGACAAAAAAAAAAAAAAAAAAGGAAGTTCTTACAAATGAATGCAACTTTGCTCCTAATTATAGTAGAACAAAAATTTAAAAAATATATTAAAGCAAAAAAACAGACATATAACATCACTTCTGGTAGATCAAAGTTTCATGGTCATTCACCTAGACGGGGTAATTATTTCTAAAGATGGTTTTCCTCTATAAATAGTATTCTTAGAAAATTCCTGAAACATGTCAACTTCAGTTTTAGTTTTTTCAAAATTTCATTCATTATTTGAATTTTGTAATCAAAATAAAAGAATATATACCTACTAATATCCCAATCATCCAATATTCAGAAGTAAATTTCACCTCCTTAAAGTCTGTTGCAGAAAAAACATGGGTCCAATATTTTTAAGGGATTTATCCATGTGCAAAGTTTTATTCCAATCGGAGATTCACACATAGGTAGGATTACTTGTCAGTGTTAGTAAGCTTCAATGTTAAATAGCTCAATGCTTCAATTTTTTTTATGCAGAAACTATATATTGTCTTTCACTACCTACAGGGTATCTGCTACATTTCGAGTTTTGAAATCCATGACTTTCAATGACTTCTGTTCGTAACTTTCCATGACTCACGAGATGGAATTTTTCCGGAAAAAAACATTAATTTTTCACAAGAATATTTAAATTAGTGTTTTGTGAAAATTAAATTGCACCCATCTATGCTTCGGACATATATTTCTAAAAATTCAAATTAAAGTAAAAGGTAACTAACTCTCAGCTACTATTATAACTAAAAAACAATTTATGCAAAATGACTAGATGAAATAATTAGTTTCAATTTAATTATTTTGCTACCAAGACATACGTTTATAAATCTAAAAAAAAAAAAAAATGGATTCCAATAAATTATAGAAAATATTTGCATAGGTAAGAATTTACATGCAAACAAATTAATTATTTTTTTCTCCGAAAAATCCGATATGCCCAATAATTTTTCCAATACATTTTTCCTTCTGAATTTTTTAAAATGAATGTTTTAATTTATAAACAAGTAATTAATCCAAAACTTACTTTTTCAATAATAATAATTTTCTAAAAATCTGTGACTATAGCAATAGTTTAGTAATTACTACACCTAAGTTTACAATAAATAAAATAAATAAATAATCAGGAAAAAATAAATTATTGATTTACAGTACTTAATAATTAACTTCCCAAGGCTACAAATAGTGAAAAACATTCCGAATATTTTATTTTTGCAACATTTTCAGCCTTTTAAAATTTTTACCCTTGAAAATTCCCTGATTTCTGTATTTTATCGATGTCCTAAATGCTCTTCATTAATTTTTTAGACCAATTTCATCTTCTAAAATCTTCCTTAACTTAGACACAGCTGAAAATTAATGATAATGCTTTTTCAGTCACTCAAATCAACACAGATGCAAATGGCTTAGTCGAATGAGAGCGGCAAAATTAGAATTTTACAATTCCTCAACTACATAATTAGGCATATAAAAGGAGGGTTCAAAATATTGCTAAACGCATAATTACAAATGTTCAAATGACAGAATCACAAAGTAAAGAAAAACGAGCGAGTATTATAGAAGCAGATGAATTCCGATTTCAAAATGTGTGAAAAATCCGAACCGACGCGCAAAAGGGTAAGAAATGGCCAAGATGCATACATTTTGCACTTCATCTGTACAATTCGATAAACATGTATGTTCTTGAACTCAAAAATTCATGACCAGTTGTTATTTTCCAGCAATTTTTGCTAAATTCACGACTTTCCATGATCATTTTTGATCATAGTCGAAATCCAAGACTTTCCAGGTGCGCAGACACCCTGTATCTAACTTATTATCTTTATAACAGAAAACAAGTAAAGAAATTCAAGTTTCTCTGTAAAAGGTATCTGCTTCTTCTAGCATTTAATATTAAATACAAATTACGTTCCTTTAGCATATTTAACATTTTTACCTTTGGTTTTCCAGGCTTAGGCTTTGTAGGAGGTGGTACCTTTTGTCGATCAGCATGATAAGTATGATAGGTATCACTTTCAGACCAATCTACATCACGTCCATACATCCTATTTTCAACCCAACCTATGCAAATAGAGGGGATAAAATTGCCTTTAAATTACTAATCACAAATAATGAGCAAAAATTTAAACATATTAATATAAATAACAAGGCAATATATATGGTTTAACAGTTGCAATTTGTGCACTTCAATGACAAATTAAGCATTCAAAGCAAAAGTGGATCAAGTCCATAAATTATAATTATGAGATAACCTAAACAAAAGTTAGTTTTTTTTTTTTACTGTTGTAGTATAAAAGTTAACTGAAATATGGGTCATAATTTGAAAATTCAATAACAATATCTTAGGTGGCAATTAAATTTTAGGATTTTGTCCACTTTAGCTCATAAAGTGGCAATTAAAGGTGAGAGAACTGTCACTTTTTTTTTTAAATGTAAAATTATAAGGGGATTCAGAAAACCTCAATTTGCAGAAACTTCATGCCCCAAATTCTACCAACAGAATTTTTTTCTCCCAGTTACTTGGGATAGGAAAACACAAAAAGTATGCTTTAAACATTTCACATGGATCAAAGAGTATTAGTAGCAGTCACAGCAAACTGAAAAAAATATAGATTAAGAAAAATTAAGGTAAAATAATTAAAGGTTAAAAATTCAGCAATAGCCATCAATTTAAAGTTATTTTTGCAATTATGAAAAAATCAAGTGATTACAAAACAAAGAAAGAAAAGGACATTTTTATTTTATGTAAAAAATAAACATGTTTTTAAGACTCTTTCTGAAATACACCGTCATCATTCATTATTCAAATATTTTGAATCCTAAGTACAGAATCAATTAAGATCTTACGTTATTTTTTAAGTCTTAATACTGTTTTAATGTCAAAATTTTATAGTTAAGTGTTATTATTTTCTTTTACACGAAAATTTTTGGCAATAGCTTTTGAAAAAATGCATGAAATTCTATATGATTTTCTCCAATTCTTAAGTTTTTTTTAGGGAAAAAAAGGTTGAGAGAAAACAGCTGTTCATTCATAGCAGCAAAGAAGCTTTTAAACAATAAAACCATTAGATGAAGAGAAATCAGGAAAACTATTAAGTCTTAAATTATCACTGATTATTTGTAAATGCTTTTCAACTGTTATAACAAAATCAGACAATAAAAAAAATCCTTAGTTTATAAATAAAGCAAACAAAGGAAAAAGAAATACAGCCTTTTTTTAAGTGGTGTTATGAATATACTTTCAGTAACAAAGTGCACTGAAAGGTGAGACTTCTTACATCATAAGAGATTTTACCACAACACAGAATTCAATCCTATAGCTTCAACTACATCAACACAAAAAACTAAACAATTAACAAATCAACCAAAGAACATGAATAGTCCAAATCAATAGTAGTCAATAAGTATAAATAATCTTTGCAAGAGTGCTAACAGTTTGCAATGAATAAAGCCAATTCATTAGAAGTCTGTTGAAACAAAAGATAGAACATTGCACCATCAGTTAGCTAATGCATAGTGACAAAGAAATTTAATGCTTAGACAAGCATTGACAAGTTTTCAAACAAGAGATGCTTGCTATAGCGATGAGATGACCGCTGTTTCAGAAAGATGTGCAAATAATTTGATTAAGACATTCCCCTCCTTCTCTATGAAGAATTTTGTTTCTATTTTTAGAGCAATTTAAATGAGCATTTCTGGCACACTAATGCCCTCAAGTTAAAGATTTTAAGTTAATTTGTGCTGATTTTAAAATTGAGCATCCAATTAAAATATAAAAAGTAAATATTTATACAAAAAAAAAACATATATATATATATTAATAATGAAACTTACTGCCACATAAGTTCATTTAAATTTTTCTATTAGTTATGCTACTATTACAATCCATATACCTAATGCAAACCACATTAAGATAAATGCTTACTTTTGAAAAGAAAACACCCTATCATTACTGTCATTGTTTTTTTGGATGAACACACATGCATTAATAAAAATCACTAACAAAAATACAAAACTTAAAAGATTTCAGAATCAAATTCATTATCACATAAGAACAAAATTAACATTGAAATGAATGGACAAAACAAAATTAACATGGAAATAAATGGACAAAACAAAAATAACATTGTTGACATCATGTAAAAATTGTCTCAACAGTGAACTTGGGTGATTTAATCATTCAAATCCACTACTTTTGGATACTGTAAAAGCCACATGCTTTCACTGTTTCACTTAAAAAAACCCATTCAGATTGAAATTCCACATCTTACATTGCCACTCCACAAACAACCCATTTACTCATTACTCAACAGTGGCGTAGCTAGACCCGACTTTCGGGGGGGGGGGGGGTTACTTCTTTTATATATATATATATATATATATATATATATATATATTCGCTTGGGATTTTTTCCTTTTCTTCTTTTTTTTCTTTCCCTTCTCTCTTCTTTTTCTCTTTTTTTTTTTTGAAACTAACGTTTTGGAGGGGGGGGGGGTTTGTCCCCAAAACCCCCCCCCTTAGCTACGCCCCTGTTACTCAACCTATTGATTTGAAAAGAAATACACACTGCAACTTCAGCTACACTTGAAAAATTCTACCTTTTGCGCAACTCTATCTCAAAGTTTTTCAACAATTCCGTTCTTTCATATTTGATAATTTTCTTCATTAAAGAAGTCAAATGCTCCTCACAGATATGTTTCAGAACTGGACTTAATTCTACTCTATTTTATGGCTTTCCTTTAAACTTTATTTTCATCAGAATAACGCAACTATAGCTCACTGGAAGAATTAATATTTTCTATTAGTTCAGCTGCCTTTTCAGCTAATCATTAAAATGCAATTTGTAATTCAAACATCAGAGTCAAAAACCTCTTCCTTCCTTCAGGCAATTTAGATATCCCTTTTCTTCATCAAGTTTGACTGGTACAATTATGCTTATTGTACAGAAATGGACTTACATGATATAAAGTATATACAGTGGTTTTTATCATGGCTCCTTAAAAGTAATATAATAAATAGAGATCAATAACCCTTAAGATTCAGCTCACCTATAGCTTCTCCCAACTGCTACATGTGTTTTTTGAGAAATGGCACCAGAGATCCTTGTCCTAAGCATTAATATTACAGTACTGTGCAAATTAATTGGAACAAACATATTTTTGAAGAAAATTGTTCCTTTTCCGGGGATTTTCTGCCTCAAACCAGTTTCAACTGCCTTTTTTTAGACCGCGCAACTGTTCTAGAATAATCTAAACCGATTCGACTACATGATCATGACATGCCAAAAAAAATTTCTTTCAGTTGCTGCAAGAAGTGGTCGATTGTGTGAATTGTCAGCTTCTGCCATGCATTCAAAAAATGGATATCACTCCAAGGAAATAGACTAGAATTGTTACCCCTAGTCAACATGTACTTCTGTGACTGAGATGAATATTGCTGCAGCAGTGGGAGCTGGGAAATCCAGTATTTCTAGGATTATCAATCAGCAAAAGAATTTTGAGACAGTGTCTCCAAAACAGAAGGGTAAATGGGAACCCAAACGCAAAACCACTTTTAACAGACAAATTTCTTGTACGAAATAGCAAACTGCATCCTTGAAAAACAAATGCAGATCTTCAAAGTGAATTATGTGAGCAATTCGATGAAGGCTTATTGAATCTGAAAGATTTGCAAGAACACTAATCAAGAACAGTTATTACCAACTGCAATGGAGAGAAAGCCTTTTGACTGGGTCAGGAAAATACCAATCCAAGACCGCACAAGACTAGAAGAAGGCTACATTCAGTTACAAAACTCATTTTATTGCGCAAGGGTTTTGACCAAGGTTTGTCAGCAAAGTGATGGAAAATACACCAGGGAAAAACATCTTTTTCAAACAGTTAAGCACCCCCCCAAGGAGGGATGTTTGAGGTTATTTTATTCTGGAGGACCTGGCAGCTTAGTATTAGTTGAAGGGATGATCAACCCTAAAAAATACATTTCTAAAGAGAAAAATAAAATTGTGCGTATGATGCAAACGTTCGTTGATGGTGTCGACACCTCTCAACAAGATCTTCCAAAAACATTTTTTCAGGAACAGAAATTGACCATTTTGGATTGCCTTGAAAGTTCTCCTGTTGTAAACCTTATCAAAAATTTGTGGAGCAATGCAAAGAGACATATGAGCAAATTGGACTGCCCAACAAAGAAAACAAAGATTGAGAATGTTATAAAAATAACTTGATGAGGACAAGATCAAAAATTTATTTTCTAATTCAGTGAAATCCATGCCAAACCGTAGACACAATCTCATTCAAGCTAGAGGAGGACATATTTCATATCAGATTGCTGTACCATGCATGTAAGTTAACCTATACCAATTGAATAATATTTGAAAAATTTTGAGCTTGTCCCAATTAATTTGTACAGTACTGTAAGTCCTTCTGTCACTTTGATACCCACTTGTTCAATTGAACATAATAGTTAGCAAAGCCTATGATGCTTTTCACACTACTCATATTTTAATAATTTGCTTAAAATGACACTTTTTTCCCCCAACTCCAAATGACTTTTTTTTGCATGGATGAAAAAAAAAAAAAAAAAAAAAAAACTTAGCAGTTGAGTTTTGAAGTACATATGCATGCATACTACAAACACACATGTACATATAAACACAATATATGCACACATTCAGTCAAATGATGAAACATATTTTCAAAGGTTTCACAGATAAGACTGATTGTTGAAACAGCAGAAAAATACCTGTTTTTCGATTAAGTGATTCTTGAGATCCCCTATCCTCTGCTGCATGCAAAATATCACAGACATAGTAAGCATTTTCTTTCTTTCTTATTTTTCTTTTTTTTCCATTGATTAGTATAAAAATTTGAAGCCATTAGATGCCTTAGCATTTGCTATACTTATGCAGAGAGCATCATTTAAAATATCTGACACTAGATGAATAACACCTCATGAAAACAGTTTAAAGAAATCCACTCACATGTTACTCAAACAATTCAAGCAAAGAGCTAAAACCTTTGTTTATGTGCATAAAATTGAAAGTATGAGCCCACTTATTTGTTACTGAAATAGAGAACCAAATTCTGGTGCTGTAAACTGCAAATGCTCAGAAATTCTGCAGTTTTTGATAACTGGTGGGTAGTAAAAATGTTTTGTGAGAACAATCAAAAAGCCTTTTGTTTTTACTGTCTAAATTTTGAGTTAACAGTTAAAACAAATGCTGCTTATTGCATTGAAATACAGCATGCAAAGCAAGGCTGAAGATTAAATATATATATATATATATATATAAATATATATATATTCAAAAATCCTGATAATTTCTTAAAATGATTGCACAATCAAACATAATCTACTGCAATTAAAAACTCTATTAATGCTATTTAACCCTCTCGTTAATTTTTTTACTACACTATCATCACTTGACAGCATTAAAAGAAATGAATTCAAGCATTTGACAATTCTTTTGCTTTTATTAAATCCATTACATTTTGTAGGAATATTTCATTGTGGATTTAAACTATTTTAAACATACAGTGAACATTTCACAAAAGAGGTGGGAACACCACCAGGAAACATTCTTTTGTTATAGATGTATTTATTTGAGGGAATACCAGCACCTAAAATATCTTTAATAAAGCTTTTTTATTTAAATAACCATGTATTCATCAGTTACAAAAGAGGAGATACTTCAAAGTGTTGCTCTAATGGTCCTGCAGACTGTTATAAAGTATTGAGTCAATTTAATATGTATAACTATGACGGTGTTAAAAGTTAAAGTCAAAAGACAGATTGTTGTGTCATTGAATGAAGAGGGAATATATTTTTTTTTATTGAATTATTAATGTACTAGCTGAAATATATCTACAAATACCTATCCAAATTCAGATTAGAAATTTTTACAACATGACTATTTTGTCGGCGATTCATGGCATTTGCAAAATGCCATCTGGAAGATTTCAAACAGATAATAGCATTTTCAATATACAAAGTCAAAGAAATCTACACACAAAGTGATCTATAGAAAGAATACGACATGAAGTATCTTATACTTTGGTCAAAAAAATAATTTTTTAAATGAATAAATAAAATTAATACAGAAGACAGCTTTTTAAAGAATGAACAGGTTTTGAAATATAGTTAAGTTTCAGGGCATGTTTTTAAGAATCAGCAGCAATCAGTTATTACAGCATCTGTCTATATATTGGTTGTAAACAAAAATAAGTAATAAATAAAAATTTAAGAATCACAATACAACAAGCTCAGAGAAGCTATATAAACATATTCATTTATTATGGGCATTTGTAATAGAAACCACATCATAACTTTATTCTGTCAGTGCACAAAACCATCAGGAAAAATTTGATAAAATTGAAATATTAGTTTATTAGAACAAAAAACAGTAAAAAACTTCAAATATCAGAATTACGTCTAATGTTACATAAATACAATTCACCTTAATTTTACTTTGTCATGCAACTTTTTTAATGAAATACCAAGATAATGAATTCTTAATATAAGTCACAACAACATGCACACATGAAGAATTAAAATCAATAATGCAAGATAAATTTTTAGCATGCAATTTTTTTAGTAAATGCATGAATTAAATACGCATGCTTTGAGAACATTAGGAGGAAAGAACTCAGACTCAGATCAGTACACAAATTTGGCAAAACTTAAATATATTTGTTTCCTTTCTTTAAAATCTAAAACCATTAATTTCTTAATCTGCATTAAAACCGACAAAAATTCCGAAAAACCCGACATCTAAAACATATACTTACAATATACAGACAAGTGATTTATTGAAATACTATCCAATAATGAAAACGCTTGCACTTAAACCTGTATTGAAAACTTCATGGTTTATATTACTAAAGAGCTCAACTTTAGTTGCAGGACAAAATTATAAGAAAAAAAATCCCCAAACAAATATTCAAAATCTCTATATCTCACCAGATTTTAGTTCTACCTATTCAACTAATCATTAAGAAAATAAATACTCACACCTACTGATATATATAGTCTAACAGTTAATTAAAGACTTTGACTAGAGCAAAAGCTGCAAGTTCTGCAGGAAATGTCGAATTCAGAGTTTGCATGGTGATTAAAACAATTCTTAAACAGTCCTTGTCTTTCACTTTAAGGTCTTAAAAAGTACAAATTTTTTGTTCAGATAATGATTTTTACTACGCAAGTTCTGATAGTGGACTCAAGTAAAATTTTCTGTGGACAGAGTGAAAATTTCGGAAACTATGAGGAAGCTCGCTTTTTTGGAAGCTGAAGTTAAAAAAGGAGGACCTTCCCTTATAGATAGGTTTGCCAGATTTCTGAAGTGTTCAATTGGGACAACTGAATGCCCCCCCCCCCTCCTCCCATCCTAGTGGGTATTCAAAACAGTACACACCCTTTGCTGGTTTTTTGAGTGTTTTAGAAGCCAGCTCATTCTCAATGCTATGAATAATCATTATTAATTATGAACCTAAACCAGGGGTAATAATAAATAATACAAGCAGATAAATTTAAGCATCTTATTTCCCACATGTTAATATTCATAACTTACTTAAGTAAAAGGAAACTCTTTGCATGAGGAATAAAAACATGATCAATATTTACATGAACTTTTCGTCGGCAAGGACGTATTTTAGAAAGTCTATTTTGGTTTTAATCTTGATGTTAACAAGCTCAACATTAATTCAGGAGTGAGCAAAATGGAAATTAAGGATGAATTTCGAGTGAAAACTTTTTCGCTAATACTTCCTTTTTTTTGTAAAAGGAAGTAAAAATCATTACAAGCTAATCAAATATTAATTTTACATGTTAATGTTACAAATGGCGAAGTAATAATTCTTAATAATTTTTTATAGTTTATTATTTATAGACTTTTTTGCCGTGTCTGATCGAATTTATCTTTTACCAGAACGTGAAGTAAACCAGCGAGAACACCAAGCCGAGAGAAACATATACCTGAGTACCAATGTTTTACACAGGCGCACATAGTACGACTATGTATAAAGTGGGTGGTTGCTCTTCGAACAAGTATTTCTTTTGGATGAAAATTTTTTTGAGTAACAGATCAAAAAATCTGTTTTATCATTTTTTAAAAATGATTTTAAAATAGACAATTGCATTATGAAATAATTCATGAATATTTTATGGTTGTTATATTACTTTCAATTTTAAGATACAGCATAAAATCCTTTAATCTGCACAACCACTTCTCAAAAGTTGTGCGGACTTTTTACCCTCTACTGTACACGCCTGCGGCAGTTAAGTGTTCAAGGGAGGGATTAATGATGATCTGTCCACAATTTTTCATGAGATCAATTGTAATTTTATGAAAGGTCCATTTTGATCTATCAGAATTTTGTGAAGGGTCCTTAAACAGACCCAAATTTCCTTCAGCCAGACACTTGAATATGTTCTGGGACCACTTCTTCTAGTCTTCCTTGGCTACACCCCTATCTTTTATTTATTTTCAATAAAAATTGGGAAAACCTCTGACGGTTTTCTTTTACCAAAAAAATTTGTTCGTTTCATTTTCCCACAATAAAATTTTATATTTTCATTCTAATAATTTTATTTGTTTAAATACAAATATCTTCAGTCCCAGCAAAAAGTCTTGAAACATTTTGGACAAAGAACAAACTATTTAGGTCCTAGTTTCAGGAAATCTTGTGTTCATTTTTCGCATACGGTGCGTTTAGCCCTATGTATTCCTGAATGCTAGCTATTTTGAAACTGGACATCCTCGCTTTAGTTTTTAGTTTAAAATTTTGGGTCTGTTGACCTTAGGATGAAGGTTCCACTGCTGAGGAATTCTGGCTTCATCAACTTCGTCTTATTATTAGTTGTAGTATTCTTATTTGTTTTAATTTTGTAAATCCCTTATGTGTTTATTGTTTGCATTTTGTAATATATATATATACAGTAAAACCCCTCATAACGGACACCCCTCTTATGCGAAAATGTTTTAATTCTCTGATTTTAATACAAATAAAATTATTAATCCCGTCCTGCGGACACCCCTCTTTTGTAGACAAAAAAAATTTGCCTTGTTCATGTCTGCATTAAAGGGGTTTTACTGTGTATATATATATATATATATATATATATATATATATATATAATATATAGTAAAAAATTACACACCCTTATCACATAAATGTTTTCCCTTGAATAAGAATTGAAAAAAAAAAAAAATCAATAAAAAAATTGAAAACCCTTGATTTATAAATTAATTACTTTTTAAATGAGCCTGATAATAAATGGAAAAGTCTTTCCACCAGCAGCCAGGTTCAAACCCGAGACCCTAGGGTTGCTGATCGAGTGCTTTACCAACTGAGCTATTCGGGCAACAGAAGTTTGAGCTTTTGATGCAACAAAAAATGCATCATGATTATAAGAATTTTTCAATTCAAACCAGTAGTTACTGAGATTAGCACATTCAAAGAAACAAACTCTTCAGCTTTATATAGGCTATCATGCTTCTGGAATCTCTTGATGACTTTTTACTTTTGTTTTTAATTTTTAAAGATTAACTACTGATATGTCTTTTCATTACAATCTTTTAAATCTCTCTCAATTTCTCTTCTATGAGAAACATATTTCAGTCCCATGCATTTTTCTCACCTTTGCCGTGGATTTCACGATCATTTTCATTTTTTTTTTAAATTGAAATATCATACTTGCCAACTTTTGGAGATGGGCATAAGTAAAACTTCTGCAATAACAACGCTCATGCAATTGAGATTAGGATCACCAAAAAAAAAAAAAAGATTTTATTTATGTCTAAATTTTTTATTTATTTTTGTATATTTTTTATTTATCTATAAATACAAGAGCTGCATATAAATAAGGTTAAAATATTCAATAATGAAATTAACCGACATGGTCCGTAAAATTTTAAGGAAGGCTAAAAATTAATGAAAAAACTGCTAAATATGAGCAACTAGCGATTATTCCTAAATTTGTTTTAATTTATCACCATAACTCCTTGTTTTCCATAATTTCTTCTCACTTTTAGCGTTGTCAATCAATTCCCAAACTAATTGTATTTTCTATAAATGCTAATAAATACAGTGGTAAAAATTCAAATTTTTTAAAGAGTGAGGTTGTCTTGAACCAACTGAGAATTAACTGAATTGAAATTTTCAAGTGGACATGGGAGAAAGATGAGTGTGCAATGAAATATAAGAGTAATAATAATGGTTAATACAAAATTAGTGATGTCTAAGCGGTAGAATCACATAAGAGACAAAAACAAGCAAGTTTTACAGAAGCGATTGGATTTCAAAATGCATAAAAAATTGGGAATAAAGCGTAAAATCATAAAATTCAGCTAAAAGGCATACATTTTACACCTCATCCGTAAACGCTGGCAAGTATGAAATATAAATATCTCAGAAGCCTTTATATAGTATTCATCTATAATTATCTAATCATTTCCTAAAATTAAGGCTTGCCACCGGTTTTAAAATGTACTGAACACTCTTTTTTCTTAAAGATTTGAAACGTACATATCAGCGACCTTCAGTCAGCTCCATCAAATCTGCTAACTGAAAAAAACATAATTGGCCACGTTTGAAATATTGACCAATCAGCCCATCAATAATCAGCCCATCGGTGGAGTCCTAATATATACATATGCTGCAATAAGCTACTCGATTTTTTCCCTGTTTAATAGGTATATATACTTATCATCCAAAACTTATTATCTACTTTTTATATCATTTTGTTGCAAAAGTGTGCTTTTAGTTTTTTATATTGTCTAAAGTGTCTTAACATGGTTCACGGCAATTTAAGCCGCGTTGATTATGGTGATGTGGCAATTCTGAGCATTTTTCTTCCCCCCCGATACACTTTTTGGGGGATGCGGCGATTAAGCCGATGCGGCGTTTCTTTCGGAAATTACGGTATATGGAAAATTTAGTGACCAAACATGTCAATTTCAGAGAATAGAAAAGGAAATGTTTCTGTAAATGACATTTAAGCATTACACAAGATTAAATTTGCAAAATTCACTGCTTTTGGAGCAGAATGTAGATGTGTTTAGCATCCTATGTGGGTCATTCTTTAAAAAGAGTAACTTCTCTGTCACAGGCCTTTTACAGAAAAAAACTTTAAGGAACAATTCATTCAACAATGATTTTCAATTTTACCAAAAATATATCTATTTAAACCTGCCAACATTTTTTAAATAATTTTTATTTTAGTATATTTTTGATTCACACAATGTGAATTCTCACCTCCGTGGCATGTCACACATCTTGTGTGACTGTTTATGTTGCTTAATAACTTGTTTAATTACAAGTATATACTTGTTTATTTATTATTCCTTTCACAAGTGTCTGAAATACACTCTATAACAAAAAAATCGAAGCACCAAGAAGGAGTGATCCGATTGAGAGGAAAATTGGCGCATAGGAAGATAATGCACAGAATAGTAAATGATCTGGCATTGCCCTGCTGAAAACCAGCCGAGGGTACTGCAAAAGGAACGGCAGTAAAACAGGTCTTAGGATGTCGTCGGCGTACCACTGTGGAGTAAGTGTACCTCTAATTGCGACAAATGGGGTCCAGTTATCAAAGGAAATGGCACCCCAGAACATAATGCCTTGTTGAGGGCCAGTGTGACATGCAAAAGTGAAACCAGGATCCCCCCCCTCTACCCTGGGTGTCTCCAAACACGTTTTTGATGATCATCATGACACAGTTGGAAGCGTCCAACTATACCTCCCCAGTCGGCACCATTCCAACGTGATCGAGCTAGGCATCACTGTAATCTGGCTCGGCAGTATGTAGGCGTCAGTGGCAGGTGGCGTAAGGGTCAGCACGAGTATAGATTTGGCTGTCCCAACCGTCTCTAAATGGTCAGGATGGACACTGGTGTTTGGGTTGAACGTCTGATGGTTCATAGAGATGAAGAAAGCTCTGTGACAGCTGATTGGACACCTACCATCCTAACATAGAACTCTGCAATTTTCCACTCATCCTTGCCAGCATCTTTGAATCCTCATTGTTCGACTCAAATGACGAGCGATTCTCCGATTTGACCAACCAATTGGCACGAACCATGCGGCGAAGCATTTTTAAGTTGTTGAAAGGTAATCTGAGTTGCAATCAAACCAAAAGTTTTAACAACTGTTGAAGAACTGCTCTTTATATACATCTACTGGATACACAATTTTGATGCGCTGGAGATCAAACTATTCATTCATTAGACACCAAATTTTAATCATTTGTATATCTGGTAAAAACACTCATCCATACAAAATTTCGAAGCAATCGGATGATTGCTTCTTGGTGCGTCGATTTTTTGTTATAGAGTGTACTAATTGTTTAAATATATTTAATTTTTTAATATTGTGTTTTAGTTCGTTTCAGTACGATAAGGAGTCATGTCACACAATAAATTCTCACCTCCGTTACTTAAACACAAAACACCATTTCTTATTACCACGTGGCAGTAATGATATCAAATTTTATTTTCCATGATACAAGGGAGCCCCTTGTTTATTTTCAGCCATAGTTGAAGATATTTTTTTCGAAAAACAAGAAGATCGATTTTGCTTTATAAACATAATGTGGTTACTCGGACTTCTCACCTCCGTAAACTCAAATTTCAGGGATGTAAATTAATGTAAAAAAAGGAGTGAACATGTTTTCTTATGCTTAACATGTGCAGACTGTAGCAACGAATAAAAAAAATCCCTAAAAAATGCATCTATTAGGCCTATATGAATGGAAAATTCCACACCTCGAACCATATCAATGGCCACTATGTCCTCAAATTTACTCAATACTATTTTTTAACATACATTTGAAACTACTAATTAAGCCACACTTTAATTAAGAGAGTTTAATATTATATTCCCACTAATCATTAAAATAGCTGATTGTTTGCACATTTAACAAAATTACTACTTTGATATTAAATTGGCGGCCTCGATTTTTAAATATTAAAAGTTTTTTCTTTTTTCTACTTTTTTGAACAAGGCATTTTTTAATTTTTTTATTTATGAGTAAAATAATTGGAACTTAGCTGGGCCATTGTTTATGGTTACTTCTAATTGGTAAGAGTTTCATGTAAGAATGAAAGAAAAAGAAAACAAAAAGTTTTGAAATTTAAAAATATTTGCGTTCAAAAGTTATGTTTTCCGGAAAATGACCCCTGCACGACTTTGGCGAGTTTTTAAAAACTAAATTTTTGACTTTTTATTCTTATTATTGCCACCGGCTCGTGGAAAACCTGGCAAATTTCACCTTTAGCAAAATGTACTAAGATCTTAAAATTAGAGCAGTTCACGCAATTGGAATAAATTTTCCACACCTGAAAATTCTATTGCAACAAACTTATGTTGCATCTCTTTTCTTTTTATTTGGTCAACCTAACCACTGTCCATTGTCATAGAAATCCCATTTCTTGAAACATTTTATTCCATGCAGGGAAAAAAGAGGTGGGAGAGTGATGGGGGTGGGAGATTCAACCGACCACTTTTCCCCAAGTATGAACAAAGCATGGTAAACTTGGGACTTCACGCTAAAAAGATAGGAAGTTGGGGAGAAAAGCTTCAAAGACAGATGGGAGATACAGCAGGCTGTCAGTAGTTTCAAAACAGCATAACTGTCAACCAGTTTCGAGCCCCATTTCTGAAAATCAGTCTGATAATTTTGGCTCTTCAAGAGTCACACGCAGACATACTTTCTGCTATATTTTAGTAAATATAAAATAAATTCAAATCTCAAATGATTGTGAAACAATGAAAAAGGTTCTGGGTCTTAGGAGTCAAATAAAACTTACTTTTATTTCTCTAACAGTTTTGAAGTTATATACATTTAAAAAAAAAAACCCTGTTACAAAAACTTACGCATGAAACAATATTCTGTCGAGTGCAATATTCAGCAACAAAAAATTTTAATTGAATGTAACTTTGATAAAATATTACTTTTACCCATTTCGAACTGATGTTAAAAAAAAGCAGCATTAAGAATTCTTCTTAAATATTTCCTTCAATATGTTTCAAAAAGAAACTATTTTTCAGTCATTGCTTCTATGTTTTCAGAAAAAAAAAATTATTTATCAAAATATTACTTTTAAAGAGGGAATTTAGATATTTGATTTGAGGAGATTTTAATTCTAAAATCTAGAAGGCAGAATCTCCAAATAAATAGTCAACTAACGATTCCCACACTTGAAACACTCCAAAATAAATCACCATTTTTAAATTAGTATTTTTTTTTCTTATATACTCCTTGAGTTTTGGCTTTTTTATTTTGTCAAAACATAACATTACTCCCCCCCCCCCCCATTTGTGCAGTAATATTTCAACAGCATGTTATTTTGTCTATTTGTGATTATGAGTTTCATTTGTTTGTTAATTACTTCTGTAAAAAAAGAAACATTGTCTAATGTTAAACGTGGCGCTGATTACTTTCATTGATTGATTGAGCACCGACTTAGAAGACAAAAAGAGACGTTCAATCATAATTTCATCATATGCACATTTAACAAATAAGGAATACACTGATGATATAAATGAAAATACTTGAATAACTGCAGATGTATAAGGCGGAACTGAAATTCTCTCTTACAAATGTACTGAAAATATACATCAGAATAAGCCCAAACGGACATATAAATGAGAAAAATGTAGTACAGCGTTCAAGAATCGAGAAAAATACATTGAAATTAAACAACCAAAAGTAAGTTGTAAAAAATACACAGGGAAAATCTTTTAGAAAATTCCAAGATAACAGAGAAAAAACATAAGAGAAGGCCAATATTTGTTAATTTCACTGACACAGCTAAACTAATTTCTTGAGGTTCTATGGATAAAAAAATGGATCCCAAATTACACTGTTAAAGCCTTTCAAAGGGCCATTGCAGTTTCTTCATTAAATACACAGCTTAAAAATTAGTTGAATTGCCTGAAAATTCAGAATCAAATAACTACATCCATGAAAAACAAAATACTATACTAAATGCCCTAGTAGAAAAATCGGTCGGGAGATGGTTGGTCAAAGGTGCAGTTGAATGGTTGAACAACGGTCAGAAATGTCCGCTTTGGCAAATGTTTCCCAACAGAAAAGAGCAAACGATGGCCCAACAGTGTACCTCAATGCTAAAGAACTGCTCTAATAATAATAAAAATAAGACAATGTTACGTTTTTTTTTTTTTCACAAATCCTTTATTTTTAGCATCCTTTAGATTTTTTGGGGCAAACAGGCAATTTTTATTTTGATTTTTAGAAACTTCAAGATTTGCATCATGGCTGAATCAAATTTACGCCCACTGGAATCGCAAAGCTCGCACTTTCATGGCGAGCTACCGTGGATACATGACTTCGGCATTCTAAGCGTTTCATTTTATAATTCAAGCCAAAGTTAAATTTTTTCTTATTTCGGATAAATCATTACAATTGAAATAGCGAATGAAAACTGGAATGTTGGTGTAACTTTTAACTATAAGTATAAACTAAAACTGATGGCAAAAGACTTAATTGCATAAGAGAAAAGGATTTCAGATCGACATTGACTGAGAAATTAAAGACTGCAAAATGTGTTGAGATTCAATGCATACAGGAACTTTAATGCTTTTTTTTTTAGTAAAAACTATCGGTTCCAACAAATGAAAATTTCGTTTTGATGTTTCTCAGAAATATCTGAACAAAATGAGTTTGAAAAAAAAAAAAAAAAAACTATTGGCCCCAATAATTAGAAATTTTATTACTGAAATGGTAAAAGCAGTGGCGGCGCTAAAGTGGGGCAGGGGGGGGGGGAGCAATTACCCTCCATCGGAGACCTCTTGCCCCCCCCCATCTGGGAAAACTCCTAGTTCCATCGGGGAATTCCAAAATATTTCAATGCAAAATATTGATGAATTGCTAAAAAAATTATCTTTTAATCACACCTTTGTTCAGTGTTGCAAATAAAATTCCTTATTTGTTACATGCCACTTCCAAAAAAAGAAAGTTTCCACAACAATTTCCCGGGCAATTGTCTACTAATGACATTCTGTCATTGCAAGCCTTGGAGTGCTGCCGCTTCGTGAAGAAATGGAGAAACAGAGAGACTGTACTGGTCTGTCTATGCAACAAGAAACAGGTATGATACAGAGGGGTGTAAAAAAGGCATAGGTGACAGGCTAACGGGAATTTTCAAAAGAGAATGAAGGATTTGTAATCTATCGGTCGAGTAATAAAAAGGAGGGGTTTGGGGGTTTGGAGGGCTATTCGGCATCTGCACGTACACAAAGGAACCTTGGACGGCCTAGATGGCATCAATTACATGGAAAGAGTTTTGTCACAAGAGAGCTCAGGAATGCAGCAATTGGAGCTTGACTCATCTAAGTAGAACAGATGATTTTGGTTAGTGGTGTTCTAAAATTTGGTCTGGTGAGTTTACTGGGCATAAAAGAAAGTGCAGTTTGTGTTACGTTTTTCGTCGTAAGGAACCGGAAGACATTTTCGTTGAAAAGATGATTCTGTCGGAGATACAAGATAAAAATTGTTTCCTGCATCAAAAAGGTAAGAAGTAAAAAAGTTATTTTTCCTTGAAAGGAATGATTTCAATTTGTTTTTAAATTTGTGTTATAATGCTTTTTTGAACGACGTGTGCATAACAAAAAAAAAAAAAAAAACTCATGATAACTTTTAATAGATATAATTTACAGTTGAATTTAAAGATGCCTCAATAAGCAAACTGGCTGATTAACAATTAATCGGCTGTTCAAAATCGGCCGATTATTGATGAAAATGATTTTTGATACAACAATTCCTTCATCACCGTTTTTTCTTTCAGAATAATACATCAAAATTTCATCCGATCTCTGTGATTAAAATTTCCTATTTACCTGAACTAAATATGGAAATTAAAATATTTAGTTAACAGTTGCCTGTATTCAGCAGACACTTTTAACTTAGTAGCTACTCTTTTGTTATTAGTAACTACTTAATCCAAGACTTTTTTCTTAATGAAAATTATAAGGCAATTTTAAAGCACTAAGCTAAAGGTAAAGGCGTAGAGAAAAGTATTGACACATGAAGCATGTTGCAACATCGAAAATGCTCATGCTTATTCAAAATAGAAAAAATAAATAACAAAATTAACATTACTTCAACCATCTATTTTTGCTTTAAAAAAACATTGAAATATGTACATGAAATTTTAAAAAATCAAATAATAAGTGAAATAAGGAAATAAAGTGAAGGTTTATTTAGTGAAAGAGGAAATATACACCACTATCTGGGAGTGTCCGTTAAGGGAGGCTTGACTGTATATGGATTAACAAAAAAAAAAGTTCATGTCCTGACAATCCTGAAATACTAATGTTTCTGTAGTACTTTACTATTTTAGACTGAATTTTCCATAATAGTGTTATGTGAATGTCAGCTGTTAAGATTAATTTACATATTTCATTCAGTTATGCTCAAATTTTGCATTGTTTTTATTTTAGGCAGTACTCTTTCATGCTACATCTTATACTTATGGTGCGGAAAATTACATTTTTTTAATTGTTAATAAATTTATTCATCGTGGTTTCATGTTCAAAAATTCTTAAAGATTTAAAAATTATTGAAAAATATTTTCTTGTTGATGAATTTGCAAAATTTGGCTGATTATGGCCCATTGCGGATTACTGCCAATTAATCATCGCATCCATAGTTGAATTATGCAGTACCGTTATCTGACACATTTGTTACTAATGTTAAAAAATAATTGTAGAATATAATCTGCTGTTTTGTCATGAAAAATGATGGGTAAGCTCAATTTCAGACGCCGCAATAAAATTTAAAAAGTATGATGATTTGTGTCGATAAATGTTTCTTTCGTAAAAGATGTAATCAAGGCGTATCAACAATAGGATGTATAAGGGAGATGTCATTGTAAGATTTGTAAATGTAAAAATGCACTTTATTGCGCTTAATGAATTACAAATGTTCTACTGTGGACAAAAATAAAGGATATTTCTAGCACTTAAGAAAACACATTTGTTTTTTCTATTAAATGAATTTACAGTCGCGCACTCCTCCTACAATGGGGGACTACACCTACATATGCTAATTTTTCAGAGAATGCGAAGTCAATTTCATTTTTGGGTCAAAAATAAAAAAGAAGGAACTATTTGTATTGTTTTATAAAAAGAAAAAACTAACAAGAATGGAAAAAAGGCAAAACTTAATGCATTTTCTGTAGAAATGCAATCTTAAAATAATATTTCAGAATACCGGATAATCTAATATATTATTAATATTAAACTAAATAAGTGTACATTTAAATTTAAACCATTTTTTTTAAAGTCAGGACTATAAAGAAACCCATATGTGCCTAAGTTTAACAAGTGAAAACACACACACACAAAGAGGGGCCAAAAACATGTATGTTTCCAATTTAAAAGAAAAAAAATCTAAATATCATCATCAAAATCTCAAAAAAGAGGAGAAAATACATAGGACACAGAAATAAGTTTATAATAAAAGAATAGTTGAAATACAGAGAGGGTTAGAATAGTTATAATAGCAGTTCTAAATGTTTGAAGGTAGAAAATGGTAATAAAACAAAACTTTATTATGAAATTCATGTAGCACGATGTTTAAAATTCAATAAAATGGAAAAAGGGATCAAAACTACAAGTTATCACCTCAATCCAATTAGTGAAAAAACATTTTTACTCAGTTCTCAGAATTTCGATTAAGTTGAGTTATTGTCGTGGAAATTGAATATTTCTAATAATAAACAGTCAAATGTTTAGTTAGCAAAGAAAATATCAAAAAAGATAAAAGATGGGCAAGGCTTGCTTTCCCACAGCATTTAAAAATTGAAATAATTAAAAGATAGGGAGGGAAGGGTCCCCTAACCTAATACTACTTTACTTTTAGGCAACCAAAGGTAAGTCAAAACCATGTTTTTAAAACGTTAATTTCGGAAAACATCTGAAGGAAAGTTATCAAACACCATCCCTTCCCTGAACGCCATCGAAGATGACCTACAATTGAGTATTTAAAACTTCATGTTCCTAAAATGATCTGAGGAAGAGGCTTGAACCCTATTTCTTCCCCAAATATTACTCAAGGTGACCTACTGTTACGTTTATAAGACTTTGATTTCGAAAAATTTCCGGGGTACTACCCCGAACCCTACCAGGTCTGGATCTATAAATTTTTAGCCCCCTGCAAGAAAATCTGATGGGTCTCTCCCCAGAGGCCAGCAGTGCATATTTGCAACATAATAAGTCTTAGTAGTAGTTTTTTTTTTTTTCAATTTCTTGTGCCGCTGAGCCCTTTAAGGACATGGGCCCCCGCACTGAGGGCACGCAGATTTGGGCCTGAACCCCACATTCTCAAATATCATCAAAGATTGTCTAAAATTTAGATTTTAGCATTCAGTTTCGAAAATTTGTCAGAGGATAGTCCTAGTCCCAGGTGATCTAAGTAGTTGGGACTGCTCCCTTTCCCCGGCTCTCTCGGACGACCCGGGCTAAATTCCCGGCATGGGTCATCAGAAAAAATTTACCACCTCTCACATGCAAACAAGGAAATCTAAAAGTCTTCCTGCTAATCGATAGAAAGTTGTTGAGAGTAAAAGGTAGAGTTCCCTGAACTACTTCCTTAACCTCTAAGATTGACAAAGACGACCTAAAACCACGTTTAAGACTTCAGTTTTGAAAAAAGTGTGAGGAGAGTTCCCAATTTCCCTTCCTTAACAACACCAGTGATAGCTTTAAATTGCACTTAAATTTTACTTAAATATCGAAATACTTCCGATAAGCTGATTACCTTTCCCCATAAATATAATTTAAGATCTTCTAAACTCCAGTTTCAGGTCCCAGATTTTGAAAAAATAGCAGGGGAGAATCCCCAAATCCCCTTGCACCATTGAAAATTGATTAAAATTGCGTTCTTGGAACTTCAATTAAAAAAAACTTAACTAGAGGAGAGTGATTGAAACCCATTCTCTTTTCTAAAGGTTACCAAAGATGATCAATAGTGGCTCGTTTACGACTTTAATATTGAGAAATTTCCAGAGAAGTTCCCTCATGTAACTTTAATTTTTGCTGTTGGAAAAAAACCAACAAAATTTTACTGTAAAATATTACAACGATCAATGAAAACATTTTGAAAATTGTTAGTTATTAGTATGTGTGCAGTAAAAAAAGAAAAGAAAGAAACTGATGGAAAATGTGGTTGATTTCCCAACCATGGCCCAATGAAGTATTTTTTTTGGTTAGCCCAACAAACTTCAGAAACAGTTCGGCCTTCTAAAACATCCTTGGTTGGCCTAACGATGCCCAGAAACTGTAGGGCCATCGTTGGCTCATCATGGCGTTGTCAACTCACCACTCCACCGATTTCTACCGCTGTCCATTGGCCCACCATCGCCCAACTGTTTGTGTTCCTTGGGTGTAGTGAGAACTAAATGTAGTGTATACTAAATGTGATTAACTGCATGACTGTACTGGTCCTATTACAGGGTGGCAACAGGAACTGGTAAAAAAAAGGTTCCCTGACTTTTCCCTGATTAAGATCAAGTTTCCCTGATTTATGTTATCAATGATAATGGTTTCCTTTCTTTGCCCTACCTGAAAAGCACTGCATATCAAATAAAATGCAGTGTTGAGAATGGTTTAAGCTGCTAATTAAAATTATAGTTTGAAAAGATGCTCCTTTTTTTTTGGTAAAAATAGTGCATTAAATTATCGACAAAGAAATATTGTAGGAAATCTAAAACAAATACTTTACTTCCAGGAACCAGTTAACTTAAGAATTCTAAGAAATTATTAAAACCACTCTTAAAGAAATATCTAATCATGATAAAACTAAAACATTTAAATGGAAATAATCTTGAACTGAATTTTCAAGCAGTATAATTGTTGCTGCAAGAATAACAAGTGATAGTTAAAGTACAGAAGTAATGTAGTTTTACTTACGTAAATAATACTGCCATGTGCAGGTAAACGGCAGTAGCTGCAGAAATTAGTTTTCAAGATATTTGAAGAAATGTGTGATGGATTCAATACTAACAATAGGAAAATGTTGGAATAAGATGTTTTTTTTGGTGCCTCTTTTTCAGCAGAAACCAAATAAGCGAGTATGTACAATAAAGATAATGTACAATAGATGACAAAAATGCAAAAAAAAAAAAAGAAAGAAAAATGTGCAGTTACCGCCCTTTACTTATACACGGCAGAATAGACATATTTATGTAAAACAAATTGAAATCTTTCAACAACCAGTCATAATAAGCTATTCTCTAACCAAGAACTTAGGTTTTAATGAATGAATACAGCATTTTAACTATTAAAAAATATTTACTTATATACACAACTCGATTTTAAACGATTTCGTTAGCTGTCGAAAAAACCCTTAGATTACTTTTTAGTAACAAACAACATTGAAATTCAAAAACAATTATTAATTTGAAAATGTATATGGTTTTAAAATAAAAGAGTTTTAAAGTCTGAAAAAAAACTCCTTTGTGTAATCTGAAGTGACAGCGAATAATACCATGGCAAAAAAAAAAATTGATTTTCAGTCAAAATTCAATTTTTGCAATTAAATTAAAAACGTCAATTGATAACTTTTAAGATTTTTTCAGCATTAATTTAAAAAACAAAGATTTTTTCTTAAAATTGTGATAACAGTATGCTAATTACTTCAAGACATTGAGTAAAGAAAGGCAAGGGAGCAAAGTCATTAGTGACGGCTTCCTCTTTGCCTGTAGGGTTGTTTATTTTACATAGCTTCGAATGCTTGGAAGGGAAATTCAGGCAAGGTAAAATAAGCAACTTTATAGACACAGAAGCAATCTTAGAAAGCTCATCCTAAGATTGAATACTTTGACCTTGAGGAAAAAAGATGCACAATTATGCGGCACTGTATAATCGCACCTCATTAATTTTACTTTTTTAAAACAAACAATTGGGGAAATTCATAAGGAATTTTAATACTTCATTTTACATGGAAAAAATTTTTTTTTTCTTCATTTGATCAATTTTCCCTGAATTTTTGTTATTTTTTTCGAAATTCCCCGATATTTCCCTGAGTGATAAAGTTTCCTGATCTCCCTGATCTGTCGCCACCCTGTATTACCATCCCTTTAAAAAAAGAGCAAATGCTAACCAATTAGTAACGTAATGTGCTTATGGATAGTAAATAATTTAAACTTTTTTAAAATTAAAAAATCTTACACCACAATGAACTAACGTTGTACTTTTACAGCAATATGTTAATTTTAAACTAAGAAATATATTTTGTTGCATAGTAAATTCAAAATTATTGGTGAAGTCAATTATCTGCGGCCTTTTACACTTTCAGATAAAATTCCTTTTCAGCATTCCTATTGCTTTTTTCCCCCGATGACATTAAACCTTTTGAAACCCGACTAGTTTATGCCCGATTTTTAAATTAACACTACAAATCATCAATATTTACTGATTTTTAGACTAAACTTACTTACTGATTTTAATTACTTCACTTACACGCGTAAAAGAGTGACCGGAATGGTCTCGTAAAAATTCCTCCTCTTTGCGTGTTTGCTGTAACCTAGATTGATCTGTTGCAGTTAATCTACTAGCACAATTTGCTCTCATATGTGTGCAATTTATTTGCAATAATGAACAATCTTTTTTGAGCATTTACATAAACTTTTATTGTTTATGTATGCATTATTGACAATTTTAGCACTATATGCATACACTAACATCGTCTTTGCCAAATTTTCTGATTATCTGCAAGTTTGCTTCTCCAAGGTTACGGTGCCACACAATTCCGCGGATCATTGGGAGTTTCCTGTGTTATTTTATGCATCATTAATCTGAAAATTAGAGTTGTATGAAATGCTTTCGGGAAAACTAAGGTCAAAAATGGGTAAGTATTTTCAACACATACTAAAAGGTAAAACTCTTCATTAATGAGTGCAAAAGTTGCGCAATTTAATATGAAAACCAGTTTCATTAAAGTCAACTTATGGGGGGACAAAAAGCTTTTTTACAGTTTAGACTTCAAAAAAAAATAATAATAAAACAGGATTAGAAAACCATAACTTCCAATTGTAGTTTAACCTTTTAAATTATAAAATAATAATAATTATAAATACTGACACATTCTGACAAAAAAAGATTGCCTAACCATTAGTTACAGACAGTAACTATACAAGAAAAGAGAATCTCAAAAGAGCAATTTGCAAAATTTTCTTCATACGTAATTGTATGGAATTCAGAACCTTTTTTCCATTTTTTTGTTAATTAGTTCAACATACCCTGTTTTTCATTCAATAAAAATGGTAAGAAATTTTCTGTTCCTAAAAAGTTGATTCCAGCATCTACATTTTTAGCTCAACTTTTTAATTAAAAGAATAGTGTTTCTTCTTGAGATAAAATTTTACATTGACTTTCATTATTTTTTTACAGTTAACTAACTGTTAATTCTGACAGTACAACTGCAGGACCGTCTGCGAGTTGAAAGTGAAATAAATGAAACAGAACCTAGCTATGACAAACTGAAAACATGAGTCAGTGTCACTTGAGACACTTAATCTACAAAATTAAATAGTTAATATACAGGATGAGCACAAATGAAACTCAATTAAAAAAATTATATCTTCAAAACTACTGCACATAAAATATGTAATACATGAATGTAGAGAAACATACCAAGTTTTATAGTTCCAATGTTCAATGTGTAAGCTTTTTGTTACAGGACAAACGTCTAATCTGTAACAAAATTTCATTCCACATGCCATATGATTTCCTTTTATGAGGGTTATGTCAAAGATATCGTTCATTACCACACAAGTCAAAAACACCACAAAAACTTCAAGAATGCATTTGAAATTCATTACGAAGCTTTGACAGTTTGATATTCTAAAATGAGTGGAACAAACAGGATTACAGATTAGATGTAGTCATGCAACAAAAGGCTCCACCATTGAGCATTTGAAATTAAATGTTGTGCACAATGTGCTCAGATATTGCATATTTGTGCAACTTTATTGGGGGGGGGGGGCTTAACATATTTCTCTTTTCATTTATCACAATATGTGCAGTATTTTCGAAAATATAATTTATTACAATCGGTTCCATGATTTGTGCTCAGGCTGGATTAAAAGTACAACTTTTTTCATTTGGTATGCATTTGCAATTTTTTTACATAAAAATAAGGTACGGGTAGGATTTTTGGGACATGGAATTCTTCAGGGTGTACAAAAGATGCAAAACAAGTCACACTGAGAAATAACCATTTTGCCCTTTTTAAAACTCAGATGCTTATCATGACACCATTTTTTTCCCAACATTAATTTAAATTTTCTCCTGGTAACAGAAGGACAATGCATTGCAGTGGTCAATTCAATCTTTCACTCAAAAATTCATTTCATAAAAAGGCAGTAATATTATATTTTAATTGCCTAGACTAGGGCTTCCCAAACTTTATAGCCAGTAGATTCCTTTCTGAGACCAATTTTCAGTGCAGAACTCTGTCATTAGAGTGAACAGATAGTTGTAAATTGTAGTTAATTAAATGTAATGATATTAACCATATCTAATGAGAGAAGAACATTACTATTCAAAAAGTACTAGGTAGGTAGTTTACAATGCACAACTTTATTTAGAAATTCTGGAATACAAAAATGAAATAAGATAAAAATAAATAAGTAACAAAATGATTAAAATTAAAAATAGAGTATTACGTTTCGGTGGCTGCGTAGGTTGAAAATAAGGATTTGCAATTGCACTGATAAATTGGAGCAAATGTAAGAATATGATTTGCTTTTTCAACGAGTGATTGGAATTTCTTGTTTTGTAGATTAAGCCAAAAATTAGGATATGTATCCTGGAAGGTCTATTTCAAGTTGTAGTCTGAAGCAGAGCTTAATTTCTGAGAAAACATGTGCAGGAGCCCTATAGTCTTCAGATTTCATTTTCATACATAAATTATTTGAACTCTGTCACACATGAAAAATTCACCTAAATTTGAAAAGAAGTGCCCGAGTAGAGGTATGTGAGCTACCATGGAAATTAAACCCAGGTCTGAAGTTATGATTAGTCTATTAAACTTTCCTGCACATATTACAACAGACTGTCAGGCTTTCTCAAAACAGAAAAAAGTTTGACCACCTATGTATGATCTCATAGCATTGTATCTCAAGATGTTGATAAGTAAAGTTTAAAGAAAGATTCCATGGTTCATAAGTGTTCACATATTTCATCAAACTAACAGTTCTATAAAGGCTCCATTGTTAGGCTAACTGTTACTTTCATGCCAATAACTATTTTTGTTCTTTCAAGTTGAATGTTAAGAAATTTTAAACCCAAAAATTAATTATTTTCAAGTTCCAACAGAAAACTAGTTTTCAAATACAAAAGCATTAGTCAGATATCACTTAGCATTTTAATTTTTTCTTTCAAAATTCAGTTTGGGAAGCCCAGGTCTAGACCTTAAAAAAGTGATATTTTCTGCAAAACATATTGGGGTATGTAACTTCAAAATCATATCAATTTCAAGAGAATAAATACGAGTTTTAAAGGGACCAAAAAAAGAATTCAAAGTGAAAACTTGTGATTCAAGAGCGTTCAATTTATTACCTAAATAACTATATAAGAGAAAATAGACATTAACTAAACCGATTAGTTTCATAAAAATATTTCTTAAAAAATCAACAAACCGCATTTTTGAAGAAAAAAATTGAAAACTAAAAAATATTTTCATAAATATTATGCTTGTTCAAAAGACAATGTTATACTCAATTACAAGTATTTTATGAGTAATAAAACTATACTCATACATTTTGAAGTTATATGTTTAGACCAATTTGAGAAAAAATGCGCAACTACAGAAATTCAATTTTAAAAATATCGTGAAAACAAGGATTTGTGATTTAATTGTTAATATTAAAGCTGGAATACATCTAACCCTTATGTACTGCTATGAAAGAAATAAAACTAGCCCTAAAAAAATTAGAGATGAGAAAAACAAAATGGAAAGTTAACATGCATATCAACGTGCAAAACATTGAGATGCAAAGCAATGTTCCCTTCATGAATAAACTGGATGCAAATGAAATGGAAACATGCAAGAATGCATCATTACTCACTTTCCACAGAAAAACTTATTTTTCCAGCCATTAGGTAAACAGATGACACTAAGATAAAACCAGAAGAAGAAGAAAAAGGCATACAGGTCAATCACGACAGCACACAACTATAATAATATTATAAAAAAGCTTAAAAAATTAGGATGGGAAAAAACTTAAATCTTCAAAAAAGAAAAAGAAACCAAAAAAAAAAAAAACCACTGTGCCAGAAAAGGAATTCATGCAAGCTTCTCTAGTATTTCTATTTATACACAGCTATTTTCTCAGAAATCAAGCAGGATTAAAATATTAATGTGCAATGATTGGATTTCCGTAAATTTCAATATTGATACATCGTAAATATAGTCAAAGTGCTCACGGATAATGTATGCGAGTTTTGGCTCTAAAAACAAAAGTAAAATATTTTCCCTCTATTTTTAAGTATATCTAAGAAGAAAAATACATGAGCGCTTTACAACCCTCTAATGGATAATTTATATTTATTACTACAAAATCACAATAACAATTTCAAATTAAACATGACTGTAGAAACTGCAAATAAAGACATGAAAAAATCGAAAAGTACACCAATGATACATGCAAGCAGAAAAGAAAAATATATAAAGTTCAAAGTGAAGGAAAACAAGCAAAATTTGACTAATCATAAGTGTTAATAATAACAAAATAAGAAGTTAAAAAATATATACTAACATATCAATAAATACTTCTAAAGCATTTCAAAAACATGCATTTCTGAATTCTGCATTCAAACATCAATTTTAACAGAATACGTTTAAAAGAAAGAGAAAAGAAAATAAAGGAATGATAAAAGACTGGGTAGAGTACCCTCATCCAAGCTTGTACGAGAAGTGTGGTGACCAGCAGTTAAAGATCCCTTCTTCATTCGTGAAGGGGGTAAGTCTGGTGGTGCAGGTTCTGGCGGCGGCGGGTAGGAGGCACCATATCCTGTATGGTAGCACAATACAAATTGGAAAGGAAGAGAAAACTTTTTCCTAGGACACTACTACTTTAACAAAAAAAAGTCTACCAATTACATTTAGAGACAATTTACAAAAGCTAGTCTTTAGAAATCCTATCTAACTAATTTTGTTCAGAGTATGATTGAAAAACAAAGCAAATACTCCACTGGTAAATGTTTTAAAGTAACATATGTAACTAATGTCTACATTGCTTTAAGATTGAATTTGCTTAAGGGAAAAAAATATAAATAAGATTAAAAGTGATGTAAATGTTGAGGACACAAATTTGATAGTTACAAATGCTGTTGTGTAGAACCAGATTTAAGTCCAAGTAACTTAAAATATGATCAGAGAAAACTTAATAACACCAAATTTAAAAGAAAACTTTAAAAAAGATACAACCAAAATATTGTTGCTCAACATATTAAAAGCAGAACGAATTTCAAAACAAGTTCAACACACTTTATTAAAGTGTCTACACTAGTTTTATTTTAGTAAACTTAACAAAAATTAAATGTGTACAATTAAAAAACTGCACTAATAAAACAATATAATAATGAATAATAATAGGTATTAAACTGTCAGAGTACAGCACAGACTCATGTTCAAAACTGCTAATCAGCAAATATTTTACCAGGTTATATAAACAATATTCAGCAATTTTAATATTTTGTAAAGTAGGCACTCAAATCAAAACAAAAGTACTCACAGCCTTCACACTATTTCTTGAGAAAATTACAATGTAATTACAAAAATCATTTATACTGAATTTCCTTAGCAATTATAAGAACATGACAGAGCTGTACTCCAAGACTTATAATAAGAGCAAATATATTTAAACATTTTAAACATTCCTATGAAGGTTTATTTGCTGATCAAACACATACATGCTAAAAAAAACTGCGGGAGGGGGAGCATGCATGAACATCTTTGACAGTTTAAAGTTAAATAAGTTATTAAGAAATTCAAAGTAGAAAAATAAAAATTAAAGAAACTTCGAAAAATATAGTAAATATTGAAACAGTAAAAGGATCAAAAGAGCTGAAAGATTGGGAAAAAAAAACCCCATGCTTTAGTGTCAGAATTTTAAAGCAATCATGCAATTAGCAAGCATAACAATGTCTTGTTGTTATAAAAAGTTAAAGAAATACTAGTAATCACCACTTAGCCCAGATGAAATAGTGTCATCATCATCATCAGTAATGCTGTCAGATGCATCTAAGTCATCTGGAATTCTTGATCCTTGACCAGAATCTGGGTGACTAAGACTCTGAGCAGATGGAGTTGATGGCATTCCTATGCCACAAGATTTCAAACTGTTTGATTTTTTCAGTTCATATGGAGGGAAAGGCAAAGCTCTATCAGGAGCAGGAGGTCGTCTTCGACCAGTAGCATATAAAGATGAGGGTAAAGGGAGTGGGTGTGGAGGGAGTCGAGGAGAATAATGCACTGGACTGTGGTATGAAGGCGGAGGAGAAGCATTGCCAGTAAAAGTGCCAAGCGTTGGAGGAGGGTATGCAAGATCAATGCCAGAATGTGGGTCTCTGTCATGACGAGAGGGGGGCAAAGGTGGAGGAGGACCATTGTTGTCACGGGATTTCATTGATACTGAACGATCCAAAGATTCTGTACTTGGAAAAGACTGCCGATATAGCTCTGCAAGAAAAATGTAAGTAAAGCAGAATAGAAAAGTTTTACAGCAGTATTACCAAAATAAGCCAGCATGCAATTATTTATAGAAAAAAAAAAGTATAGTTAGAAAAATTACACCAAATTCTACACTTAACATTACATAAAGTAAAAAAACTAAATTATACAAATATACCTATAAATTGTAGCCACTATTAATTGCACCTTATAACCATGATAAAATAGAAAATTTACAACACATGACTTATGAAGAGATAAATTGATGTAAAAAAATTGGTACATTTTGTATTTTTCAAATTAGACATGCATTGACCAAACAATATTTACAAGAAACACATTTAACTCATTCATGACAGGCAGATTTTTGACATTTATAATTCTGAATATCAGCAGAAACACTTTAATTCTGAAGCTAGTTGTCTCTAACATGTAACGTTAGGGTAAAGACAAAAAAGGTTTAAAATATGAATGTTGTAAATATGATCTATTGAAATTTTTGGCATTATAGATAGCAGAATAGAATTTTGGTGAGTAGTTGCAAATGTGTCATTTTCATTTAACCTAAAAATAAGCCCCATTCAAGTGAATTTGGCAGATGCTATTCCAGGCAATAAAAAGCAAGGTGCAAATTGAATCTATTACTTTATTGAAAGTTTTCTTATCATGATTGATGCACACAATTTAATTTGACACATGCAACTTTCAAAAACGTTATTTTGTAGTTTTCATTGCTAGATTAAAATTTCAACCAAAAAAGAAATATTTCACGTGATGTCCAACTGAAGAACTTGGTACATTTATCAGCAATAATTGGTTTGAGCAAAGTAAGATCTTGGCCAGCTGAATGTATACTGCTAATAAAATATGTGCACTACAAAAAACGTAATTTAGTTTATATTAAAAAAAGTGTTTAAAACGAAGCAGATAGAAGTTCAAACTCAACAAAGCATTTTTTAAATAAGAAGCTAAAATATGAGAGAAATAAAACTTGGGAAATAAAGTTCCCTGGTAATTCCCTGATTGAGCTTCCAAATTTGCCTGATTTTACAATTGTGACTTAACACAGATGGAAATGATAACAACATTAATGTAGCACAAAATTTGCAGATGTGTTTCTGGATTACAAAGAACATTTTTATCAAAGCAAAAAGGGGAAGTAATGGATAAAAAACATTCAAGGGCAACTATGTTAGAAGTGGTCTGGTGTGTTTTATCCATAAACTCCCTTCTTCACACATTAAACTTACACCTTTGTAACCCAGAAAGACGTGCCAGTATTTTTTTTTTCTTTTTTTGCTAGTTTTGTACTGCATTGTAATGACTTTTCATTCAGAAACTGAGTAGCAATACTTCTATGTTTGCTATTGGTTTCTCACACAACTTACTAATTGATTAAAATTTGACAATACAGAGCAGACCATACAAAAATAAAATGCTATTTTCCCAATTTTGATTTTTCTTTAACAGGTTTTGTTTGGAAAAAATGATATATCTCTCATTTTGCTCAATGAGAGAAACTTTTAGAGAAGAAAACTACAAAGATTAGCTAATTTGGCGACTGCAAATGCTAATTTTCCCTGATATTAGGAGAAAATTTTAAGATCCTCTGATAATTCCCTGATTTTTTCCAGAAATTAAAATTTCCTTGAGAATTCCCCGTTTTCCAGGTTGTGTTATCACCGTGTTAAAACTAGAACACTTGCAAAGATGTATTAGCTTTTTTTATGTTACATACATTAAATTCATAATAACATTATAATTATAAAAACTGATGATTTTTTCCATCACATTTTTATTTACAAATCACAAAAAGTCAATCAATGACTTAGGTATTAAATACATTTTTGAGCAAGTTTTATCTGATTAAAATGTGCTTAAAATATTTGTATTAAATACACACATTTGTGTAGTTGGATTAAGCTCTTGTCCTGTTTCATTTTCTATTCGATATTTTTGTACATTTTGTCTTGAAAGAATGAAATCAAAACTGTCAGGACACACCAAAATAATTTTTGAAGGGGGAAAAAAATTGTTGCCATAAATTACGAGCAACACTAGTATAAGTTAGAGAAGTGAGTTAAGACTGCAACTGTATAGGGATATCAAGTGGGAAATTATTTAATTTGTTTTTTAGCAGCATCCAACTTGAAAAACAGCAAAAATAGCAATTACTCAATTTGTCATTTTTTAGAGATCAAAAACCTCAATTCACATTTTAAAACAACACAATAATGTCTCACAGGTAAGGGATTTTGAAAAATAAATACTATTTTCTATACTATGAATAACAGAGCGAAGAAATTGATGCAAAAATTAGCTACTTAATTAAGAATTAATAAAATGACGAGCGGACCAAGACTTTAAGGATTCATTTATGGAAACTAGATATAGTACAATGCAATCAATTTATAAAACAAATGCTACTAGTTAAGTAAGATTTGCTTAATTCCAAAAAACTAGCAAAAAAAAAAAAAAATGTATACATCAATTTCAATCTCAAATGATTGAAAACATACATATTTTGGAATTATAGTTTCTAACATTCTAATATTGGAAAACTATACACAGCAAATAAATACAAATAGAAAAGTGACAACCAACAACAGGCTCTAGGATGAGCTAGGCTCATTCATTACTCTGCATGTAGAGCAAAACAATACTCAAATTATCAATTCAAAGTAAATGCAAACAGCCAGACTTACAGCAGAACTGCAAGCAAACACCAAACAACTTTTTACTAGCTTCACCCTCATTGGTGTGCTAAATTTAAATTAAGCTACCAGTGTCTACCATCTAAGAAAGTACACTGCATCCAGCTGTTATGGCTATTCAAGAAAGATGATGCTTAACAAGGGCAAACTGCAGCATCTAGATGCCACAACAAGTTGTTACGTATTTACTTGTAACACTGAAATAATCACTCCTCATTCCAAAGATTTTCCTTCACTGTACAAAAAAATACAGCTAAAGTTCTTTGAAGAAATCAATGGCTTGTGATGTTCAATTTAATGCTTAAATTAAATTGTGGACATTAAAAATACTTCCAATTTTCTCATTTAAATGTATGCAACATAAAATTTGTAAAAAATAAATTGTCAAAAAATCAAGAACATCCTGAAAAATAAAACTTGCATTAATTTTCAGTTCTGAAATTTCCTCTTTTTTTCTGAATTACTGAGTAATCATTACTGCTTTTATCTGCAAATAATTTTAGGCCTTTTTTCATGACTAATTTCATTGCTTATAAGGACTTAAAAGCAGACACCTTGTGCAAATACAGCGGACTCGAACTACAAAAGAGTTCAACTTGCACGAAATGGATATAAAGCATGTTTTTCATTAGTAACATACCTCAGAGTTAACACAAAATCCTCGCCCATAACCCAAGATTCTAATGAAGCAAAGCATGGGGCTTCAGTATAGGTTTTTTTGTAAGCTACTAAACATTGGTTTTGCGAATGGATTTTCATCCAGTTAGCATGCAGAATGTCCATACATTTAAACCTCCATTTTTAGTGTGTATAAAGTCACTCCATATTTTCCATTCATATTTTTTCCTCATTCTAAATGAAAAATTGAATTTAAAATAATGGCATCTAGTTTCACTGCTTCATCTACAGATGTGGAAGATTAAGTTTCTTAAAACTTAATAGGTTATAATCCACAATATGCAGGGGAACACAGATAACAATTCGAACAGCTGCACAGCATCAATCATAATCATCTTCATTTATTTTAGATAATATATTCTTACTCTATCTACTGTTCAGTAGTGTTACAGTGCGGTATTTCATTATTATCATTATTACATACTGCACATATAGTATTGCACTTTTAGGTCTCTCTCTCTCCTATTGATCGTGGACTTTGTGCGTAATAACATTACTTTATGGTAAATGATATTTTCTTGCAAAATACAGTATAAATTCAGTTCTTGGTGTAGAAAACAGTAATATATAGTTAAGGAATGGCATAAGGCAGTTTGTGGGTTGTTTACTAGTGTCTAAAATAAGAATGCATGTTTATCAAAATGTTGTATGTACTCTTTTTCACAATGCCAGATTTTGACTTATATAAGAGGTGTTGGAACCCGTCCCTCGCAAAAGTCAAGACTCCACTATTATGTTAATGCTGTATTTTATTTATTCTCTGAGATTACAAAAAAATGTTGTAAAATCGAATGTTCATAAAATTGGAAAAACACTAAAACATGATACTATATGCAATATATGTATTTGCAGGGAAGTTGCACTGAAAACAACAATTTTGAACTGAATTAATTGTACTTATGCAACAGCATTACTGTAAGCAATTGAATTCAAATTATTTCTAACTTATTATTTAAGCAACACACATTAAAATACTGAATATTTTTAGTTTGCTTTGTCAGAATAGTATTTTAAATTATTCATGTACGTAATTTTCAATATTATTACACATTTCATTATCTTTTGTGCTAATCCAAGTATATTATTCATGTCCAACTAGTCACAAAAAAATAATTTCAGACAGTAGACGAGTTAAAATTAACACCGCTTCAATTATATATATTTTTATCACTAAAAACTATTCATAAAATCTTGAATGTTCATAATAAAGTAGGGGTTTAAAATTAAGCATCTACAAAAGAACCTATTCATTAGCATCTCTTAAGAAACACAGTATCAAAAATTCAAAATAAAACAAAAAAAAATAATTTTGTTTAGAATTTTTAAAAGGTGAATCAAAGCTACAAATGTTAAAAATGTTTTTGATACTCGGACAGTATTTTAGTTAGCCCCCCCCCCCTTACCATAATTTCAATAATGCATAAAGAAATTCATTCTGTACTGTAAATGTAACGCTTGTTTCTGTAATAACTGTAATGCTTATTTCGTTTAGTGTGAATATTCATAATTACATTTAGTTCATACAAGTTTATTTCAAAATATATCTGAAAAATAAAATGGGAAAATCACGAAGTACACTACCTTCTCCCTCACCCTACTAAATTAAGAACACATCATAAACATTAATTACTGAGCAAAACACGAAAGAATATTAATATCTTGCAGAAAAATGATAGTTGTACAGCTAAACATAAAGTCAACAAATATGTTTTGGCAATAAACGTAAATATATAAACATACCAGCTTGTAAGCTTCTCCTATTCTTTATTTGGCTAGGTTTAACCAAATGCTCCCCATTTTCCTGATTGAAGACACTGGCATATAAATCACTATCATCACTAGGACTTAACGGTAAGCCATCAATAAAACGAGAGGGTGACACTGATCCATCATCAGGCCCATGGCCACTTTCTACAGGAAGCTGCTCATATAAACCTTCAGAGTCTCCACTAAAAATGAGAAAGAGCACTTTTCATACAGCAACACATTTCACAAATGCATTAAAAACGATCAACCAAAAACATGGAAATTATTAAATACATAAATATATTTTAGAGCAAGCAACTATTTCAAGGTATCTCAGTTCTACAATTAAGAAAACATATTCATTTGTCTAGTTTGAAATCTAGGAAGATGATTTTGATATTTTGTTAAAAACTTTAGTAGTGCAAATAAGTACCATGATAATAACAATTTTAATAGAGGTGTTCATGCTACTTCAAACATTTTTATTTTATTTTTTGCTTTTCGACCAGTGAATGTTGAATTCCTTTATAATGAGACACTCTAATGCAAAGCATGTCAATATAAGTCAACTATAAAATTTTCAGCGTAATTTTTTTGTCATGCTGCTTTGAACAGCAGTTAGCTTTTAATGCAGGTTAACTTTCAACATTAAGTTATTTTTTAGATGCTTATTAATTTTACTCAGTCATACTGGAGTTGCTAATTAGCTTTATACATATCTGGGTTGAAAATGATAATTATAATCATTATAGCTCACAAAATTATCCCTAATGAGCATCATGAATCTCTTGCAGGCATAATTATTAAGATATTTAACTGAATTGGAAAAATTCACTTCTTTTTTCTTGGACAACAGTCAATTTTATTGCACACACATATTCACATGCAATCATACTATACAATCCATATTTCAAATGGAGAGCAGACTCCTTTCCTAGCATTGTTTAAAAGAGATCAATGTTTTGCAAATAAAAAAAGCAGCATTTGCATTGCAAAAAGCAATATTATTTGCTCATAAAGCTTTTAGTGTATTTCCATATTTACAAGCTTAGGACAAGTTTAGGTCAATGTGACACATTTCTTCAACAACAATATTCAAATTCTTAACTGTTGCTCCTAATCCATCTCATGTAAATGTTCCTTAGTTTAAAAATCCCCCCTTTTTTTTCCATCTTAAATAAAGCTTAAAAAATGACATTTCAGAGAAATCATTAACTTTAACATTTGTGAGTCATTCTCCAGAAAATTTAACTTTTGAATGCAAATATTTTTCAACATCGAAACCTTTTGTTTTTTTTCATTCTTACCAGGGTTGGCAAAAACCTGGGTTTTTTTAAAAAAGCCCATGGACCCAGGGTTTTTTTGGGTTTTTTAAAATAAAACCCAAAAAAACCCAACTAAAGTTGGGTTTTTTTAAAAGAAATGTGGTTTTTTTTGTCTTTTTTTTAGGGAAAATGTGGGGTACTTGTAGCATATTGTAGCATAAGTATATGGACAAAGTGTAAAAATTATCTTCAGGTAAAAAGCTGGAAAACTAGTTAAAATTCAGAGTTTTCTGAAGAAAAGTATAAAAGACGAAAAAACCCAAGAATGTTAAAGTTTCAGATTTTTTTTAATTTTCATTATTACGAACAGTTAAGGCAAAGTTACTTCTCGAGTGATAAAATCTATTGTTCGTTTTTAATTACTACTTTTTTTTTTTTTTTTTTGCATTTTACTTTATAGTATTTCATTTTGTTATGCAAAACTACTGTAGAACCTCAAGTCGTTTAAATCCCTTTTTGCTGAATTCCAGCTTAATCAAGACATTTCTTTGAATTTTATATTGCCTGTTTTTCTATTTCTGTGTACAGGGTAAGAAATATTAAACTTTTTTGTAAAATAATGAAAATACTGTACCTGTTCTGTTTTCTGTAGACCGTTTGAAAAATCTGTTTATTTCTAAAAAAATTACCTTGTGTTTATTCGAGATTTGTGACGTGTTGGTTAGCAGAAAATAATTTACATGAAAGCCTTTTAACTAGATTGGTTTCCTCTATACAATCTACAAAAATTGAGAAAATCAGACGTGACAGGACTTGATCAAGATAAGTTGAGTTATTTAATGACCAGTTAAAGAAAAAAGTTAAATACATTTATTTAAAATCTTTGAAGTATATTTTTAATGCCGTTAAGAGTTAAGAAATACTATTAAAGCTCAAAATTCATTTTTTGTGTTCATTGTCTGTGGTGAAGAACAAATAAAAAAGAAGTTTAAATTGTAAAAGTATTTAAATTAATTATTTTTTTTTAAAACTTCTCACAAAATTTTAAAAAATCCAAAAGTGGGCTAAATAATGGGTTTTTTTAAATGGGTTTTTTCAAAAAAACCCATTGGGTCCAACCCAATTGGGTCCGATTCGGCCAACCCTGATTCTTACACGAAAGTATTACCCACTAGAAGTAACTATAAACAATGGATCAGCTAAGTTTCAATTATTTTACTCAAAAATAAAAATAATAGAAAAATGCCTTGTTCACTGAGAAAAAAAAAAACTTTAATGTTAAAAAATTGAGGCCAATTTAATAACAAAACAGTAATTTTGTTAATTGTGCAAACAATGAGCTATTTTAATGATTAGTAGGAATCTAATATTTAGCTCTCTTAAATAAATGGCGGCTTAATTTTTAGTTAGCCTTTTAGTTCAAATGTGCATTAAAAAATTGTATTTAGTAAATTTGAAAATATACTGGAAATTTATAGTTGTGGAAGGATGCCTAATATTGCTGTATTTCCTCTCCATCATTTATTTTCACCTCAGAAATAATAGCATTGATAAGGTCTGACAGAGGTGAGGAATTTCCATTAATATATCATTTCTACTCGTATATGGGTCATTCCATACAGATTCAACGGATGAGTGCGCTCGACCATTTTTAATTCTTTTGAAACTCATATCCCAAAAAGATGCATATGAATGATGTTTAAAACCACTTTTATTTTTTCTCTAACCTTGACCCTTGATTTTTTAGAGGTCATCAAAAGTCATTTTCATAGTCAAAAATGGGACTTTTAGACCTTTACATTTTGATGTTAAAGTACATTAGATAATAGTCTCACACACTGAGTTATGTAGCTGTAAATTAATATTTAAAATAATGGCAACAGGCCAAAGTTCAAGGTAAAATGCAAAATTTTTACTCATTTCAAAGGGTCATAACTCGCTAAGGGGATAAAAACACAAATTGAAATTTGGCAAAAACTAATCACTGGAGTCACACTAATGAGAAAATATAGCTGTAATTGTGTGTTTGTTTACCCTTTATAAATTACAGCCCCTCAAAGATCAGAAAATTGAGGAAAATGACATTTTTAGACCCTTGTAAACCAAAAGGGGATGGAATTAAAAATAAAATTTCTTGGCCAATTGAATATTCCATTCAAGTACTATACATGTTATATATATTGTTTTGTGTATTTGGTTTTTAAAAAAGATACAGGTCTTTGAAATTGAGCAATTTTTCAAGTTAATTTACACTCTAAAACATATATAAAACATGTGAAAACTTTATTGCACTTTCTTAATTATATATGTAATATATTATACTGGAAAAAGATATTTTAAGTATAAAAATAATTATTTTAATTTGATAACTTAGAAATATTTGGACATAAATGAGTAGTTCATACATGATTGACAGCTTAAGTAGTTAATTTATAGACTATCTACACACACAAATTTTCAATACATACAAACATACGCTCTGTACATAAACTTATTTAACTTGCCTAAACACGTGCAAAAGTATTATCTACATAGTTGAAAGGGGAAAAAAAGGTGCGTTTTTCATTTCTTGCTTTAGTGTAATTTTAAGAAAATAAACTTACACAGTAGTACTATAGTTCTGGTGGTGACACAACATGTGGCATACTGAAATACTTTACTCAAATACACAACAAAAATAGAAAGAACTTTCTTAATTTATGTAATCGCGAAACAGATGTCAACTTGAGAGCTGAATGGCATTTCTATGCAATATCACACGGTAATGGACGTTGTAACAGAATCAGAAGAACCGTAAAAAGAATTGATACTACTAAGACTAGCTTGCAAAGAACTACTAGAAGTCATATTTTAATTCCTACAGAAATGTATACCTTCTGCATTTTTGCTACTAAACATTGCATGTATCCTTGTGAGCATTCAGTATATTAAACTAGCTGATAAAATGCTGCAAGAAATGTTTTACTCTGCAAATAAAATTCCCAATACAACATTTAATCACTGCTTTATGCCACCGTATTAAAATATTATCACTGTAAAATTATTGTCCCCTAGCAATAGGTATGAAAAATAGTGTGTTACTAAAAAGACTAACAAAAGAAAATGCCTATTATTGTCAAAAAAGTTATTACATAGCTTGTATTGATCACTAAATTTAGAACCCCTGTCATTGTCTTGCTCCTAGTACATTTTCAAAGTATCAAATTATGAATGTGCCTTGGTAAAGCATTCCAAAATGCCATATACTTGAGTCACCATTTCATCTTACTAGGTGACTACTAGGTGAGTTCATTTTTTCAAAACTACACTCAAACAAGAAATAAAAAACGCACTTTTCAAAATTTAAATTTTGTACATATGTTTTTGCATATGTTTAAGGCAATTTAGATAGGTTAATGTACAGAGCATATGTTTGTGTGTATTGAAAATTTGTGTGTAGATAGTCTATAAATTAACTCGATTTATAGACTATCTACACAAAATTAGGTCGAGCGCACTCATCCGTTGACTCTGTATGGAATGACCAATATAAGTAGAGAAATTTATTACAAAAAATGAGGTTTAAAGTTAGGGGGCCAACTTATAAGCGGGCCAAACTTCCAAAAATTTTCCCTGATGTTTTCTTAGAAAAGAAAAACACTTAAAGAAACACGTTAAAGAAGTAAACAATCTGCTATGATTTTAGGGATGCAGCGTAAAATTTTATTAGTATAAAATCAAGATAAAAGCAACAATTTAAAAAAAACCATAACAGCGAAATCGAACATTTTACAAAAGTGGTGATCGCAAAAAAGAACCTGTTTGGAGCAAAAGAATTAAAATCCAACTTTTTATAACAAACAAATGCTCATTACATTTAATTTTCCTTCTTTTTATAACGTTTGAATTCAAAATTAGCGGAAAAAAAAACACTCCTGTTTTGTTCCAAAAGTAGGGATTTGACTTGTTTTCAATTTTTCCCGATTTTTCTCCTAAAAGTAGGGGGTCAATTTATTAGCAAATATATACGATAGGCCTAATGGATACATTTTTCAGGGAAATATTTTTTTCTCTGTTGCTACAATCTGCACATACTAAACATATGCAAACATGTTCACTTCTTTTTTTACATTAATTTATATCCCTGAAATTCAAGTTCATGGAGGTGAGAGTTCACAATAACCACACAATGTTTCAAACAAAATCTTCCTGTTTTTTTGACAAAAATCTCACAACTTCTTTATGGCTGAAAATAAATCATGGAAAATAAAACATGGTGTCATTACTGCTGCGTGTTAATGAGAAATGGCGTTTTGTGTTTAGGTAACGGAAGTGAGAATTTATTGTATGACATGATTCCTTATCCTACTAAAACACAATATTAAACAATTACAGTGACCTCTCACTAATACAAGACCAAAGGGGACTGAAATTTTCGCACATAAGTGAATAACCCAAAAATAAGAATAAATGCAGTAAGTTACTATTAGATGTAGTAATACTTATAGTATACAGTCACCTCTCGCTACAACGCAATCCGACTTACGCGAAATGGCTATAATGTGATATTTTCACCAGTAAAGAACTTTAGGCCTAACGCGAATTCTTCACCCGCAACACAAAAATTTTCGGTGGGGAATCGTTGTACGTAAGTATTGGCTACAATATATGTATTTTTTTTTTTGTGAATAGACCTTCATCCCTTTCGCATCACTGAGAGCGGAAGTTCTCACACTGCACTAGTCTGAACATCGCTTATACAAATAACTGCTCCTTATTTTCCATTTATTTTTTTCATTCTAAATGAGAAAGTTGATGAAATATAATGACACCTAATAGTTCTGTTTCATCTAAAGTTTGTGAATAGAGAAAGAAAAAGAGAAAGTTTTTGACAATTATAGGAAAGCTAAAGTTTCTCAATGCTACAGCTTCTTCAAAAGCTGAATCTCAACTAAAAAATGGGTGGAAAGTAGCACGACAAATAGTCCATATACCATACATACAGTTAAAAGTCAACAAAAGGAAACCCGTAAAGTTTATCGAGAAATATCTTAGTAAAATGCAAAAATTTATGAAAATGGAAGCTGCTCTTGTATTGTGAATTAAAGAAACCAGGAAGAGGGGTGTGGCCATAGAGGGAAACGTTATAAAAGAATTAGTGAAGCAACTGCTTAAAAATTTACTAGAATAACGGTTCGATTATGCAGCATCAATCATTATCATCTTCACTTTTTTAAGTTATAAATATCATTACTGGGTCTACTGTATGCACCGTATTCTGGTTTATTTTATGTCTTTCTTTTCCATTGATCATTGATTTTGTGCTTTGTAGCAGTATTTGGTTTCGAATGAAACATTTTTTTTTAAAATATAAGTAAACATTTAGTTTTTATGTAAGAAACAGTAATGTACAGTTAAGAAATGGTTCTTAATAGTTGAGGGGGTGTTTACAAGTGTCTAAAATAATGGGTAGGTTTATAAAAGTTTTTACACACCCTTTTCCACAACGCAAAATTTCGACTAACGCGAGGGGTCTTGGAACGCATCCCTCGCTTAAGTCAGAACTCGACTGTACTACTAATACTAAAGAATAACTACGCACATATAATTTCCATGTAATTTAATAAAAATATATAAAATTTTAAGTTGTACTTTTGTCATTTTTTATACACTGTACAAAGGAATCGAATTCTCCAAAACCTAAAAAGTGTTGCGTGATTAGAGCTATAGTCTAAGAGGATGCAAAAGATCATCGATAGGCTAACATCAATGCCTACCGCTTGACATCGACTTTTAGTAACGTTAACCTTTTCATATGTAACATGTTCTCCCCTTTCGATATCAATCACAAGACTAATTCCACCCCCAATTGCACACTTGTGCAAAAAAAAAACATATTCTTGGAAGAATCCAAACAGTGGAATATAGGCATGTGAATGCATTCCAAGAGACAGAACAAGGATACAAATTTTTCAATAAGCAAAGAGCAAATAGGCGATATAATTAAAACTTTAAAAAATTTTATCCCACAAAGTGAAGGGTGCATTTTAGTTTTCGCATATAAATGAAAAAGAGTTAACATTGTTTTCCTATATTGCTGGCCTCGTGCGTGATAAAAACGCGTATAAGTGAAAAAAAACGCATAAAACAGAGGTTGCATATAAGCAGAGATCACTGCATATATACTTAAACAATTAGTATTTGAAACACTTGTGAAAGGAACAATAAATAAGTATATACTTTTAATTAAACAAGTTATTAAGCAACATAAATGGTCACACCAGGTGTGTGACATGCTATGGAGGTGAGAATTCCTATGTTGTGAACCAAAAATATATTAAAATAAAAGCTATTACTATAAAATTGTTGGCGAGTTTAACTAGATATATTTTTGATGAAATTAAAAAGCATTGTTAAATAAATTGTTCCTTAAAGTTTTTACAATATAAGGCCATGTGACAGAAAAGTTACACTTTTTGAAGAATGACCCGGAAGTTTCACAAAACTTTCGGTGGGAATTTCATGCTTAAAACATTTTCAAGGAAGGGGATCTGAGAAATTTCATTGGAATTTTTACCATTCTTCCCTGAATACTGACCCTGTAGTAAACTCAATGCCAGTTTTTAAAACATGACCTTTTCATAAAATGTGCCATTTTTGAAAGACATTGTTTTTTTATATTGCACGTTTTTTCTTCATAAGTTTAAACACCCTGCCTTTTTTAAGGCCCAAATGAACTCTGTTATACATTTTCTCAGTCTGGAAAACATTCATTTGCATTTATGCCCGTCTCTGTGGCTGTCTATATCTCAAATTTTAAAATTGAATGAATATGAAATTAGAACTGAAACCTAGAATAAACAGGGGAAAATACAAGTTAAATACTTACCCATCTTCTAATGAACCACTTCGTAAGTGATACGACTCCTGTCTTGAAGGCACAGGAGGTGGCACAGGTGTCCGACTACCGATTGAATAATCAGAATCTTCTAAGCTGAAAGCTTTTTCAATCTGAGGCTTTCGTTCCCAAACTTCTTTGAAAAAAGGAGTGTAGAATGCAGCTGGAAATATATTAAAAAATTTTTTTCTTAATGACTCAATATTACACAGTATAACTACAGGTATAATATATATAACCCTCATATACATAATTGCAAATTCACTGATCGAGTAATGCCCCTGATGTCACCAACAATTGCCACAGCATGATAATTTGATAATATTTTTGTGAACTGTTTGACAAGTAGGGAAATGCATGTCACATATGTCACATATCGTCAAACATTTTGACAAGGCTGAACCGGATCCGGTAACTTAATTGTTTTACTGGTAAAACTAATTTTAGGAGAATGAAGAAACGAAAAAGTGGTCAACAGTGAATGCTATCTACTGGAGTTTAGGGTTAATTCACTGGAGTTAAGGTTAAATTTCAAGTATTGAAATATCACTAAACAGGCAATTGCTTTGTTCAAATGTAGAAGCAATTTTCACCCGTCATACCTTGACAGACGATTTTCTAGAAAGTATAATTATTATCGAAATGTCTTAACAGCATGTAGTAATTTTACAATTGCACAACAAAATCTACAAGCTCACACCTCATCTCAAATTTATAGTTGAATTGCTTAACTTTTACAGAAGCAAATAGATTTAATTTTAAATACTTCTATCCACGCGTGTTTATATGGAGCATTGCGGGAAAGTAAAGCCTAGGTGAACCAGCTGCAGTCTGCAAAATACTTTGACTAGTCTTTGGATTTTGATCTGTTGAAGGCTCTCCGATTCAAAATAAATAAACCATGGATAAAACTTAGCAGAACATTTTTCTCTTAGTTCTGTACTTTTAAGACTTAGAATCTATAATTTTACATTTGAAGGTTAGCAACACTGGAGTGTATATAACCACATTTGAAGCAGTGAGAAGCAAAGGATATAAGTGGAAGTTTCAAAATTTTGAATAAAACATGTTCAAAGTTTTGATTTTCAGTAGGCTTGGAATTTTTTTACCAAATTGTTCTGTATAGAAGCACTTACCAGAGCTACTAGTACTATCTCTTGCCTCCAAATAGAGAAGTTCGACTACTATTGATACTGGTCGTCTCCAAATTTTTGATTTTGACACTTACATGTCTTTGCTTCACACTGTCTCATTTGTCATTAGTTCCCTCTTATTTTAAAATGAACGTTATGTTGAATTTGCTTGTTTTAATATTCTAAGGTTTTCTTGAATTAGATTTATTAACTTTTATCTAGCTAGTAAAATAATTTTTTGTCCACATTTCAATGGTTATCATTAATAAGCGATTGTAAAATGTAGCGAATTTAGTATTTTTTAACACCTATTAAGTTTTTTCCCCATAAAAAACAATCTGCCACAAATTATCATACATTTTACCAGTTTCTACAGCAAAACATATTGAGAAACAGTGATAATAGAGGAATTAGAGATACATACAGATATACCTATACATAGATTAATAGCTATAGAGATGGACAGATCCAGAGATAGATTTAAATAGATAAATGTACATTGATGTAGGTATTGATTGAAATAACTTTTATACTGACACTAAATTCACCAGGGTTTCCAATCCGGCGCCAATCCCAGTCCCGCAGGATTTCAGGATTGTAATGAGCCAATCCCTTCGGATCCTACGGGATTGACTTAATTCTTCAAAATTTAAAATTTTTATGTCAAAAAAAAAGTTGTGCTTTTTAGGAAGAACTGCTTTTGTTACAGAATTAGTTTTTATCTCAAATGTCATACATCAGTTGCAGACTACTGCAAAGTCACATCCAGGGTTCATACTCTATTTGGATCAAAAAATTCCATGACTTTTCCAAGACTTTTTCATGACTTTAATAAAAATTTTCATGACCTTGTTCACAAAGAGAATAGCACTATTTAATCTCAAACTTGCTAATTTTTGGAAATGAGCTTTAGCAAACCATCTACATGAATGCCACAGCCTCATTGAAGCTTTTACTCGTAATGTAAAAAATATAAGTGTACACTTAAAAAACTAAACTATTCTTATTTGTCTTCATCATTTAAATTTAATTAAAGTAAAAATGCAGTGAAACAAAAATTATGCTGCTTAAATGTCTAATTTTTTTTATAAACAGACAGAATGATAATGAATGCGACAAAGGTTGAATGTTGTTTTGTTCACTTATTTGCACATTTTCAAATGCATATAAATTAATATATTCAGAAATTTCAGAACATGCGTGATTTCTGACATTGAAGCAGTGGATCGCATGGATTAGTTTTGCGGACCTTATGGTGTGCACTACTGTTTTCGAGTATTAGAATTCTGTATTCTATCACCTGACTAAAGATCTAAAATCTTCAACAAATTAAGATAAACTCTGATAAATTTAATAACAAAGTTCTTACGAGTGATGGAATCGAACTCGGATGCAATTGAATTGCTTTTTTTGAGTGAGCGTGGCAAAACCAAGAACGTTCATGTTTGCTACTACAGAATATAAAACATAATAAGTGTTGAAAATAACAGTAATTCAAAATAAGAGATGTCCAAATAGTAAAATAATATCGCAAAAAGGCACCAAATCAAACCACCACCCCAATCTACCTTATACTGCATCAGCCTTTCATCTACAGCCACATTGCGATCTGGAACATATAAAGAAGAAAATTTCTCATTTAGATACTGAAAAATTGGCCAAATTTTATAATGTTTTGGATTAAGATGCGTCTGTAGATCGATATCTTCATTGTTCACAAAATGCAGAAATCTTTTTATTATTTGAGACCTATCACATGTTATAATATTTCGAAAGAACGGAGTTTCAACGCATTCCTTTTTTGACCAAAGCATCTCATCAGCTGATTTCTTTACAATACCTTGTAATATATGCAAGGGAAGAAAAATCTTAATTTCACTTTCATTCGAGGGAACCTACCTTTTAACTCTACTTTTCTATTTTATTGTTTGACTGTGAATGCATTGCTCTGCATATCTGTTATTTTCTACAGTAATTATGTGCAACAAATTGCTATCAAAAAACAGATCAAAATATTCAGTTTCTAGCATTGAAATTTGACGTATTGTTGCACTTACTTGTGTTTGCCGAAATGGAAATCTTGGAGGGGCAGGAGGAAGATTGTCCAAAGATAATGTATTCCAGTCTCTACACTATTAAATATCACTATCATTATCACTTTCGATGTAATCTTCATCACTCGAAATATCTGTATCCGATCCTAAGGAGCCTAAACTGTTCTCCTCATCGGTTTCTGCATCCGACATTGCGAAAAAAAAATTATTTGCAGATATACTCACGAAAAATGAACAAAAACTAAACGAGAAGCAAAAAAACGAACGAAAACTGAACGAGAAAGAAAAACCATCCAAGCGTGTTTTTGACTCCCTCAGCAGCCGACACTCTCGCCTTTTGCTCCTTCCATCACTTTTTTCCCACCTCCTGATGGGTAAAAAACTATTACAACTAATGCCATTTATTAGGAAAATAGTGAACTAAGTCTTCTCAAGGCAAAAATAAATCCATTCGGGCATTACAAAAAATGCACTAAGTTGTTGCCCGAGCTGGACTCTGGGGACACTGGCAAGGGGTTAATTTTTATTTATTGACTAACTATGATAAATTCTTTAGCACTGGTTTAGAGGCGGTAACTTACTGCTTAAATGTTTGCTTACTTAGTTTTAATTTTTATAAAATTATCCTTTATTAAACAATATTTTTCTTGTTAAAATAACAAATGACGTTGTAAGTAAATACTTTTACAAAATTAAATTGTTTATTAATACTATTAAGATATATACAGAAATTATATTCATTTTGAAGCTCAACATATATTTTTTATAGCATTATTTTTTTTCCTTACCTCTATTTTTCCAGGATGCCTGACAAGACCAGGCAAGTGTTATTGAAAATGTGGTGACCCACGAATTTTGGGGCATGCCGGATAATGCAGGGTAATACGGTATTACTCTATCCAATTTACCTTGCCTTGTTGCATCATAAACAATGATTTTTAAATCAGTGCCTTGGATTCGTGACAGCAGGAGGGTGAACGCTGACTGGGTCACAGTCTCAATAAAAGTTTTTGAACAATTTCGCTAATTTTACCTCTCACTTTAGAGACTATTAAAAACTTGAGCAGCTTAATATGCTGCATTGTCATACTATTCTTCTAGTGTATCATCCAAATCAAAGTTTCTGTCACCTCTTTTAGAGCTGTGCCGAATATTGAATAGCTTATTCATCCAGCATGATTTTCAAGGTACCACTCGCATTTATACTAGCTTTACAGTGACAAAGACATTGACAGGCGCTTCTTACAAAGTAGAGAGCCAAAATTGAAAAATGTCAGGTTTTTCATTAATTTCTTCTTCGGAGAAAAATATTGTGCACTTTTAGTAAGTAAAAGGTTTTGAGCTCTGTCCTTTAGTTTGCAGAAGCGTTCCAACATCGATACAGGCTTACTCCAGCAAGTTTTGCACTCTGTAATACACTTTCTCAATTCCTTTTAAAGCCCTATCTTCTTCGTTTCGATGTACGGTAATGGTTTTCGAAAAGGCTTGTGACTTTTATGCATTTTTACAATCGCTGAACGTATGCACACTGAAACCTGGAATGAAAATACCTATTCCATCTCAGAAAAATATACTCTATTTTTATTGTTTTCTTGAAGGGTAAACCTACTGTTCATCATATGAGACAAAGTTCTTGCTCTCCTTACAGAGGAAGGTAATTAACATTTCAGATGATACCTGTAAAAATATTCATTTTACGGACGACAAAAATTGTGAAACATTTGCATGCAAAATCTTTTGGGAGATTTTGCTTTCAATCCCCAGGGATAAATCCCCCTAAATATCATGCGGGATCCCGCAGGATTCGGGATAGGGATTGCGAGATCGGAAACACTAAAATTCACCCTAGCCACCAAAGACGACATACTTTGGGTAAAATAATGAATCGCATAAAAAGGAAAACCATTTAGTAAGTAGTGAAACTTACTTTTTTGCTGACTTGTTGAGCTAGAGGTCATAAAGTGAGCTTGTAACTTATCAGCAACAGCATTACCTTCTGTTATTAACTGATGCGATAAATCACTAGAAAAAAATGCATTTGCACTCCCTGTTTCAGTGACTGCTAAAATTTGAATAGGAATGTTTGGAATATTCATCGAGAATGCACTGAAAAAAAGATAACAATAATTGCTTAGAATAATGACTGATAGAATCAACAAAACTAGTACAAACATTCATTTACAGAAAAATTGCTATATAAGTAAATGGTTAAGACTTCCAATAAACTTTTAGCTTAATTTAACTTTACTTTGTTTCAATCAAAACTTTATTTAAGTTATACTAGGAAAATTATTTAAAAATCATGTCCAAAATTTTTTAAGCAGCTCGTTTTATCTGGTAATGATTGCTTAGACGTTCACAGTCACAAATCATATTAAATGCTTACATTTGTTAGTGTCACCATTTGAAAATTTCGTATTGATATATTAATGGTACTTTTGTGAATATCCAATGCTAAAGTTAACACAATTTAAACACAAAATTAGAAGTAAAAAGGAAACTGGAATGCAACTTTTAAAGAGATATTTAAAAAAAAAAATTATATAGTTTAGGATTGTAAATTTGACAACTAGAGCTTGACAACTAACTAAGCTGAATTTTGGATCACAACCAAAAAATTCACTGTTGCAGACATAAAATTGTCGAACAATGCCCTTAATTGGTATTTCAGAAAGTTATTAAGTTCCATTATGATAATGATCATATATACTTCTTAAAACTTGAGCAATTTTGGGGAAACCCTGGGTTAGGCCTGGAGGATCCACCTCACTCATGAGATAAAAATCTTTTGAAAATTTTAAAACACTCAAATTTTGATATTTTTCCACTTTTAGCTCAATTATTTAGTAGAGGGGCTGTGGTAGAATATAGAGCCGGAAACTGCATTTTGTGATAAAATCATGAAGCATGAAACTGATGGATGGTTTGGATTAACATTTTTAATTTAAACTTTAGATTTCTTTCTATTAAAATTCTGTTGTCTTGACATTAATTTCACCCATTTTCCTTCAAATCCTTATTCTCTCATACCCTTTGGAAATAGTTTCGATTATGCCTGCTCGGTCATAAAAAACGAGGTGCATCATGGCCGGATAATTGGACAGTTCGGGAAATTAGAGATCAGGTAACTGGAACCTTACTTTGATATAACTCTAATTAAATTTAGAAACCAGTAATTACGTAATGAGGGGGGAAAATTCACGTCAGAGATTTTACAAATTAAAAATGTCGATTGTTTTTAAAATAACCACTTTTTGTGAAATTATTTGGGAAATTAGACGTTTAATGGAGCTTTAAATGGCAAAAAATATTTTTTTTTACCAATATTTTATTTATTTCTCGGTTTTTTAAATGCTATTTTTAGATTTTTTTTTAACAAGGTTATATTCCAATTAATGTTTTAAGGATTTTTGAAACAGCATTGCAATTCTCCCTTTAATTCTGGTTTAAACTATCAATTCTCTTCCTTCCCCATTTTAAAGCCAAACTTAATTCTTTCCTTTTGAATTGAAGACAACTGTTCTTGTTTTTAAAGTCGGCAGTTATATTATTACTAAAGAGGGGCAGATATTTAAATCATATATTGTATGAAAAATGCATGATGTTGTACAACATTTGTGTTTCCTGATTTATTATTTTAGGTCTATAAAATTAAAAATTTGTAAAAAAGGGTTCAAATGTTCAACTTTTCTTTCCATTCAACATACCATATACATATTTCAATATCATTATACACAAATGTGGGCATTTTGTGTCAACAGAATTCACTAGAGAAATAAATACCCAGGTAAATACCCATTTGGGATATTTACTCTGGGTATTTATCCTCAAAAATAATACCTAGGTATTTTATATCACTGGTAGGGATGTAGGGTTAAGCAATAAGGAGGGGTCCCTGTAAAAGCCATGTGTGACGGGCCCCAAAAGTTCTGAACACAACCCTGATTGCGAACGTCATATTGGAAATTTAAAACCTTTTTCATTCACATATGTTGCAGTGCTCAGGCCCAAAAAATGATAAATTATTTTCTTGAAAAACTTTTTTACAGGATAAAATGAAATAAACTACACAAAAGGTACTAAACACTAGCATTTATTATACAATTGTTAAACTACGACTATTACATCTTTCTTTTTAAATGTTATTTACATACCCTAATGTTGCTAAAGAAGCTTTCCGTTTTGTCGAATACACCAAGATAAAGCCATGAACAAGCTCATCTCGATAGGAATTGGCACCATGATAAGATGTTACTCTAACTTCTACGCTTCTTTTTGAATCTCCCAAATATGTTTCCAAAGTGATTGTATGAGGAACAGTAACAAAACAACACTGATGACTTAGCAATGGCCCAAGAACATGCTCCACTGAATATGGATCACCACACAACATACACATAATGATTCTGAAAAAAGAGCAATACATTATATGTATAACACATAAAGAAATTCAATTGTCTGGAAATGCAGATCTGTCAACCCTATCACATTTTACAGAAACTTTCCACATTTTCACACACAATCTTTCACCCTCCATAATGCAAGATAAGAACTTACACTTGTAATTCGTGCAGCTTTAAAAGCCAAGTCTGCTTCTTTTTTTTTGTGTTGCAGAAATGGGGTTATGACCGGAGTCAGTTTCTACATGATGTTATGAGCTATGCACCAATCAAATCTTACTTTGTGCTTCAAAACTGCCCCACATTAATGTATGCCACAAAAATGTATCGGCCAAACATTAGCCAATACATTTTTTTTCCTTTTCTGTGGAATAGTCAAATAAGGTCAATCTGGAGCAAATATTTACTATCTAGTCACATGTAATGTTATTTCACTGATATTGATTTGTGTTTTAACAATTTCTGTTTCTCACTTAGTGCATTTTATTAGTTCTGATAAATATGGATAACTTTATGGATGACTGGAAACATTATAAGTAAACAATCCAAGAAAATTACTTGGTAGAATTAATTTATTTAGCACAGTTTGACATAATCTCATGAGGATACATATTGATAGTGTTTGATTGTTTTCATTGTTAATGTCTTGAAAGTTATAGTACTGGCGCAGACTTGGAATATATTCAAGTAAAACATTACCTATTTTATAACTCAATGTATTAATTTGAAACTAAAGTCTTTTTATTACAAGATTAATTGTGTTTTTGTATTAAAACTAAATATTATTTGAATAATAATTTGAAATTTAAAATGTGTAAGGGCTATATTTATTTGGAGCAAGGCTGGACAGCTGTAATAAACAATTACACAAAAGTATTATTACATTTTTATTAATAAATCACTGAAATCGGTAACATAGTATCGAATTCTATCATATTATTAAACATTAAAAATTTTTAAAAAATGAAAGTTTTAAATGCATTTTGGGATTCCTGAAAGTCTTTAAAAAGTGAAACCATCTTCTTCTTGCACAGTGGTCTTGAATAAGTAATCAAGACTTATTGGTTTTAAAGTTATTTTTGATGATTTACATGATAGCATTAATAGTATATTTACAATTAATTTGATTATTTAAACCGGCTCAACTTTATTATTGCTGAAATATGTCTTGTGTATTTTTTTCATATTACAAATTCTTGTCATGCCACATTAGCTCTTGAAAGTCCAGGTTTAAAAACTGTATTAATAAGAATCGTAAAGATTCATAAATTAACTTAACCATAAAGTTTAAAAAACTCTTCTAGCAAAATACTAACAAAAGTTCTCTTTGGACTCTTTCCTGTATTTGAGTGATACTTATTTGACTATCATACTTCTTTCACACTTATTTGACACAGGATCTCCAAAAATGTTTCGAAATATATTTCACAAGGTGTAATTAAACTGTTGGACTATTATAAAAATGGCTCATTAAAAAAAGTTTTTAGAGTAAAAATCATTACAGCATTTCACATGCAAAGCTCAAGTTGATCAGGATATTTTGGATAAAAGTTAAGTTTTCTTCATATTCCCTTGATCTTTTGATATCTTTCATTTGAATACATGTTTTTCACATTCTTATGTCATGCTTTTTCTGGATTCATTTTTGCAAACAATATTATGCCGACTATGAGTTGGACCTTAGAAATGTATCAATAGAAACAAATGAATAGATATGAGCCAACAGCGCACACTTCTCAAAAGCAGTGCATGTTTTGATAGTGTTTTTTTCACTATAAACATATGTGGCAGACAACGCAATATGGCCAAAACTATTGTTTTTTTTTTGAAGAAGAAAGGAGTTAGCATCCAATCCTTAGCCATAGAGCCAAGGATTGGGATCTTCTGCTAAAGGTACCCAATAACTCGCGAAACAGCTCCTGTGGAGCGGAAACCTACTACAAAGTATTAATTCAGCAATTTACTTAGGGAAGTGAGGGTGTAAGCCTCACCTAGATTAAAGTCCTCCCCAGTCTTTCCCCAGTCATATGTTTCAAATCCACTAACGAAATACATGACTGGTGGTTGACTTACACACAAGTCAAGTTAGATTAAGGCTTAGTCATTATGTAAGTAGTTTATGTAATATTTAAAAAAAAAGAAGAGGGTTTGAATACCAAAACATGTCTGCAATTTTATACTATCAACCCTTAAAGAATTAGCTAAAGCAGTAAGGCGAAAAAAAGCTTATTGTTTAAACATTAAAAAACAGAGAGTTTAAAATAAAAGTCCAATGTTTCCTGAGGACACTTGGCTATACAACTAGGGTCTGCATTTATACATTACAGCTAGTTTTTAAGGAAATTTTTCTTGAAGTTACATTGTAGCTTAATAATGCCTCAAACAATTTTCAACATATTTTTTAATGAAACAAACCGATTCAAAACTCTTTCTAATCAAGGATTCAAACGGAAAATAAATCATTATAACAATATACAAAAAAGTGAAATTAAGTTACTATAAAATAATTTTAACAAATATAAATTTTACCTAATATCAGGATTAATTGCTTGTTCTGGTAAAGTGTGATAAATTTGCAGGAGTCCAGCTCTTCTTTGTATGCTTTCAATTAAAGACTGTAATGCTTGTACAAGACTAGCAACTTCAAAGCGTTGGTCGCCTGCATCATCTGGACAGCTTACATCCAGAAATGGACATTGCAAACTAAAGAAAAATGAAACAAATAAATATTAATTTGATAAGTGAAATCATGAAAAAACTGTTTTGTTCCTTTCTCAATTGTAAATTGTAAACTCTTTCAGTTATAAATTCGTTTACTTATTTATTTATTGGAAAGGAGGGGTGAGAAGTGAAAAACAGAAAGCATTACTAGAATCTTAATTTTTTCTTGAAAGAAAATTCCTCTCAATTACTGAATCGCACAATGTACACTATAAGGAATACAATACCGCTCTCATTTTCATCAGAACCTTTGATACTCATCCCTGTGGATGATTACTAACTGAAAATTTCATTTACCGCAAACTCAGATATTACTTATGACATTTTTATCAAATTCTGTGAAGCTCCTTTGTTTCTCCTTCCTTTTGTGAAGGCATATGTATTTTGCAACTTTACAAAAAACCAGCACTGCAGTTGGATAAAATATTAGCGAGAATACATCTTGGTGTTTAGTTTGTCTCATCAAAAGGAAAGGTGATTTTAGACCAAATTTATATTACATTTGTATTGTATCTACAATAAAATAAATAAATATTTTGGGGGACAGCAGTCTCTTCTGTTCTCCCCCCTCCGCAACAACAGTACAGTCATGCTGCTTCAGTCCCATTTTCTGTTAGAATTTAGCCACAATAAATAAACTCAAACATAAAACTTCAACCATACTAAAGCAGCCACCAAAACTCTGTGCAGCTATATCCGCACTGCACTTTGTGTTTTCTGAAATGCTGAATTGATAGGTATGAAAAAATGAAAAGGAAAAAGTGTCCATAAAAAGAAAAGCAGTTCTAAAACCTGTATCGTCAGAGAAAGTGTGTGTGCAATAACTTCTAATTATCTTCACCTGAATGTCGTATCTTACAAAAGGCACAGACCCTGATCAAAGTATACCCAGATGAACAAAAGTTAATGATTGTCCCACTTTCTATATGATAAGGTCTGATTTTGCATTTTCCCCTGATGCAGCTGGGGCAAATTCTTTGTCTGCCACATCAGTTCCTGGATTCTACTATTTAAAATCTACTCACAATGACTTAACATGCTCAAAAGTTTTTTGTCATTAAAGGAGAAGAAATTAGCTTTTTGAAACAAGTACAGTATAACTTTTATTTAACCATACCCCGTTTAACGATTTCCTCAATTTAATGATACATTTCATTGGTCCGGATTTGGCTGCATTGATGTCCATGCTCCTCAATTTAACGATAACTTTTTCCAGTCCCTTAACAATCGCAGGGGTGGAAAATCAAAAATTCATTTCTGTATCAGCTTTGTATCAGCAAAAATGCCAATTTTGTATCAAAACAAACGGTTTTGTATCAGAACGAAGTTTTGTATCAGTAAAAACAGTTTTGTATCAGGTGAAAAAAAGAATAAATAAATACAAATACTTCAAACTTTAAATACTTTTTCAGAACTTAGACATTCGAAGATTTAAAAAATCCTTAAGAAAAAAGCTAAAAGTGTTTCAAAATTTTAATTAATAACTAATGAAGAAATTATTTATCAACATTTATGTAAAAAGAGAGCTCACTGATTCTTTTCAGACAATAGATTAACATTACTTTTAACTTTAATAAGCAGCTCATTTTCAGGAGTAACATTTCACTGGTTGAACAAAGAAATTATTTAAAAAAAAGGTTTGTGAAATCCATATTAACTGTTCTGTATGTTGATTTACACATTACCAGTTGTGACCACATATTTGCATTATATTTAACTTCACTCAATGTCGATGCGTCACTTTTGATTAGTTCGAATTTCATCAGGTTCCAGAGAAAATTCTTACTCAACAGATCCTCCGATAGTATCCGGAAGATAATGTATTAAATAAACCATATTTTATTTTATAATTTAAACGTAATAGATGCAGGAATGCATGGCAGCCAGTAGATAATGTACTAAAGAAATTAATTTTTTAAAAATATTTTGAAAGCAATGGATGCATGTATGTGTGGTAGAGATTAGACTGCTTAAATGCTTTAAAAAATTTTTTTTTAATATATATATGAACTCTTAACCCGTTCAGGACGAACGATGCATCTTTGCATCAGCGCTAGGTGGTTCTTCAGAGACGAAAAACGCATCCGTGCGTTACGGTAAGTAGTACACAGCCGGCCTAACGACAGTATTCTGCGTTTTGGATTTGGAATGAAATGTTTACTCTTAGATGGCGTTACTTATCCATGTTCCGTTCAAATGATTGGTCTCGAACATTAGTATTTCTCTGACATCAGAATGGGGTCTGTCAAGTGTCTGCGATTTACTGGATTTCGTGAAAGAAAATATAAACATGTGCGTGCAAGTGAGAAGGGAAACGTATACTCATTTTGAAGTGGCTCTTTGTAGTTTCAGTTCCATTTATAATGGGATTGGAGGGGAAATATTCTAGAATGGGGTTTTACTTTTATGTTCATTCGGTACCCATGGTGAACACGTTATCTTTCCAAGCAGGAAATATCTTTTTTTATGACTGATCCATCTATGGATCTTTTGGGTCACATTGAAACAACTATAAATTATTTTTGTTGGAGTTCTTCATACAGTTACTTTCGAAAATCATACGCTGAAAAAGAAGGCAAAGAACTTAGACGGAGATGTGTAAATTGCTCAAAGCAGAATAAATGACTACGTATGAGTGTAAAATGCTCAATGCGCATTTATCTGTGCTTTGAAATTTTATCATGCAGCTTTAAAATATTAATTGTTACAATATTTTTCAAGTATTTCATAGCATTAAGCGCAAACATTTTTCCTGTTTTGTAGAAAATACATTTTTTAATTTTGGTACTTTTAGTTATTGTAAAAAGCAATATATTTTGCATTTTTATTGTTAAATATCAATTATTTTCATCCAATTTTTTGTTAGGATTGAAATTTTGATATATTTTATCACATATTAAAAAATGGTTTCATTTCTGCTTAAAGTATACATTTTATCCATTATTATGTATGCATACTTTCCGAAATTGCGTATTAGGCTTAGCGGGAGAAATTGCCCCGGTCTGTGCACACAGTCGACGTGTAACAGCTGCCGTCCTGAGGGAGCGCTATCATCTGCAGACTGCCGTCTCAAACGGGTTAAGAAGCTTTTTCTACATGTGTTTTATAAGTAGGAAAATGTGGAGCAAAATGAAATAGTTAAGAGAACTTACTTTTTTTCAAAATTAACAAATAGAAAATATGCGCTGAAAATTACGGTACATAAAGAAAGAACAATGTATGTGAAAATAAAACCTACATTGAAACGTTTTTTATTTTTGGCAGTAAATTTGTACTTTCAAAAAAAAAGGGAGGAAAATTTTCACATTTTTTTATGGGGCAAAGTGGAATGACGAAGGAATAAAATTGTGAATTAATTCCAAAAAAAAAATAAAAAAAAAATGAATGACTAAATAAGGAAATTATTAAATGAAGGATAATAAAGGAAGTAATGAATGAATACGTAAGTGATTTGATAAAGGATTGTATAAGTAAATGAAACAAACTATTCACTAAGCTCATCCACTTTGCCCCACATGCACTTGACGAATTGTACAAAGCATTTAAAACAGAAATAAGCATAATATGAAGCAAATAAATACTGCATCAAATGTTAGAAGGTTTAAATTAATACTTAAAATATTAACAAGAACTTTATCATTTAATAATGGCAAAACTAATTTTTAACTACTACAAAATATTACAATATGAGTAACAATTTTTGAAAATGGCTTGTATTTATCATATTCTTTGATTTTCAGAGTTTTTTTTTTTTTTTTTTGACTGGAGTAGACTACATATGCTACTACATAGTTAAAATGTTACTAGATAGGTGTCGCTAAAAGCAGAGTAAATACTTCTCCATTCCACTTTGACCTGCTATTTCACTTTTCCCCACATTCCTCTTCATCTTAATTTTATTCAAAACATAAAATAATTTTAAAATAAGAAATAAAATGAGTCAATTTGAAGTAACATAGGTGAAAACAACTTCCACTTTTCAAACTTGTTAAAAAATTTACAGGATGCAGAAGGATTGAAATTTAAAGTACAGCACGCAATTTTCGTAGAACATAAACAATTCTTCATCCCCTCTTTTACTTTTATGCTTCTTTTTAGCTTTCAATGACAAAAAATGAATGCAACAGCAAATTTTTTCTTGTAGTGAACGTTTTAGGATAATAAAATCTTATTTTTGGCGCAGTTTTCACAGGTCGTATCAGAATTTGAAAATTGGCACGTTTGGCGCAGATTTTTCACCCTGCAATTGTTACATTAGGGTTATACTGGGCATGAAATGCAACTTACAGTGCATGAATCATGCTGAAGGTTTAGATTCACCAATTTCAACTTAATAAAATTATCAAAATCTGCTTATAAAAACACAAAATAAGTTTAGTATTTAAGAACTACAACAATAATGAGAGATTAATTAAAAGGGAAAAATTCAACCTATATACAGTAAAACCCCTACTAACGGACACCCCTCTTATACAGACTTTTTTTTTAATTCTGTCATTCCGATACAAATAACATTATTAAACTCCTGTCCTGCGGACACGTCTCTATTGTGGACAAAAAAAAAAAATTGTTCTGTTAGTGTCCGCATTAGAGGGGTTTTACTGTATTGAAATTTCACAACTACCTTTTTGCCCTGTTTTGGCCTTCTTCCCTCAAAAAAATCAGATCCTTTTCATTGATACTGTTATCAGCTGCAAACAAAATAATAATGGGAAGACCATGAAAAGGCAATCTGTCCTCCTGCTCCAAGTTAGATAACAATGTTTTTTCCAAGCTGTCTCTAATGTATTCTAAAGTTTGATGATTTGAATACACACAGAAACAGCCTATAAAGAAAGAGAAAATACATTAAAATTATGATTAAAAATCAGGAATTCTTTCATGTACATAAATACATGGCATACAAAGAAAAAAAATATGCATTAAATATCAACCAAAGATTAAACCACGAGAAAGAAGCTGCATGTCTTTTACTTATCCTGTAGTACTTTTGCATGAGGAATTCATATCTAATATTAAAAATTTAAGATCATGCACAGTTATTTAGTTATTATAAGGTGAATATTCAATTTTTACATTTTTTCCCCCAGTAATCCTGCAACATGGCTTTCATTAGAAAAATAACAAAAATCTCAATCACCAGATCTTTAATCAGCAATAATTTTAGTAATTTTAGTTTTCAGTAAAAAGTTTCATAAAATATCGTAAACAGCTCTAGAACGACTTATTCTCCATGCTCAACCTAAAACTTCAGCTAAATAGATGAACTTATCAGATTAATGCGGTGGATCTCAGGAGAAATACAGCAATACAGATAAGTCGGGCTCAGCTCAAACCTGACAGCCCGAGCTTGAAATGTTCCATCTTTTTTGAGTAAAAAAGGAAGTTTAAACAATTGTGTGAATCTTTCACTTTTTGTATTAAAAAAGAATAATCTGTGTATGAAATTTCTTGCTTATTGTCAGACATAGTCGCTCATGTTTTGTTAATTTTTTATGGCAATTATATAAAAATATATTATAGAAATATTTTATTGAAAATAAATTTCATAACATTTAAATGATAAAAATCACTTCGATAGAATTCTTCATGAGTAGAATGACGTTTGTTTTAAATTCTTTAAACATGTATAATTTAACATGATGTAGAATGGTAGATAAATATTGATACTTGAGGGGTACCCATCTCCCAGTGAGCGATGCCTCCCTCCTCCCCAAATACTAGAAAAACACTCAAGAATGATATTCTCAATAGAAAAGAGGGAGAACACTCAACTTTAAGTGTCAATGATGCAGTTTCCACCATCTCAAGAGTCTAAATTTTCGTTTTTACAAAAAAAAAATTTTTTTTTTTTTGCAAAATTATTTGATTTTTCACAAAAAACGGACCCTGTGAAAAATCCTGGACAGATCCCTGATGAGTGACTGAAACATCTAGGATGCAAGTGGCATTGAGTGGGCGTGGCAAAATCAAGAACGTGAAAGTTTGTTACTATACAGAATATATATATATATATATATATATATATAAAAGAAGTGTTGAAAATAATGATAAGTTCAAAACTAGTGATGTCTAAGCTATAAAATCACATTGCAAAAGAAGAAGGGTGGCTGTTACAGAAGTGGATGCAATGGGATTTACAAATTCAGATTTGATTTTGGGATCATTCAATTTTCAAGTTTTAACAGCTTTTATATGCAATGCTGTTAAACCATTCAAAATTTCTAATGCTCTTTAAGCTACTGTGACTTTCTCTTTGTCGAGGACATTTTTCCATGACTAAAAAGTTTCCATGACTTTTAACAAATATACTCATTTTCCATGACTTTTCCAGGTCTGAAATTTTTTTTTTTTTTTTTTTTCCCATGACTTTCCAGGGTTTTCACGATCCGTATGAACCCTGTAGTAAATAACTATATGAACAACTTTAGTTGTTTGAAAATGCAGTTCATAAAAAAAGTATGAAACATTCCAAGCTTTGAAATTTATGAAAACAATTGTGTTAGTATTTTTATTTTTTACAAGGGCAAATATGTCAGTAATGGACACTCGTAAGGAATCTCTATATTTAGTTGTTTTTGGATACTTCAGGTTTTGTTAAAAACATATCTATAAACCTATCAAAAAAATTTAATCAATTTCATAGTTATTGATCAAAGTTATTAATAATAATCCTCGATAATAAAACACGAGCAGTACCCGCAAGGTGATGCCTGTGCTAAAAATTTAAAGGAAGTCCCATGAATAAGTAAAAAAAATCTATCCTCCACCCCTGCTTTTCATATAAAATGATTATTTTTCTCAAACTAAATTGCATAACTAACATAATTTACTTACACTAAATGCACAACGTTAACTAAAATGCATCCCACAAAAAAGAAAACTATAAAAATTTCTTTGAAATTTCAAACAATTCACCAAAACATTAAAATATCTCCATTGCAAATACAGCAAAACGAAAATGAAAAATCAATTGACATATACATAATTAATTTAATCTAAAATACTAAAAGTAAAATATCCTTCAACAATGACAACTTTTCCCAAAATGTTAAAAACCAAAAAAATAATTAAATAAATAAATAAATAATAAGAAGAAAATATGTGAAAAGCTAGCATTTGTGAGAAAAAGAATAAAAAATCTTGCGAGCCGGTCAAAAAATCATTGTCAGAAAAAAAGGAAAAGTTATATTTTATTCGGTTAAAATGTGCAATAAACAAATAAAAAATCCTGAATGTGCCTATGTGAACACGACATCACTGAATGCCGAACATGTCACAAAATGAAATTTCTGAAACTGATCATTTTGCTGTAGTGTAATGTAGTTTCGGATCGAGCTGAGCCTTGAAAATTGGCTCAATTAGAATCTCTTATACCTCCTGTTCCTATTTTTTACCCCTAATTCGACAAAATATGAAATTTTAAGTTAAATTAATTTTAAAAAAATAACTCGAAATTTAGAATTCTGCTTCAAGGTGCAGACCCCCAGGGTATATCGGAATTTTGTGCCAAGTTTAAGGGCTGTAGGTGCTATGGTGCCTCCTAGCCATTGGGTACAAAGAAACATCATCATCTTTATATAATATATATATATATATATATATATATATATATATATATATTTATATATATATATATATATATATATATATTTATATATATATATATATATATATATATATATATATATATATATATATATATATATATATATATATATATATATATATATATATATAAAAACAAGAGATACAATTTAAGACAAATTTAAAATAGAAATTCAAATAAATTGAAAAATCAACGACATTAAAAAAATTGAAAGAATAAATACAAAAGTGTGTATATATATATATATTTATTCTAAGAGCTGATTTTTTGTTTACTCTTTTTATAAACCAAAATATAAGAAGGGTCCCCCTTACTTGCACATTCACCCCCTTATATCAAAATTCTCAATATTTACTTTAGTAAAATGAAATCCTCTGTAATTTATTGTCACATGATAAAAATATTTTCTAGGGTAATAATTGGTATACAATAAAACATTTTCGATATTTATTACCACTCTTTTATGTACAAGGTTACATACCGTTTTAAATAATGATGCAATGTTTCTGCATTGGAAGAATTTTTTTCCTTTTGTCTTTGTACATGCATTAATTGGTGATATTAATTTAAAACAACCACAGCAAGCTGAAAATGTTGTGTGAAACTAAAAATTTGAAAACCTACAGAATATAATATGATATTACATACATGTTGTTGTGCTTTCAATGCTAGAACTCAATATGCACAGTGGCTGAAGCTTCGGTCATTAGATGACCAAAGCTTTGGTATTTGGCACTTTGGCCTAACTCCGCCTGGTAATCATAAATTAAGATAATTTCCAAAACCAAGTACTATCAAGTGTGACAACTTTGTGCCACTTTTGATGATTTTAAGTACATGCTCTCTATTAGTTGAGGTAAGGACAAAACCCAGGTAATATAGACGAACACACCAGCGCCATTCACAGATAAATTTAGAAAAATAGCAGACAGTTTCAACATTTTTTAAAAAGTGCTTTTATTTACCCTGGTTTTCTTTCTGTAGCATTTCTTGAGTTTGCTGATTGCCTGGGAATAGTTTGTTATATATGAGCACATTTTTTATTCATCCTGAAGTTTTAGCTACCATGCTAACAGCATAGTGGCACTTTAATCGCAAATAATAAAATTTTTTTTTCTTTTGGACGGTATAAGACAGCAGGTGCGCAGCTGCATCTTTAAATTTTTTGCAGAAAATTTTAAAGAAATTACTTGAGGTTGCAGACTGTTTTACATTTTAATCTAGGTCTGAGTCAGAGAGTAGGAATTCTAACCAAAATAACTACACATCACAAAAGTAATACTATAGCAGAAAAAATCCAGATAACTACAGCATAGAGAATTAGTTTTGTGGCACAATGCTGCATACATAAGTACAGTCGACTCCGCTACAACGCGATTCGATTTACGCGAAATGGCTATAACGCGAGTTTTTCAATAGCAACGAACTTTAGAGCCGATACGAATTCCTCGCTCATAACACGAAAATATTTGGAAAAGAATCATGGTCTTAGGTGTCGGCTTTAATATTGACTACTAAATATTGAATTTCGTGAATGTACTTTCACCCTTTTAGCATCATTGACTGCGCAAGTTCCCATACCACACTAGTCTAAACATTGCATTGTTATTGCGCATAAATATTTATAATAATAAGTCCATATTTTTCATTTATTTTTTAAATTCCAAATATGAAAGGTGATGAAATATTGTAGCACCCAGGCACGATGCTTCTTCTAAAGTGTGTTAAGATGGAAAGAAAAAGCGAAAACTTGAGATGATCTTTGATACGCTTGAAAAAAGGGGAGCGAAGGTAGCACATCAATTAGGTATGAGTGAATCTTCCATGTGTACAATTGAAAGTTAAGAAAAGGAACTCCATATAAGTCCAGACCTTAGCTTTAATATAAAGCTCGCAGTGTAGAGCCTGTCACTGATTTTGTGCATTGTAACAATATTTTATGTTGAATAATGCAGCTTTGTTTTAAATACAGTAAAAATTCAGCTTTCTATGTAAGAAACGGTAATGTATAGTTCAAGAGTGGTCTAAAACAGCTTGAGGATTGTTTAAAAATGTCTAAAATGATTGGCTATGTTAATAAAAAAAATTCGTATACATACTTTTCTCTACAACGCGAAATTTCGACTTACGCGAGCATTCTTGGAACGCATCCCTCGCACAAGTCGGAACTCAACTGTATCACTTTTGTGCTACCATAATTTTCTCATTTAAAATACACTTGAAACACTCTAAAATTGTCACTCAATTATTCATGATGAAATCTGAATTTAAAAATGGCTATTTTTGTTTCTATGATTTTAATTTTTTTTAGTTTTTGGTGGCATAAAAATTCTTTATTATCAACCTTTTCATTAGTGCTTAAAAAATATGGTAAAAATTAACCAATCTTTGATTGGTCGGTATTTTTTGAGTTTTGAACACTATTGCACAAAAATTTTGAACATTTTTTTAATAACTTAATTTTTATTCACTCAGAAATTAATCATAAGAATGGATTAATTGAATCATATGAATGGATTGATGAAGAAATAAAAAAGAAAGAAAACAAACCTGTAGTAGTAGCTGCTCCATGGATGCAAAAAGAGAAAACACATTTGCTTAGAACACTGAATTTTCACTTTAAATGCTAACAATAAATACGCTAACAATAAACATAAAGGTTTTTTTTTTTTTTTTTTTTGCGGCATGCATTTTAATGTTGAGCATTTAGTTTAAGTAAATTACGTTAGTTATGCAATTTAGTTAGAGAAAAACGATTATTTTATATGCTAACAATAAACACAAGATAATAGACTTTTATTAGAATATACAGGGTAGCAATAATTAGATGGCACCTGCTATGTGACATGCTCAGAAATTCATGAAATTTCGTACAGAATATAAAGAAGGGATGAGATCTTGTTTGAACGAATAAAAAAATAGTGCAAAATATAGCCAACAGAGGACATTTTTAACCCATCATCAAATTTTGGCTCATGGGATTTTAAACTTTGGAGGCATTTGAAACATCTTTCAAATTGTGATAATCCTTGTAGTTAAGGAAAACTTTATCTGCCAGCATCTTAATGCAGTGAGTAGGATTTGTCTAGCTTAGTAATGTTCCCAGGTTATGTTTGCTCCCCCCCCCCCCCATCTTTAGAACTTTACCTGAAGCATATCATGACACAGTGGTGTTACCCCCTATCTTGGTTTTAACACCATATTGCTAATCCTAATACAGTTTATATACATGTATGGACTGTTTTAATGAAAAAAAAAACTCTCCAGAGGGTAATTCTGGCGAGCTAGTGACATAACATGATCATAGTATTTCCCAGAGCATACAGAAGTCAATCGTAGGACCTCTGCTCCACATTCCAGAAAATAGACGAAAATGATAGCCATCATATTGAACATCTTTTGTTGGAAGATTTGTATAGTAAATGAGTAACTCATTAAAAAAAGTGCACTCAGTTGACGACATTTAGAACTATTTTTTATTTGCTCAAACAAGTTCAAATCCCTTCATCATGTTTTACACAAAATTTGATTCATTTCTGGGCAAGTTTCACCACAAGCCAACTTTGAAGAAGGGTCGTTTAATTATGGCCACCCTACAAAACATAATGCTATCTTCTGAATCAAGGATGCACAAGCAACTTTTCTATGAAATTGAGCAGCAAAGACAAGATTTTGTCATGCTGAAGCCACTATGAGCAATTTAATTTAAAAAATTTTTTAATGCCCAGTGTATTTGGTGGGGGTGCATTCAAGTGGTTGAGGTTTACCCTCAAAGCCCTTGGTTTTAAGCCAAATTGTCAATCATATAATATTAAAAATTAAACATGTAAGGTGTATTATGAAAATCTCCAAAGAGAGAACTCTGCTGGTGCACTGGCTGTATTTTAAAATGAAATGAGTATCATATTGATATTAATATAAATGTATGACCAGAGACTGATAAAAAAACCTTCTTAGGAGCTAGGAAAGCATTTTAAACGCCAGCCAGCCAGGTTATTTTGTTGGATTCACAGGTTGTGGCAGAACAAAAAGAAGAGCTAATAAATAGTAAAATTGACCAATAAATAACAACTCTTCCATTAGTAAGTGGCACAGTTTAAAAGCTGATACATTTATACTATTTGTATTTCATGTAAACTAACTGGTCATGGGCTATTTCAAAAGCTTTTGTGAGCCACATTTGAGCATTTTTGCTCAGAATGATAACATTGTAAGAGCATAATTTTTCAGGAAAATAAAAATAATAAATCTTGGAGAAAAAATGAAAGTGCATGAAAAAAAAAAAAAAAAAAGCTTGCAGCAAATAACCTTGTAAGAATTCAAGTAAAAAGTTATGCCAGCTTATAAATCATTCAACTCACTCCCTAACTAAATTTAATATGTTTTTAAGAAGACAAGAGGGCCCAGTTGTTGATTTATTATTCCATAATAAATCAATAATTCCATAATAAATCAATAAATGTGCCATGTTACACAATTTTTGATTATATTGAAACTTGGTAATACCCATGTATCAATATTCTTTACTCCATAACTGTTTTATTTTTTCTTGAAAAAGTTTTATTTCTGAGATATAGCTATTTTTCTGGTTTGCAGATAAGTAAAATTTGGCATTTTTTATCCTTTTCTAAAAGCTCTAATAAGTTCATCTAAATCAGTAAGAAGATCAAACATAGATTATTATAAAGCTAAAAGAAGGAACTTTTTATGTGAGCAAAAAGAACCAATCAAGTTCAGCCTTACAAAAGATTTTGTGGGGCCAAATTGCGATTAAAAAATAATTTGAAGTTGTATTTAGTTATACATACTAGAAACACAGAAAAAAAAAGCCGATACTGGAAGTCCTGCATTATGAAAACGTTGCTTAAAAAGGAGAAAAAAATAAAAATGGGCTTTTTCACACCCCAAAAACGGCCTGTGAGTTAGGTGATAAAAATTTGAAAATACTACGTTAAACTGTTATATTGCCCTTTAGACCATAACAAAAACTGTCTTGATATTCCAAAACATAGAAGAGACATAAGCCTTTTAAGTTTTACAATTATAATTTTTGCACACTTCTCAAAGAACTACTTCCCCAGTCATCATAGTTTACGACATGTACAGCATATACGAGGGACGTTTTTAAAGTAAGGTCCGTTTTGAAATAAAAAAAGAATTTTAATTAAAGCCTTTTAAGTTTTACAATAATAATTTTTGCACACTTCTTAAAGAACTACTTCCCCAGTCATCATAGTTTACGACATGTACAGCAGATACGAGGGACGTTTTTAAAGTAAGGTCCGTTTTGAAATAAAAAAAGAATGAGTACAGATAGAGCAAAGACATTTATTGCAAAAAAAATTTACCACCCTTACGCTACCCCTACACTGCTCCCGTGATTTTCCAAGCATATCATAGCGTGGTACAGGTTTTTGTATACCTATTGGTAGAAAATTGCCGCCTGTGTAAACCATGGGGTAACATGCTCTCTGAACTCATTATCGCTGTTGCGCCACAGACCACCTAGGAAAGACTTTAGATGCCGAAACAAATGAAAGTTGCTGCGAGCGAGGTGGGGGCAGAGCAGAGGATGTTAAAAAACGTCCCAGCCAAAGCCCTGTCAGAGTTCTTATGGTCGTCTACTCAGGCGGCAAATTTGTACAAATAGGTATACAAAAACCTGTACCACACTATGACAAACGCTTGGAAAATCACTGGAGCAATGTCAAAATATAGCGTAAGGGTGGTAGATTTTTGTGCAATAAATGTCTTTGCTCTACCTATACTAGTTCTTTTTTTATTTCTAAATGGGACTTACTTTAAAAACAAGCCTCGTATAATCTTTGCCTTTAAATGTAGCATTATGGTGATGAACACATTTTCTGCATTGACATGAGTTTTTCCCAAAACAAATATTTTTAGAGCTTTTGCATAGAGAAATATTAATTATGTTCATCACGGCTTTAACTTAAGGAGAAAAAAAATCTTGCCTGTAATTTCAATTCTCAAAGGCTTCATATTTCTTCTGCACCTTAGAATAACAAGACAGTTTTTGTTTCTTTTAAAGAGTAATGTAACAGCTTCTTGCCCTATCACGTTCAAATTTTCTTTCATCTAACCCATAGGTTGTTTTTTGAGAATGAAAAAGCCCATTTTTCATTTTTTTCACTTTTTTTTTTGTGCTTCTAGTGAGCATAACTAAATATGACAGGAAAACTAACTAGTATCCAACTGTAAGTCCCTCATTGACTTTCTCATGTTCAAAATGAAGAAAACTACTTTTTTAACCATGATTAGACCCCAACAAATTTCCAGTTCAGCTTAACTTAAATCCTTTCTCTTCATGCACAGATAAAAGTTCATTCTTTCAGTTTTACAATGAAACACGTTTGATCTTCCTACTAATTTAAATAAATTTATTTGAGCTTTAAAAAAGGATTAAAAAAAAGGCAAAATTTTACTTATCAGTGGAGCAGAAAAATAGCTATAGCTCAGAAATAAAATTTTTTCAAGAAAAAAATCAAAGTTTAGGAATACAGAATATTGATACATACTATTATCAAACATCCTCAAAATATAAAATTGAGCTACACTAAGTTATCTGAAAATATGTTGATTTTATATGAAATGACTAAAGACAAAAAATTAAAATCTTGAGGGGACTTAGAAAGAAAAATAAAATTAAAACAGTAATAAAAAATACTGAGTGTTAATTACTAAGCAAATTTTTATGAGTGGATCCTTAATTAAAAATTACCATGAGGCAGAAAGTCTGAGGTTCTAAATGAATTTTGAGGCAATCCAACATCTCCTTCAATGATTCTAAAATCCAAAGTATACTGAATTTTGTCAACTTCAAACATGTCATCTGTACATTGTGCCTAAAATAATTCAAAAAGTAATTTTTAGCATCATATTTTTATCTAGCACTTTTAGATAAATTAAATTCCTTTCAGTATGGAAAAAATAAATACTGAGTATAATTCAAAATGTCAGCAACTCATACCTTAATAATGTTGGCAAGCTCTTCTGCTAAACCACCAGAACCTAAAAGCACTAAATTAAGTTGATTATTCTCTGCTTCTAACAACCAATGACTATTCCTCTGCCAAGAAGAAGGTCTGCAATAAAAGTAAATGTTCTCAGTTCAGAGGTCACAAACACTTATCATGCAATTGAAATAAGAATTTAATACTAACCTATGTGCTTTTTGGGCAATTGCTTTTTCAACTAACGTGTCCATACACTTGTGAGATGCAGGACAATGTTCCCGAATAGGTCCATGAACAAATCCCAAATGACGGAGTAGCATCAACATACGATCTTGATCCAAACGGTCTAATGTTTTGTACCTATTAAAATTGAATCAGAGCAAATGTTACATAACATTTAAATTACTATGAAATAAAACTGTTAACCATAATTTACATTTAAGAGCATGAATCTAAGAGAGTGTCACCCTTGTGATTCATGCCATCTTGTAGAGTAGAAATAGGCCAAAAAACACCCAGGGGTCAAACAAATAGCAACAGAAATGGTGGGTAATGGTGGGTTCTTGTGGTAAATGGTAGGTAATATACTCCTAATGAACATACTAAAAATATACATCTGTACTGTTGGGACAAACACGTTTTTTTGGCCGCCATCTTGAAAATTCATTAAAAAAAATTTAAAATAAAAAACATCATGTGTGATATCAAATAGAAGGAAATTTAACACTGAAAAGGAATATAATATGGGATACTTAGAGTGAAGTGAAGATGCTAAAAACATAAATCTATATTGTAGTGAAATAAGCGGTTTTTTGGCTGTCGTCTTGAAATTTTTTTTTTTAAATAGTGGTATCAAATAAAAGGAAAGTTCATGCTGAAAACGAATATAAAATGGGATATTTAAAGCAAAGAAGGGAAGAATACATATTTACATGCACACTGAAGCGAGAAATGCATTTGTTTGGTCCCCATCTTGAAAAATCATGGAAAATTTTCAAAAATAAAAAACATGTGTGGTATCAAATGAATGGAAATTTCTTGCTCAAAGAGGAAAAGATTTTGTTTTAGATTGAAAAGAAAGAAAATAAATAAATAGGAGCCGAAACACTGAAGTCTCTTGTGCTAAAAGAACATTTATTAATCAAAGCAGTATAAAAACTGAGGATACCTTTGGATCCGAGGACTATTTTTCAAAAAGGTTGAATAAATACATTTAAAAAAAAATTAATTAGGAAGAGAAAACAAAATCATGAATTCAAAGGAGTTTTATAAAATAAAATTTTTACATTACCAAAATGAAATCTCATCTTCATCAGTATTCAAAATGTTTCATGTGCTTGTGCAGTTATTTCCACAACAGTTTTACAAATTACCGAGTATGGAAGTCCACATCGATGGCATACACATTTTGCAGTGTTACACGGTTCTTCTAGTGTATTTTGGGAAGTAGGGGAAGCTGCTGTACCCATGAACGATTGTACCTACGGACGTTGATTGGGAAATCCCAGTTTATCGTCGAGAGAGAGATCCTAATTGGGGTTCAATGTGTGTCACAGCCCTCTCCAGTACCCCAGAAAGTTTTGACGCCATCAAACGAACATTTAAGATTCTATCACATTTTTTTGGTTTTAGTAGGGTCTAAGTAAAAAACATGAGCAATTTCTTTTTTTTCGTCCGTCGTGGATTGTATTATTCATTTTTGTTGTGGGTACCATGATTCCCTATATTTTGAAGGTTTTGTTTCTGTTTTTAATGTTTTAAAACTGTGGTCCTGTCGGTGTGACTGGCTTGCAAAACCAAAATGGCGTACCATTGTACCCAACGAAACATAACCATATGTACCCACGGACAGCAATTTTTAGTCTCCTTGGGTCACACATGAGTCTTACAATGTAAAGTACCTCAAAATGGTGCCTTGTCATCAACATTCGAAATTTGCTTTCAACAAAGATAATGAATTCGAAGTAGAGCTTGAAGATATAGTGTTGAAGTAACCCCCACCTGGTGTAGGATCTACAGATCGTCAACCACACCTGTTTTCATTTGAAGTCGACTTTTATAGATTTTTGTTGGTTTAATCTAAGCTGAATTTCTTGTAATGGGTTAATTTTGGTAAAAAGTATCAATTTGCATATAAATTGAGGTTATTATGTAGGTACATAGAGAGCCATTATATCATGAATCTAATTATTTTTTTGTTTAAAAACATATTATTCATAACATCATTAACTCTCTTAAGAGTAATAACTTTTTTAAAGAGTTCACTACTGTTAAAAATTAAGGAAACTTTTTTAAAAAAGGGGAAGAAACCTTTGATTAATTTTCAAAGTTTAATTTCTGTTGGATGTTTTATTTAATGTTATTTTCAATGAATGTTTGAAGTATTTCAAAATAAAATGGCTTATGAAAATGTATCGAGTAGAATTGAGTTCCTCAGATCTATTAATATATTATTTTTTTGTACATCCATGGGTACAAAGTCTGCGGGGTGAATGGGTTGTTGTACCCACGGACAAAAAGATTTTTTGTAAGAAATTTTTTTTTGAAGTTGAAAGCTTTGAGATTTTCACCTGACAAAAATTGCCAAAATTAGATAATAAGTTGTAGATTCTGCCAGAAATTTTTTCCGATCGATTATCCATTCCCAGAGACCAGCAAAAATTAAAATGTAAATTTTGTCCGTGGGTACAGCAGCTTCCCCTAAGAGTTGATCTAGAGCTGGGCTCAAGTCTGGATATTGTTTGAAATTCTCCATCTACCGCCATCCCGAAAGTGTGGGATCACGAGTTTGTAATTCAAGGTTGTTCCAAATAAAGCCCTGCAAATTTACTCGATATAGATGATATTTTGATGCATTTTGCGTTGAGGGCAAACGAGCTATGTCAAATTCTTTTTTAGCTGAAGTCTTCTACCTAAGGAACTGCTTATAGCGAAGCTCGCTTAAGTGGCCTGGGTCGATGTTACTTACAAAAGGGGACACAATAATCTTACAACCGATTTTAACCAAACATTCCAGAGTAACAATTAATTCCATAATCCGAAATGGCATGATGAACAGTCTTAAGAGTTAAATCTTAAAAACAAAGGATACTCATGACAATAGATATTATTATTCAGTTGTATTAATAGTTGGTTAATTTGGATGCCGATGTTGGATTAAGTTTTAATAAATATAATAGTTGAAATATTATTACTGTATATTCTTTATGGCATTTTCAGAAAACATAACAAGGCTTTCCCACGAATAGATTTCTGAATGGCTTTGAATGTCATGAACTTTATCAGATTGTGTGGCAAACAGTAATTAAATATTCATCTGGTGAGTCTCTACAGAGACAGGAACAGGGGATACTCGGGGGTGATGTATTAAAATATTCTTAAAAGAACGATATAGAAAAAGGATTAAAATGTCTGCATCATCCGCAACTACAGTCAGGTGTTTTTCCTCGGCAATTTTTAGTTTCTTTCAGTAGCACCGTGTCTGCGTCACCTTCCGCTTGAATCACAGAATGACCTCTCCTTTGAAAAGAATTCGCCAGTATGTTGACAAAACGCTGTTGTTTATAGCATTAGAAAGAAAATTGTTTTTCGGAATAATTATAGGCGAGTTTTGATTAAATGCTTTTATATTTGGTTTTTTACACCCATTGAATACTATGGTCTCCTTTTCAAATCATTTGCTTTTATATGCTTCGTGTTGAGATTCATTTCTTCAAATATTTTAGACGTGGATCAGGGTAACTGATGAACCAATGCGCCACCATTAAGAAAGTAGGAAGTACTCTCATGCAGATCATTTTTTTTTCATTCAAGGTATCTAACGATTTTGCCAATGAAGGTTTAACTGTTTTTCTCATTTGCTGAGTACTATGGTCAAATAGGCGTAGTTTAAAAATTTACAAGCATCTTGAGCGTTATTGTCAAAGGAGATACATGCTAGCATCCTCTGTGTTTGAATTAGGAATTTACTTAGTGAGTCTCACAAGCAATGATAATCCTTTTTCAGTGCTCGCGTTACTCATCGTTACTGCTTATATAACTGCAATAAAGCCTTTGCCGCTGAGTTTATCTGGGATATTTCTTCTAATGACATCAGAATTTTCTGCAGTAACTTTGTTTTTGCTAGCCATCATTCCCTTAAAAATGTTCTATAAACCACCTGAAAGAATAGCAAATAGATTATGATCTTTGAAGAATTGCATTAACACTTGCAGTGCTAACACAAGTTCATGTAAGCATAATTGTTTTACCATTTTCTACCTATTTCCTCTTAAAAACACTTTGCTTCAAAAATCGGATTAATATCCTTTTTCAATGTGAGAAATTTACTTTTATTTGACGCCACCCATGTTTTTTTTAAATTTTGGAAATGTTTCATGATTTTTCAAGATGGCTGCCGAAAAAAAAAACACTTTTTCACGGTAGCACGGGTGTATATTTTTCTCATGTTCACTTCACTTTAAAAATCTCATGCTATATTCCTTTTTAGCTTGAAATTTCCTTTCATTTGGTACCTTTTTTTTTTTTTTATTTTTTCATGACTTTTCTAAGATGCTGGTTAAAAATGCCATTTTTTGCGATAGAACGGGAGAATAGTTTTAGTATGTTCACTTCTCTTTTAATATCTCATATTTTGTTCATTTTTAGCTGGAAATTTTCTATCATTTGATCCTACAAATAATTTTTTTTAATTTAAAAATTTTTCTGTAATTTTTCAAAATGGCAGTCAAAAAACATATGTTTCAACAGTACGGCTGTATATTTTTAGTATGTTCATTAGGAGCATGTTACCCACAATTTCCCAGAAGAATAATTTCTGTTGCAATTTGTTTGACCTCAAATGCTATTTCTACTGGACTAGATATAAATATATTTTGATTTCTAAAAAAATTTTACAAACATTTGATGCCAATACACAACTTTTCCCACTACAGGCGATTTGTTTTTTTAAAAAAAGTTAAAATCCACCCACCCTAATGTCTGCTAGTGATAAACAGCAGGAACAGTGTGCATAAGGATTTTATTGAATGTAGTTTTGGAAAAAAATAGCGGGAATCGTGCAATCCTGCGCTCAAACATGAAACTTGTCGTCAAATGTTGTATACACTTTTTATCCACAGTTATTTTGCTTACCAAAAGTAAATGTACATGTTTAAGAGAAATAGCATTTACATCAGAATGTTTTTTCAAAGTAATTTATTTCTAAGATAAAAAAGACTTCTTTTGTTGTCTGTTTAAAGTAATTTTTTTAGAAATAAAACTGTAAGAAAAGGAATGTTATAGGCAAAAATAGAACAAATCTACAAAACCCCAAAGAGAACATTAAATTCTGCTCATTCCGAAAAGTGATGTTCTGAGTTATATTTATATTAAAAGATTTGTTTAATAGTAAAATATTTTTCAATTTGGTCGGACTAAAAATGAGTTCCAAGATTTGTTTAACTAGATAAAGTTACATTCACATAAATAAGTTCTTAAACACAGTATTCCGAGAGTTTTTTCGAGAGTAAGACATTCAAGTCAATACACTCATAGATAGTCAAACTTCCTCATGCTGAAAATTTTTGTATATCGAAGTTTTCATACCTCTGTGTTAATTTCATAGAAAAACTTTCTCTACAATAAAAAAAAACTATGTATTGAAATTTTTTTCCTAACATATTGGGAGATTTTATTCTACGTTAGACCATTTCCATAAAAAAAATTGAAGTTTAAAGAATAGGGAAGTTCATGTAGGGTCAGTATCAGTCCCAGGAGTCACCTGTAATCAAGGAATGTACAAAAAAATTGTTTTATTTGGTATTCATTTTTTTTACTGCAAGACAGTTTCCAAATTTTGATGCAACCTATCCTATTAAAACATTTTCAATTATTCTTTTTCTTTGACGATTATTTCTTCCCTAAAATTTGTCAAGTTCAATGAAAATATGTAAGCCTTTCTTAGCTAACAAAAAACGAAGTGAAAATGGCATTTGAAACACTGTGTCCTGGACTTCAGTTCCCAGAAACTGTTTTTGATAAAGTTTCTAACGAACTGAATATAAGGGAACACTTAATTATTCAACTTCTTGCAAAACTGGCAGTTCAGCAAGATATTTGAATCGTTTTTAGAAATAATGCGAATCTGATCAATGTAATAAATACCTAAGTATCTGATTTTTCAAAATAGTGTAGCTCTCATTTTATTTTATTTTTCTTATAAATTCATATTTCTATCACTAATTTTCATATAATGTGTTTTGCATGTGAATTAGAAATAGAGTTTAGAACAAAAATATTCACTTTAATTTAATGTATTAGAAGTAATTATCACAAAATTAAAATCTCTTCTACATATTGAAATTTCCATACATTGATTTTTTTCTGAAATTTTGCTACATACTTCGATATGTGGTGACCCCACTGTAATATCAATATCCATATTTCATCATCAAATTTTAGGAATCCTTTTTTGGAGACTTTTTGGGAATTTATTTTTATGCATAGCATATTGGAGAAAATGAAATTTGAATGAAGACACCTACAGGATTCGAATCCCTGACTGGTTGGTTTTATATAGATTTTAAAAATGAATGAACTAGCCCATTCATGTACACACTGAGATAGAACTAGATAACTTATTTCCAAACTGGAAAGCACCTGATTAATAAAAACACGAGCTTGAGATAAAAGCAAAATTCTCAGTAAATGCATATATCTACTTGAAAGTAATATGCATTACGACACAAAGGCTAAAATTCAAAATAAAGTTCATTCAGTCCAAAAAAGTTAATGAAAATTATCATAAATAAAATAACTATGTCAGACGCCAGTTAGCTCAAGCTATACTACAAATTGACCAGGAAAAGAGGATTGAAAAAAAAACAATTTAATTATCTTAATATAAAAAAGGGACTTATTTCAAAATATAACAGGCACTAAAACAAAAATAAATAATAAAGAGGCAATTATTTTCATTTCAAAAAAAAAAAAAAAAACGCACCTTAAATCTTCTTGAAGCTTATCTGTAATTTTATTGATGTCTTCTTGAGTAATTACACTGCCAGGTCCAATGCTTGTAAAATGATAAAAAATTTCAGCATTTTCTAATAAAAGCTCTTGAAAATTTTGCTTAGCTTTTTCAGTAATTTCTCTTTGGTGCTCATCATAAATTTCCAACAAATCTTGTTCAGATAGTGATTCATAACATCCTCTTCCCATGAATAGCACTTGCACTTCAGATAGAGGCTTTCCTGGAGTTACATAACCAGTTTCTTCCAGAAGCTCTTTAAACTCATGACGCATGCTAAAAATAAATAAAGTTCCTTTGAAATTCATTGAAGTAATTACACTTTAACGTATACAGTAAAAAATATAAAAGAAAATTATTCAAAAAAATATCTTCATGTTTGAAGGGGGAAACAAGTGCCTAAATGAATAAGATACCTAACCCACAAACGATAAAAATCAATGATTTCAGTCATCACAGCTTTAAATACATTATTTTGAACTCCCTAAACTGAAAGATTTTCTTGCAATATCTAGAGAAAAACTAAAGGGGCTAAACTGAAAATAAAAATTAACAAATATTCTTCTTATGTGCAGATGCAAGATTTTTTTTTTTTTTTTTGAAAATAAAAAAATCTATATATCCTCGCTTCAGAGCAACAGTAAGATGTCTTATTGTTATTCCTGGGATTAGATGTCTTACTGTTGCTCTGAGGTGACGATATATAAAAGAAAATCATATTAGTTACACTATTTATAACTCAAGAACAGCGGGACAGTGTCGATAGCTACTTTATTGTGGGACTGTTGTGGTCAGCGTACTGATTTTTGAATGAGATATTTTTTTTCGATATTCAGGTACATAATTTGATTTTGTAGGATTTTTCTATTGTGTTTTGTTTTCCTTATTTCTACAACATGTTTTTGTTCTTCTGGTTGAAGATAATTATTTATCTAAGTAAATAATTTCATTTGTTGTATTATTCAATTGTGATTGTTCTTTATAACGTTTTTATTATAGTAATGTTAATTTGGCGAAACATTTTCAATTACAGAAAAAAACCCACTTCACTCACTAAAGGACAGGGTTATGGCAGTGTGGTTGTTTAGTGCGTTAAGTGATGAACTATACAGTTGAAGGATTATTTTGACTTTTAAAGCTAATGTTAATCTTTTATTTGTTTTGACGAATAGTTTTAAATTCCAAAGAGATTAATAGGTTTTTGAAAATGTGTGTATGCATTTTAGTTGAAGAAAAATTATCATTTCATATCAGAAGGGATGGAAGGGATCGTGGATTTTTTTTATTCAATGGACTTCCTTTAAATTCTTAGGATGGGCATCGCCATGCAAATACTGCTAGCAGTACATAAATGATAAAAATACAAATAAAATATACTAAGTTCATTATTAGCACTATTTTTATTCATTTATTTTGATATTTTTTGAAAGAGTACAATGATATTAAGGTGCATAACTGAGCAAATAGCAAACGAGAACAATTAAACAACGCAAGAAGAAATAACATTTTCAGTGCACATGAACTCGGTATAATTCATTTAACATGTGGGTCGCCACAAATTGAGTTAATTCATAGCATGTGAGCTTAGTTGACAGAATAGACTACAAATTATCTAGTAATTGCTGGATTTATTGCTCTCATACCAGATTCAAGGGCATACGTAGCACACATACATAGATATTCAGCTTTAGGATGCTACCAATAAATCAAAACCTGGTCTCTTAGATAAGCTCATACGCTACAAGCTTAACCAAGTTAATACGCTAGACGTGTTTTGTAACTTATCAGTTAATGTGTTAACTCTGTCTTATATATAAAAAAAGTCAATAGCATTTCAAAGGAATAATTGTGTGACATTTAAGAAAACTTTCCCAAATACGGTATCATGTTTTGAAGCAAAAAATTGATATTTACAGAAATCATTAGTTTGCAGGCGGATACCTCAATTAACAATTTGAAGTTCTTTCAACAAAGTGTAGGATGAAAAAAACATTCAAGACGACCAAATATAATCTGCAATAACTTATATCTATCAGTAAGAAAATAATATAGAATGATACCTGCATTAGAGGTCTGATTAGGGGCTCATAAAGTAGAACCTTCACAAATACTATTTGCTATTTTTTTTAATATTATTTCTTTAAATGAACCTGTTAAAAATCATGACTGCAAAAACAGACCCTTCAAAACGTTTTGGATCACTAAAACATACCACTAACAAAAATGCTTGAAACTTGCAGAAATAACTTCTGATTTACTTAGAAATAAACTGACTGATTTACTCTTTAAAACTAAAGAATTCTGAGAATCATAGATTTTTGATTAAAAGCACCAGTTATGTTCCAGTAAATGCAATGCCTGATCTAAAGGAAGAGTGAGAAGCAATTTGGGGCCTGTAGCCTGGGTGGAAACTTCCGAAGGGGCAGTAAATTCAAATAAGTTTTGGTGAGAAAGCGTGAAAACTTCATAAAACAAATTAATATTTTAATCTCTGTTTCGATGTTTTTTCCCCTTGCTATGAGGGGGGGGGGGATTGAAAAAAATTGCAGGAGTTGGAGTCGGAAGTTTCAAAATCCAGGAGCCGGAGCCGGCCATTTTCCTTCTTACTCCCTTCGTCCATAGCCCTGGTTAGCAAAACTCAAGTATAGCAACCATGCCGCAGTGATGACCATTATGTAAACTCGCTCCACACATTTTGTAATGTCATCCTGGTAATGGTCACTACTGTCGCATGGACCTATTCTTGAGTTCTTCTAACGTTTTTGGTAATGGGGGTAACATAGTAAGATAACAACAAAGTATCCGCACACACAACTCAAAACTATCTGCACGTCTTTAAAAAAATATACAGTGAGTAGGCAAAATTTTCAGTAATGCAATGCTTATTGTGCTTTCAATGATGTATCGATGAAAGCAAGAGATAAATTTCATTAATTTATCGACAGATTTTCAAGATAACCATTATTGAATGTTACAGGGTGGCGACAGGAACTGTGAAAAAAAGTTCCCTGACTTTTCCCTGATTTCCCTGATTAAGTTCAAAAAATTTCCCTGATTTACGTTACCAATGATAATGGTTTTCTTTCTTTGCTCTACTTGAAATCCATTGTATGTTTGTATAAATTGCAGTATTTTAAACGTTTTAAGTTGTGTAAAGCTGTTGAACTAAAGATATATTTTAAAAAGATGCTACATTTTTAATAAAATGGATAAAAAAACATATCAAGTCGATTTTTTTGGGGAGAAAAAACCTACAAAATAGTATGAGGTAAAATAAACAACCTAGCAGACACAGAAGCAATCTTAGGAAGTTTATCCTGTGGGGAATAAATAAGATTCAATACTTTGACATTGAGGAAAAAAGATGCACAAATATGCAGCAATGTATAATCGCATCTCATTAATTTTCCTTTTTTTTTTCTTGAACAGATAATTGGCGGAAAATGCGTAGGAAATTAAAGTACTTAATTTTGTAAAGCAAAAAAAAAAAAAAAAATTCTTCATAAAATCAATTTTCCCTGATTTTTTGTTATTTTTTCAAAATTCCCTGATATTTCCCTGACTTTTCCCTAATTTATAAAGTTCCCTGACTTTTCCCTGATCTCCCTGATCTGTCGCCACCCTGTGTTATTAATTTTAAAATTTTGAGCCAAGTACATATTTGCAGTAAATGTGTCTGCACAGCCGCAAATGTATCTGTGCAGGGCGTGCACATCATCATTATCTAGCTATGGGGGGTACATACACAAGGTCATTCATGTGCCCCTAAAGCAATGCAAGACAAACATCATACACTTTTTAACAAAAAAAAATGCTTTTTCTTGTTTTATCGCCATTTTAAAAATACTGCACTCACTCAAATTACTACCTGGTTAACACAATTCCAAATTTTGATAAGTTTGTGATCATTTTCATATATTCTTCATTGCTGTACCTACAATGCTTTGGATATACAGTGAAATCCAGTTACAATGAATACCAATACAGCATAAAAATATCCGTTACAACGAACAAAATGCTTGGTTCTGTTTTAAAACCCATTAAGGTAATGCGCAAAAATTCTTGTTTTAAGAAAACGAGTTTTTCTAAAATTCGTTACAAAGAAATGTTATTCCCAACGTCAAAATTAAGATTTTATAGTTATTGCTGTTTTGGAAATTAAAAAATTACTTTCACAAGTCGTAACGTGAAAACTCAGCCTGTACTTTTGAAACAGAGTCACTCAAGGTGGAAATCCGCACATGCTGAAACATATAAGCAGATGTGAGACACCAAAAGCCAGTGTCTAGCCATGCAAAGTCGATACCTACGCGCCAAACATGAGGCACCCTGTGAATTCTCAAGGGGGTAAGGAATAACTTTCTTGTATAAAAGAAAATAACACTTTCTGTGAAGACGAACAATGAATAAAATGGTCAGTGTTCAATATTTTCCTCCTTGTTTTTTCAGAAAAAAAAATGTTTGATCATATTTTAGATGGTTAGTAACGGTAAACGTTGCATATTTAACTATGATAGAGTGTATATTTGGAAATTTAACACTTTTATAAAAATTAAGATAGTTTTAAGATAGTAATAAGTTGTTACAACGAAGAATTTCATTGGTAGTTTGTTGTAATGAGATTTCATGGTACAGGGTTTTGAAAAAAAATGAATCATTTGTAGGAACCCTGTATACACAGAAATGAATGCCCAATGTTTTTGTTATCCAACATTACAAAAAAATTACTGAACACTCATATAATGAATTTTAAAGTCCAGTAACAAATCTTCAACAAGTAGGTTGGGCATACAAAATCAATTAAATATAATTAAGAAAATTAAATTATGAGATAGAAAAAATTAAAATACTCTTTTCTATGATCTTCTGCTTCTAGTGATGCTTTATGCTGCTCAAAACAGGCCTCAGCTTCAGAAGAATCCAGAATATCAAGAGGAATTCTTGTTTCGTTGCTGTCAACTAAATCACTTTCTTGCCATGGTTGTTCATCTGGACTTTCAAGAAAATATTGACTAAAATCTGGATGCTGTTGAAGTTTGATTCGAACATTTTGCCATTCTCTGAGGGGAGAAAAAAAGAAAATTTGACACATATACTTCCATGTTCGATACTTTTTAAAGAAATCATTTACACAACAAAGAATGGAATTGGATGAACGAATGAGCCAATTTGTCCTTAATGGATTAATACTATAATTTCTCCATCACTCAAAGAGAGAGAGAGATAAAGATATAAAAAATCTCGATTTTTCGGAATGAATTAATAGTTTGTTTATTTCAGTGAATGATCATTTATTTTTTCCTTCTCAATGTTTTTATAAAAATAGATTCAAAAATTCATTCAAACTCTGTAAGCCAATTTTTTATTATTGTTGACAAAATAACATTCTATTAACTAAGCATGAAAATTCAAGTATTTAGTTAGTAGCTTGGTCAACCTAAGGCACACAGTAACCTGTGTATTTAAGAGGAAACTTTTAAATTTACAGCATTTAGTATTATTAGCCATTTCATCCAATAATTTTATTCCTCAAAAACTTTTAAGGCAATCTTTTAAAGGTTTGCTCTTCTACTTTCCTTTCTGATTAAAGTTTTGTATACTGTTCCCCGCCATCATTAAATGATATTTTACTTGTTTTATGTTGCTCTTTTTAACTCACTATTTGAGTTCTGTACTGAAGGTTTTTCAAATCCTTGAAACAGCTGCCCGAAAATTCTCATTAGTGATTTAAGCACATTGGTTTGCTCAAAATATACTTATTCGTATTTGGTGAAAAAAAGAAATTAAGTCTAGAGTTTTTATGCTGAAGATTGAAAACTATGACGGAAATCATGATTTAATTTGGTTTAAACAATCTACATTATACCTAATAACATTAGGGAGTAAAACATTAATACATCATCAGCAATCACTATAATCAGTTGCAGCCAATTAATTGTGTTAGTTAATAATCATACGTGTTTAACACACAAATACCAACATCTACTTAACTTTATACTAATTTTTCTAATGTATTATGAAATTATAAAATATATTATACATTAGAGAATACCGACCAAATTAATGCTCCTAAACTTAGCTGCAAAACAAAGGGGCATTTGTTGGTGCTCTACTACAAATCTCTACTATATTATATATATATATTAATAAACTATCCAAAGATCACAGCCCAAAAGATAATCATTATCAAAAGACATTCTATGCAAAAATATCATTGCATTTGAAAGAATTCATCTCATTTGCCAAAGACCTTGTGGGTGAGGGGAATAGGTCCATCGCCAACATGCAAAATTTAATACAATTTTCAAACGCATAAGCACATTAAAAGATACTAACCGAATCGACAACCCCTACATTTTGAAAGCATGCAAGGCATTTGCTGAGGATCTGCCTTCCCTTTTCCTTAATTGCATCAATCAAACACAATTTTCCTTTACCTAATCACTTATATTTTAAAAATATGAGTGAGAGATATAAAATTTTGAAATGGGCTTTCTTTTTCCTTATCAGGTCGGCCTATGTAGACAGTGAATGTTTTTAAAGATATGGTCTTTCTATGGAGTCCTTACTTTTTAAAGAATAATAAGCTTTTTTGCAAAAGCTGGACAACATTTCCTCGCCTCAGAGCAACACTAAGACACTAAGCCTTATAACAACAGTAAAGATATCCTACTGTTTATCTGAAGCAACAATATGTATTGAACAATATCATTTCTAAAGTATTTATGTACTCAGAACTGCCAACTTTTGAAAATCCAAAATCGTAGCAGCATTTTGCAGCGGGGGGGGGGGGGGGAGGCCGCTGCTTCAGATTCAAATAGTGATGAACTGTCAGCAGTATAAAGAAAATACTGATTCTTAATAAATTTCAAATATGGCACAGAAAACATTAATATGGAATAAAAGATTTTATACTGGATATTTTAAGATGATAAATTCTTGATTATTAGCTGTATCTTTCACCCGGTTGGCATGTCTTTTTGAAGTAACATGCTTGCCGCAATCAACATTACCACCATGTTCAACTGAAAAAATCGCTTTTGCAAATAGTACATCTTGCATAACCCGTCTTTAAAGACGAAATAAGGAATGGTCAAGTGCTTTTACATTCTTTACGATAATTTTAGCAGTTTTTCCACTTTTTTGCTGAAGAACAAATAAACTGCATGAAAACTAAACCGGCAGCACACATGTAGAAGTTTGATCTTCTGAACTTACCAGTTTAGTTTTCGTGCAGTTCATGATTATTTTTTCCGCGTTCTTGGAATTATAGATTAAAAAAAACAGAAAATTGTAATTTTTGGACCTGCTTTCGTAGTGTCATAGTTTAAAGTTGTAAGTCGTAGAAACTACGATTTTTTCTTAGCAGTTGGCAGCTCTGTACATACTTAACAATAAAAAATACTCACCCATCTCCAATACTGGCAAGGTCAGGTAATAATTCACTAAGTACTTCAGGTAATATCCTAATATACATTTGCATTTTTCTACCAATATATTCTTCTTTTAATTTTTTTACATGCCTACGAAACATTTTTTGTGCAGCATCATGTCCAAAAAGTTCGCAGTAATGAATAAAATCTTGGTTCTGAGAAAACTTTTTACTTACAGAGCTCCATAATGCTCTATAATCAGTGACTTGGGCTCGAATAAGGGATTGGTATGCTTCAGTACAAAAATCTAGCACTTCCTTTCGAGACCTAGCAGAGTCGAAGAATGGCACAAGTTTTGCCTTGCCTTTAGTCCGATCTATCATTTGTGCAGTAATTATAAAAGTCAAATCTACATTGACATTTTCATGCGCTGATGTTTCCACAATTGGAATATTGTTCTTGAATTCCTTCCTACTAACCAACCGTTCAGCTTCTTTTACATACATTTCTTTTGCTTCATCGTTTTTAGTTGTTGCAAGGACTATGGGTTTTTTTTGTTTTGAGAAGATTATTAAGGATTAAAGCTGTAAATTCTACTTGTTTTTCTATGCTTCTGCCTTGTACATCGCTGACATCAAAACAACAAACAAAACCATCAATGTTGATTTTTCCATCTGGTAATAATTTTTGTTCATATTCTTTCTCAATGCCTGTAAAATAAATAAAAATTTACATAATATTTCACTTTAAGCATAATGAAGAACAAATGGAAGCATGAATACAAAATGGACTGCAACTCTTTACTTAATAAAACTGAAAAGTTTGGTAAAACACATTTTACATTATATTTAACATTGTTTTATGTGATATAATTTCACAAGATTTCTCATTTTTAAAATGACCTTACATTCTCTTAAAAAAGTATCATAAAAACCATGAACTGGAAATATTCAAAAAAATTCGAAAAAATTCCTGTCTATCTTTACTTATGCAAAATTTTAAAGTAGAATCTTAAAAGGACTTTTTCTTTCTTTTGGAATTTTTGGATAAAATTTTTTCCTGGATTCAAGATACATATATCAGACTTACAAGTCACCTCTTTTTGCATCATTGGTTAAAAAAATATGATTGAAACAATAAGCAAAATGCAGAAGACATTCACAAGGGATGCCTTTTCCAATACAAAAAGGAACGATCTTAAGATGTAAAAAATATAAAAAATCATCCATAAGATTAATTTTTTATTTTTTTTTCTCTAATGAATAATCCTAGTTAAACTAAAACTGCTCGCAATAGTCTCCAGATTTGTGCTTCTGTTAACATTGGTGACTTTTTCACTTCCTTGCACAGAGGTATTTATTTCTATTTTTAAAATTATTTGAATCTAGAAAAAAAATTTAAAAAAAAAATCAGTCTTTTTTTCAAAAATTTGACAACAACATGATCCCAATTGAGATGTTTAAAAAAAATAATCAGTCTACATTTTAATAGAATTTAAATTTAAATGCTATCTTTAAAATTTCAATAACATTCATCGGGATGCATGCAGGATTGCTATTTTGTCCACTTTTTAACAGACAAAGGAGGTTATGCGGCTATTTATGTATGTTTTCGTATTACTTCAAGAATACTGGACCGATTTGAAAAAAATCTTTTTTTGTTTGGAAGAGTATGCTTTCTAGATGGTCCCGTGTTAATTTTGTCTGGATCTGACGAGGGGTCTCAGAGAAATCTAAGAAACTCAATTTCATATGCATTGTGGCGACACAGACCAGCTTTCATCAGCTGCGTAATACGTCACGTGGTTTTGGCGTGAACAGTGCATTCTTTCGACGAAGGAATCTTGACTCGAACAATATTTAATTTTCACCCATCGGGATGTTTGATTTTCACGGCGACCGCCTGACCGTTAATTTTAATTAGTTTTACTAATGTATTTATTACTCATGTAGTAAAATCAGTAAATTAGATGTATTTTGCTACGAAAATAGTTGAATTAATTTACTAAAAAATTATTTTTGCTAATAAATAACTAACATTTACTCATTCAAGTTTTTTTTTTTAAATATTTCAGTTCTGAAATATATTTAGTGCTCAACTTAAGGGGAATTGAAGACAAAAATTGAAAGACAATTAAATTTATATTCCTTAATAAATAGATTGTAACTGTTGTCTGATTTTTGACAATTTAGATTTAATATTTCATGATGGCGTCAGTTTAATTTACAGTTATGGCAATACTAATTAACAGACTTTGTTGGCTTTTTTTATGTACTATGCTCCCCGATTACTAGAAGATGCCTGGACCGACTAGGAAAATTCTTGTGTTTGAAACAGTATCTTCTCCCGGTCATCTAATGGTCTTCAAGTACGGGTATAAGGGATCCTGGAGAAATCAAGGGAACTCTTCAAATTTCATACTTGCGCTTTGTTGTTTGTAAATTCATAGCGTCTCACTTAAAAAACAGTTTTTACTATGCTTTTTTACTTCCTTTTACAAAAAAGGAAGTATTGTATTCGCAAAAAAAATTTCACTCAAAAATTGACCTCAATTTCCATTTTACTAACCCCCGAATGAATATCGAGTTTTTTTTCGATTCGACCACACGTGGATGCCTAAGAATGTATAGACACGCGAAATATCCATAATGATGATTCCTTAGTTAATTACAATGAATTTTATGTGACATCTGTATGTGCGTATGTATGTCGCATAACTCAAGAACGGTAAGTCCTAGAAAGTTGAAATTTGGTATGTAGACTCCTAGTGTGGTTTAGTTGTGCACCTTCCCTTTTGGTTTCATTCGGGTGTTTCTAAAGGGGTCTTTTGCCCCTTTTGGATAGAAATCATTGTTAATTTTTATGTAAACTCAAGTGGTGTTATTATTTGGCACACACTTGGCGATATATCAGCAGTCTTTTGGTCGCCAAGTTTTGTCGCCAACTTGGCAATTTTTTTCTTTTTATATGTTTCAATTTCGTCACTGTTGGTGATATTTAGAGAGTAAACTATTGAATCACATTAAAATTGCCAGTAATGGGCAAATGACATTAAATTGGAGTAAAAGGAAGTCATGTGATGCACACATCAGCTCGTTTTTGTTTAATGGATAGGAGTGATCTAACTTAGGTCCCAAACCTTTGCTTCACCATATTTGTTCTTTAGAAAAAAGTCATGGGCAAGAAACAAACTTCATTTAATTTCAATATCAAACGATTAAATGTAAAATCCATTGTTAAAGAAAGTACCATAAAACAAAGGTACTTTCTTTACTCAGCGTTACAGAAAGTACTATAAACATTAATATTAATCAGGAGTGCCCCTTAAGTTGGGGGGGGGGGGGGTTGAGGGGTATTTTTCCTTTTTAGGGGGTTCTTGCTTTGGGGGAGACCCTCCAAAATATTTCCCCTGTATTAATCATTAGTAATCATATCGCAAATTGTGAAAGACTCCTTTGAAACAAATAGGAAATTCATTTAGTATCATTGCTCTAGTAGTATTTTGATCTTTATATATACAACATCACAGTAGACACTGTTTCTAGTGTGGTGTTGATTTATAACGGGTTCAAGTAAAGAGAAGTGTGACTTTTTTTCACGAGTTATGTGACACGCATTATTGTGAAATATAAAACAGTTATGAAAACCATTGACATTTAAATAGTTCTAAATTATCGCACAAATAAAGACTGGAGAGGAACAAAGGTTAGTTCTTAGTGTCAATCGTATAAAATGTTATGCGCATTAAGATTTTTTTCTTTAACTAACTTCAAAAAAGACATTCTAAATTTGTCGGAATCTTTTTATGTATGTCCCCGTAAACTCAAACGCGCATAGACCAATTTGGAAAATACTCACTCGAGATGTGCGTAAGGAGTGCACCACACTCTACCCTACGTAATTTTTTTATATTTACACCGCTAAAAAGCAAAAACTAAATTATTTTCAAATAAAAAGAGAACAGACCTTCAAAAAACAAAGAAGAACTACAAAGTAAAAAATAACGGGTCATACTTATATACGCTTTCCTACCCAAACGGAAAAATCAAATTTATTTTACAATTTCACTACAAAAATCAACTAAACTGAACACACAATTATAAAATAAACACTGATTTTAATTACTATACCATGAATTATTTTAATACCTAACTAATTATATGCAATCTCTTAATTTTGAATAACCTAAAGAAGTTGGGGCCCCCTAACGTAACTGAGTAGGTTTAGATTTAAAGGCTAATTTCGCATTTAGTTAAATTTGTGTTCAACTCAGGTGGGTTGTCAGTTGAGTTAGGTAGTAGCTTGTAGGAGGCCTGACTTCAAAAAGGTTATTCAAAATTAAGAGATCGTATATAATTAGTTAGGTATTAAAATAATTCATGGTATGGTAATTAAAATCAGTGTTTATTTTATAATTGGGTGTTCAGTTTAGTTGATTTTTGTAGTAGAATTGTAAAATAAATTTGATTTATACGTTTGGGTAGGAAAGCGTATATAAATACGACCCGTTATTTTTTACTTTTTAGTTCCTCTTTGTTTTTTGAAGTCGGTTCTTGTTTTATTTGAAAATAATTTATTTGTAAAAAGTCTAGCGGAAGAAATTGGATGAAATTGAACAAAAAATGAAAATCTACAGATTTTTCTAATGTTTATACACAATTATTACAATGATGTAATGAAAATATTATGTAATCTGATTATATTATTTTTTTTAAAGAAATTCCCCTAAATTAATCATCTAGTTGAAACATAATGATTAAATTATAAGCATAATCTAACAAATCCACAAAAAAAAAAAAAAAAATGCTATTTACATTTTTGAGCAACAATTTTTAGGCAATTTTTCCCTGTAAAATAATTAAATTTAACTCAATGCAACAGCTGTTTATCATAATTTGATACTCTACTGCAATGAATTTAAAAAGAAAGGGTAAAACTATATAATAATAATAATAATAAAAACAAATAATCAGTAGTTAGTAGCGAAAGGTAACACCAGTTAGGAATTTAAACTTATTGAATACTGTAAACAACATCTTGCATAGAGATTTATTATTCCAGGATATTTTAAGACTGAAAAAAATGGGTTTTTTCTCTTTTTTCGGAATTTTTTTTTTTAACAAATTAAAATCACTTTTGATGAAAATATTTGTTTGTATAGCAATAGCTATTTTCTCAGAAAAAAAAAGAATAAAATACTTTAAGTATGCAGTCTGTGTTAATTCTTCTTTTAGCAAAAATATACATAAAACTTTTGCTATAAACAAAAATAATAAAAATAACCATGAGTTTTCCTTGTTCGAAATTCCCAAAATAATCTTAATTAATCAAATTATCAATCAACCATTAATTTTTTTAAAAATGTGATTTTGTTAACTGTCAAATCAAATTTTGTGATTTTTTTTTTTTTTTTTTTTTTGTCAATTGCGGCATGAAGTAAGAGCAAAGGGATGTAAGTGGACATTTTCAAGTTTTGAGTAAAACGCGCATTAAGATAACTTACTAGGTAGGCTTTCATTGATTTTTCTTTTCTAATTGTGATGTCAGCAGCACCTACCAGGACTATTAGTACTATCCCTTGCTCCAAGGCAGAGGAGAGGTTCATCAACCAATTTGTACTGGTTATCTCCAAATTTTTAATTTTGCCACTTGCATCACTTTGCTCAATGCCCCTTGCCTCAATAGGGAAGTTTTCGATTTTTCAATTTTATTTTTATATGACAGAGTAACATGCATGCACATCATAGGTGAAAAAAATTTTGCGATACGATAAGTACTTTCTTTTTAATTAATTTTTAAAGTTCAAGCCCTTGTGACGTCAAATGGCATAGGAAGTGACGTCATGCGTCTTCCGATAGGAGAGAAACGCTAGCGAACCGGTTCCCATGTCATGGGAGAAACCGAAGAACGTGCTTTCGACTTCGATGACGAAACGTAAAAGGCTTATCTGCTCGCATTTAACTCCTCGCGTTTCTGGAACATTAAACCTCTCATCCTCTCTTAAATATTCGAATATCATCATTGATATTGCTTGAGGAAGATTATTTAGATTTTGCTTTAACGAATCCGGTCTCCATAGTGTGTTCGAAAGGATTATTGAATTTCTAAAAAATAAAAATATCAGCGCGCTCAAAATGTCCCTAGCGAAAACAAGGGATCTTCGGCGGAAGGCTGCCCATTCGCGCCCTGTGACGTAGGCTCGTGACGTTTCAGAAGAGCGCACTTTTGCCCGTGGATTTTTAAAAATTCATTAAAAATCAACCACGGTGTTTTAAAATTCGGCGATGGTGAATTTTTTAGTTTTGAGGCTCAATTAACAATATCCAATAGCCAAAATATGAACATTTAATAGGTTGCAACTTCCCTATTGTAAGATTTTAAGCAGGAAAGTTCCTCATCTTTTTTTTTCTTCTTTTTAAGTTGTTACGTGAATTTACATGTGTTTTTCTGTGCACATAATAAAAAAAACATATTAAATGAAAGTACACTAAAATCTGTACACTTTGTAAGAGTAAGCACCTTATTAATGTGCTTGCTCTGTTCTGCATACATTTACAGACTTAATGAGTAAAAAAGCAAATAATACTTTCATGTGCAAGGAAATTAAGTTGTGTAATGTTTTCACCTGGGACACTGCATATAAAAAATATTTTTGACTAAAAAGGTGCATTGGAATGGAAAGCAAGTATTATAAATTTCTGAATGCATATTTTTGTGCAAATTTTCTATTTTTCTGAGTAGAAATAAACCCCCATCGGAAAAAAAAGCATAGTTTTTTTTCAGAGTTTTTCCCTCGACCTTTCCCATTATTAATCTTGCATTTAAAATCAATGCATAGATAAAGTAAGCTAAACATTCTTCTTCTCTGAATCCCATACGTTGCAGTAAACAATTTTAAAAAGTCTTTCAAATTTAGCTAGGAACTTTTGATCTGTCAGATTTACCAGTCAAAAGACATTCCATTTGCCAGCTCAAGATATTTTTTTAAATTAAACATTGCAAGCTAATACATTTTGTTAAATAGTAAATATTTATGTTATAGCATTAAATAAACTGTTTGATTTAAAAATTGTTATCAATAGATATATAAATAATGTTTAAAATAAAGATATGAATATTTTTAAAAGTGTATACATGTTAGAAAACATATATCATATTATGAGAAGCTCAATTAGACATGAAACGAAAAGTGAAAATGCAGTGAAAAAACCTTGATCAAAATCAAAAAGCTCAGATTTAAATTTACATTAATACCATTAACTCAATTTCATTTCAATGTAATAATTTCTTTTTTAAGACATTTCTTTATTTCATTTTTGATTTCATATTTAAGACACATACATATTTTAATTTTTTATATTAAAAAAAATTTCCAGTTTTTAATTACTGCTAAACGCATTAAAGCTTTGTTAATATTCATCTGTTTCATAAACGTGCTGCCATAAAAAAGTTTTTAAATAAACTAATCAATATTGTGTATATACAACTGTATGTGTGATAATTTGATGTAAAAAGGTTCCTTCAATGAGAAGAATCAATATATTTATTAGTTATTGCTAAGTTACTCACTTTCAGTCTAGAATTTTTTATTTACCGAAAAGTGGATAATAGGACTGACTAAATGGATAAAATTTTCAAGCTACATTTTGTTATTAAATTTACATAGAAATGCACCAAAAATCAGTATTCTACTTGTTTTATCATTTCCCAAAAGCATTTGGCAAATTATGTAAATAAAAGATCTAACTACAAAATATATGGCCTATAATGAATTATTAAATCTACACAGAAAGACCCACACATATTTTTTTTTTTTTAAATTTAGCTGAAATAAGCAATAAAAAAATAGTGAAATCATATTACCTAATTGGTTCTTGCATATATACATTAGCTTCTCAGCAGATGTTAGCTTAGTGGCAGAGCATCTCTTATAATAGGGGTCAGTTTTCCCGCTCTTGAAAGGTTGAAATGAAGAATCATCAATGAACTCTGTTTGTTCAATGACATGGAAAAGGAAATCAACACCTTCTTCTGAAAGCTTTGAAGCTTCCCCCCAGTACAGGAAATGATCATTATTGACAACTCTACCGCTAAAATCTGTCTGACTTAAAACAGATATGTGATCTGTATAATAATCATCAGCTAATGAACGAATAAAGCGGTTACAAAGGCAGGATTTTCCAACACCGGTGCTTCCTTTTTCCTTTTCTGTTCCAGATAACCCCACAACAGCTATATTAAAAGATCGCTGAGTTTCAGACTTCCTTGCCATATCTCCTCCTCTCAAAAAGCACAGGAACCACCACTATTCAACACAACTTCACTCCTGTACCTGGTTGTATGATCACATACATAGTTTTTACAGTGAAAGTGTATTAGCTTAATCTCACATTTAAAAGTATATTATACATAGTAAAATACATGGTAACTTTATAACTTTCATGTTGCTTCCAAATCCGAAAGTAGCAGCTTGCACATTGCATCACAGATAAATGTCATTCCAGGGCCGCTATCTGCAGGATAAGTAAAGTTTTTTCCTAAAAATAAAAATATACAACTTAAGATAGTTATTCAACTAAAAGAGTTTTGATACAGCATAAAACGTTCAGAAATAAATACTTCCGTGTCATTCCACCCCAACTGAAAATGCAGCATGGTTTTTTGTACTTAAAGCAATACCCTTGTTTTTTATATTATGTTGAAGGAAATTTATTGACATTTCTGGATGGAATGGCAGTTTTTAACAGACATGCATAGTTATTTTTAAAATTTAAGATGAATAAGAAACATTTCCCATTTTGATTTTTTTACTTAAAAAATGATGCTTTTTAAAACAGCAATAACTGTTTACAATTTAGCGATTTTTGATCTAGTTTTATTTTATACATGAAGGATCATTGTTTCTGAGTATATGTGTGCAGTGATTTTCTTCATTCAATGAATGTCTTTATTTATTACAATTAAAAAGCTTTCCAGAAATGATTTTGTCCCTCTGTTACAAATTTTTAAATACGTTTACTTCATGCAAAACATTAAAGATTTTCCAACTTAAAAATAGATATCCACAGTAAAATTTAGTAGTGTAATCATATTTTGTAATAATTTTGAAAGTTTTTATTAATTAGAAGAAATATAGCCATAACAGAGGGAACATGGATGTGTAACAAAAGGGACAAAGCTGGAATCTCCTCTCTGTTAGAGCTTGTTATTAGATTTTTTAATATAATCTCACTTGCTGACACTGTTCATAAGGGATTCTGGGAATATATAAATGGGTAGTAACACCTTGTTTAAAACTGTTTCCTCAGTATTTGATTATATCAGGGTTCGTATGCTCCATACAAACTCCTGCTTTTTACGAAAAGAAAATAAAAGGCTCTTGAACTCCTGATTTTTTTCTATTATCTCCTTACAAGCTCCTTATTTTTCATTCTGTAAATAAGTGGCCTTAAAGATTTTCCTCTACCTCAAAATTATCTTTACTTAAATTTCTGCTTATCCCGAGAAGAGTGGAACAAATAAATCTATTTTGCTCGAGGGAATTTGGGCAGAAAAACCGACAGCCTCATTCTAACAGCTTATCACCCCTTTTTCACCATCAAGATTTTGATGCCACTTAGAGTTAATGTGGGAGGGCTTGCTTACCTCAGTCTTATCACAAAAACCTTAAACTTTGCTCCTATTAAATGTCTTTATTTTTAAAAATTTAGTGTACTGTTTTAGGTACTTTTAAGAAAAATTTTTAGAGGCTAATCTTGTCACTTTATAATAATGAGCTTTGGTATTTTGCTCTGTGAGTAAATTATATTTGAGTCCTCTTACCCATGCATCAATTACTGTATTAAAATTGGTTAAATTTCTCTTCAATTTGAACCGTGAAATCGGCAACAAGTGTAGATTAAAAAAAATCAATTATTTTTCAAAAAAAATGCACTTCTTCCTTTTTGATTCCCTGTTGCTTTTTATATCATCCAATTGTAGAATGAATGAAGAAATAAATGAACTACTTTTGCTTTGTAAAACAATTTCGAATGAATTCATTTTTCTAGAACTTTCTTGTCTAATATTTTTCAACAGGGTTGGGGTTTTTGCCGGGACTGTGAAAAAAACCATGGCAAAAATGGAAAAAAACGGCAAAAATGGAAAAAACGGCAAAAACCTAATTGCAAATAAAGTAGTATTATAGTGTTAATCAAGAAATACTGACAATATAATACAAATAATGTACTTTAAAATTTTAGTTGTCTCTCTCCATGTTACTTCTAATTTATAAGTGAAAAATAAATAAAAAACAAATGTTGGGATTGCAAAACTTAAGATTTTAAATGTTTGCTAAAACAATTTTTTCTGAATGAGCCAATTCCTTCAATGCTAAAATAAAGAATGTTTACTTAATCTTAGTAAATTAATAAAAAGATTGAATTCTAATTTTATATATATATTTAATTAATCACTTTTTTTTTGATCCCACTAAGTTTTTTTAAGCTTTTTAATCAATAACAGAATATTTACTTGAATATAGAAAAATATCAACTTTTCCTCACTAAAGAAATAATGCATTTTTTCTCACTTACTGGGAAAATGGATAGCCAAGAGAAGAATTTAAAAAGAAGAAAAAAAAAAGCTGATCAATATGTGCATTCTATATTTACTCTACTTTTTAGTAATACTAGCTCACTCTACAGAAAACGGCAAAGCCTTTTACCAAAATCTTTTCATGCTTTTACTTTTATATAAAAGGAAAAAACTGTCCGTAAGTTGTTAACACAAAATCTATTTTTGCCACTTCGGCAAAAACTGCCAAAAACCTATTTTTGCCGGGCGGTAAAAACCGTGGTTTTTTCCATGGTTTTTTCTGCCCCCGGCAAAAACTTGCCAACCCTGTTTTTCAATCTACAAAATTTTGATCTATTTTGAAGATTAAAATAATTTTTTGATTTTTTCATAATATGGTTTGAATTTTCTTTAGTTCTATCTTGTATGAGTAAAAACTCTGCATCAAAAACATGCCACAATTGAGCACCCCTCCCCCAAAATGAGAACAAAAGCCCCCCACCCCCACTGGTGGACACCTCTGATAATGATGCAGCATGTGTTCAGGTGTCAGATATAACGACCCTGTTACCTACTTCACCTTTAACACTAGAAAGACGGAAGCGGTCATTTTGACCGCAAACGATTTTCAAATGCTCATATTTACTGCGCTTAATTTTCAAACTCTTTTTCCTTCATTGACTTTTCCTAACTATTTATTAAGATCTTACAACAGTAATTTTTTTTCTTTAGGATTATTATTATAGTCGCTATAAATGTTTATACCTAGAAAGACTGACTACGGTCATTTTGACCGCTAAGTGAACCTTTCTTGATTCATCCAATTTCTTCTTTTTTCTCTTATCAGTTGTGTGTACTATGGACTATTGTTAGTTGTCAGGCTAAGTAATGCTCTTTTGAGCTTGAGTAGTACCTGCTGGTCAGGTTTAATTCTTTGAACTGTTGGGAAAATGCGAAACACCTGCTGGTTGCATGGGTTCAGTTTTCTGCTATCTGCACAGGATGCAAAGTTGAGAAAGGTAAATTTGAAAAGCATGTGACTGGACATGTGAAATTACTTTGGGTCTAAAAAGAAGTAAATATAAACAGGTAAATTCCAAAAATGTACGCTGGAATTCTTTTGTGCACTAAAGCATGTGCTTTGCTTGAAGCATTGACATTTATTTTCTTCGATGATAATGAAGTGCTCAGTCACATAATTATCTTTATGATGTCGAGAAGAACCGTTGAAAAGCAAAACTTTTAGGAACATTAATTCCTGAAACTGTTGCAGATTTATCTAAAACAGATTATGGTTCGAATGAACAGTCTGACTTATCTGAAGAGAAATATATTCCTAGCGATGATAATAGTTTGCTTTCAAGACATTATATATATATTTTTCGGAGCCTAGATTTGCAGAAAAGGATTGTTCTTCTGAGTTGAAATCAGAAGAAACCTGGCTAAAAAAAAACTGATGCTCAAAATATAAAAAACAGTAAAAGAAAAAGGGAGAAGGGTCCGACACCGAAAAAAAAGGGGAAAATTTCACAAACAGAACTCTTATTTCTCCAATTTCCTCCAAGTCACCTCCACTGATCAATTTTGCTGCATATAAATAAGTATCTACACCAGGAAAAAGATTAAAATAGTGTGAAATTAAACTATGCGAAAATAAATCTACGAGCATTTGTTCTGATTGCCAAAAAAAAAATGTTAATGGCTAATATACAGGTGACGTGATAACATAAGTATTTCGAAGTACTGTAAAAGATAGTAATGTACAGTATCTTGCGATATTTAGATATTTTTTAAACCAAAACATGCATGGTTGATTATAGTACTTGTTAGTTATTACATGCTAAGAAAATTTCCTCTTTTTTGTACAAATTTGCTCTTTCTCAATGCCAATTGTGTAAAGCATGTATATTTCACTTGATCGAACATAAAATTAAAAAAAAAAAGCTATCTAAGACTTATTTGCAGACTATATTGCGATTAAATTGTTAAATTAAACTTTGACATGTTGAAACAAATCTTTTCTACATGGTTAAAACTCCCGAAAGGAGGAAATTTCCAATCTTTTAAGTATGGCGGTCAAAGTGACCGCTGCTAGTTATTCTAGGTATACGCAAAACACCGTCTTTCTAGTGTTAAACAACAGAAGTCATTTTTGACTCATATTTTGTTGTAATGCAGTAAAAACTTGAAAGCAGTCCCCTTTGTTACACTTTATTTTTCACATTTATGTAAATTGAGGTTTTGATTTAAACATTTCTTTGGAGGATATTATTACTTTGAAATACCTTGATTTAGAAAAAAATGTCTGGTTTCATTAAAGAGCTCCAATTTACAGACTTTTACTCACTTATCTCTCATCGATGGAAAAAAAAAATTACACAAAATTTCAACTCACATTATTACTATGCTAGTAAAATTCAGTTCACTATTCACAGAAACACACGAAAGAATAATTAGCTTGGGAGAAAAAGCGATAAAACTCATGTAAAATATTAAATAACTGTTAAATATTTTTTTTATATAAAAAAAATATGGAAAAGGAGTTATCAACTGCAAAAGTTAAAAATTAGTAATAAATAACAAAATGAAAAAATATAAATAAGGTGTAAAAAGATTTGTCATCTTCAAAAGCTTGGAACTTTCAGAATAAATAAAAATATTTACAGGATGCAAAAACGTTGAAATTATAAAGACAATTTTTAACGAATCAGATGTTTGACGCCCCATGATTCCTAAATTATGGTGGGGACAATCGTGGTGGCTGAAGGTCGAGGAGAAATGTTTTAAAAAAGGAATCTACAGGGTATCTGCTACATTTATTTTGAAATCCATGACTTACCATGATTTTCTATAACTTCTGCCTTAACTTCCTGTGATTCACGGGACACAATTTTTTCAAAAGTCATACATTTCTTAGAGTAATATCTAAATTATATAGTGTTATATGTAAATAAAATTGCAACCATCTGATGTATGCTTTGGACAATGGACATATGTTTCTAAAAGCTCAAATTAAAGTGAAATGAAACAAGCTGAACAATTATTGTAACTAAAAAAACACTTAATGCAACAGTGACTAATGATACACATCAAATAATTAGAGTTTCTATTTTAATATTTTGCTACCATTGGCATACATTTATAAATCTGAAATTGTGGACATTTTTTCTTTTTTTGGTTTCTGACAAATCATATAAAAGTTTTGAACAGGTAATCCCTGATTCCCATATTCTATTGGCGCCCTAAATATCCTTAATCCTAGCGTCAATGACTGGGTACCCAAGTACCTTTTAGCGACTTTTAGCAAAATTTTTATCATTTCTAATTATGTTTTGGCAAAATTGCTTTTGATCCTTGTTATTTACACGAATCTCAATTGAACAAATTATTCATTACACCGTGCGGCAAAAAAGAAAACCCTCCAAAATTGTTTCGACATCATAATTGATGAATCTTGTGTAAAATTACTTCCTGAATCCAAATTTTGCCACCATTTTCACCCATCATTCCCTTCCTCCTTTCAAAATCACGCCCCCCAACTTCACTCATATTTAAGAGTTACTATATAGCCATTATTTATATTTGGACGGGAATGAAACACTGTATTCACCATTAACATTCTTCTGAGGGGCTGGAGAAGCAAAAGCATGAACATTAGTAGCAAGTTGGGACACTCAAGGAGCTATTCCCCCCTAAAATATCCAAAAAGTCATTACTAATGGGGAGGAGGAGTTGTAAGGGTTTTTTTTTTTTTTTTTTTTTGCAATTTTTTCACTTGTTTTCTGATGTAAAACCAGAGTATTCTCACTTCTATGAGTTTCATGAACTCACTTCTATGAGCTTCATGTCAGAAAAAATTTTTACATTGTAAAAAAGAAAAAATATATATTGGGGGAGGGGGCATTTCTTCTTTTTAGACCAATTTTATTTCCTAAAATCTTCATCAGATTAAGACACTGATGGAAATTAATGATAATTTTCATGTCTCTTGAATTGATTCAGATGCAAGTCAATTAAAATTTTTGAATGAGTACTGCAAGATTAGAAATGCACTAGTCCTTGACTACACAATAAGAAATCTAAGAAAGGTTAAAGAGTAATGCTAAATGCAAAATCATTAATGTCCAAGTGGTAGAATCACATTGTGAAGTAAAATGAGCGAGTTTCACAGATGCAGATGGAATCAAATTGTGAAATGTGCAAAAAATCGGAACTGACACGTAAAAACGTACAAAACGGTCAAGAGGTGTACATTTTACACCTAATATGTAAAATTAGGCAAGTATGTAGAACTCAAAATCCATGACTAATTGGCAATTTCTATGATTTTGGAGCATTTTTTTTTCTTCAGAAAATCAGGACTTTTCATGCCCATTTTCGATCATGGTCGAAATCCATGAATTTCCATCATTTTTCCGACTTTCCAGCTATGCAGTAACCCTGTGTCTAGGACTGGAAATTGCACAGGATTTTTATAAAGGATTTATTTTTATTTATTAATTTTTCTAGGTTACAAAAAAAAGGGTTAAAAAAGAGCATCAAGGTATAGAAATTAGGTAGACAGTAGCCAAATATGGGAGTCAAAAACAGTTGAGTTGGCATGTCTGGATTTGGGAGAAAGGCACAAAATCAAGGTCAGGACACCAGAATGCTAAGAGTTGCTTTTCCTTATCGCTTCTTTTAACAGCTCCCAACCATGTAAACACATGCTTTAGAATTGCTATACAACACAGCAGAAGTGAGAAGGTCTTTCCATGACCTATAATGGGGAACAAGATTGGACAATGTGGGATCTAGGATGAACAAATTTGCCCAAGGCAGCAAATTCTTTTTTTTTTTTGCACTAGATATAAAAACTTGAAGGAAGATGGGTATGGGCAGCAGTTTCAAATTTTTGCCCCACCTTGGAAAAAATGAAGACTGAGTACAGAAGCTGGATAATCTGGATGAAGGTAAGCTGCTCTAACTACCAGCCGACATGGAAGTTGAGTCCTAAGCCTTGATAAAGTGAAGAGGAAAATACGTCCAAAAAATATTTTTAGAATTCACCTACCCACTACTAAATATCATTTAAGTATATTCGCTGCACTGTTGGCTCAGGCCCGTGCCTGAAGGGGCCCCGAGATTTTAAAATGAGGGATGAAACATATGTAGAGACATAGGGGTAAACAATATGGATGGGGGCCTATAAAAGTCATTTACAGGCCAAGACTTCAGACAAACAAGACTTCAGACGTCTCGTGTGCTATTCAATTGATGCAATGTTATTTTATCTTCTGTAAGAACATACAAACTGAATCTCAATATAACTTCCAAAATTAAGAATTAACTAGAGCTGGAATTTATCAGAATTTTAATACCTCAATATATTGCTCTCCAAATATCGATATTTTCGATATATCAATATATTTAGGTCGTTAAATTCAATGTTTTATGAGAGGGGGCAGGGGCTGCAAAACATATACAAAATACAATGCTTATTACATAAGTTAGTATCTGCAACAGAAAAAAGCCATACGCCATTTTAGTGAATAAATATTTTAGCAATTTATTCTTATATTAATAGCTACACCAAGGATTCTCATGTGTGTGTGGGGGGGGGAAGGGGGGGGGTCATGAGGTAGATAATACCACAGAAACTTTTGAAGAAATTACTGTAGAAGAATTCAAGTCTTTTTATCAGTGGGTCGCAATTTTTGGGGGAAAAGCGGGGCTTGGTAAAATTGAGATGTGACATCGCAGTCAGGGAGAATGGGCAACCCTAGTTACATCATCTGTATGTTAAGATCATCAACAGAGAAACATCATTGGCCATCTTGAATAGCAATATATTCCATCGATTTATTTGAATAATAATAGCTAAAGCAGGCGTACCCATTGGGGGTTTGGGTGGGGGGGGGGGTGCTTGATGCTGAGTATACCATTGGAATTATTAGAGAAGTTATCTTGAAAGGAGTTTAGTCTCTTCAACAGAAGGTCATGTTTTACGGGAAGCGGAATAAATTTGACGGCGCTATCGCACTTGGGGAGGGGAGAGCAATTCTAGCTATATGATCTGTTTATTAACATCTACGATAGAGAACAGCTATCAAACATCTTGGAAACTAAATATTTTTAGCAATTTATGCAAATAATAATAGCAAAAGCGATGTATAAGAATAATAATAGCCCTTGTAGGGGAGGGGGGGGGGGGTCATAAGGCAGACAAGGTCATTAAAATTTTTAGAGAAGTTTTTCTTAAGGATTTCAATTTTTTTAATAGATGGAAGCATTTCTTGTTTGGGGGGGTGATAAAATTGATGGGGAGCCACCACACTTGAGGAGAGAAATGAGCATCACAAGCTACATCATATACGAAGGCATTTAGAAAAGTAAAGATACATCATACGCCAGAGGCAAACAAAAGTTTTGGCAAGCAAGTTGGATAACCTTGAACCTTTAGCTTTCTTCTCGCGGTTGTTCGACATTCAATCTTTGAGTTGAACCGAACTATTGCCTTTGGTCACTCGTCTGGTCAATGCTAATTCTATATAAGTTGGCACAGGAAGTGACTTAGATGGAGGTGGAAAAGCTCCAGCTACCAGTACCAGTTTGTTCGGCACTCTTGGCTTCCTTAAGAGGTTTTCCACTTCCAGCTCAGTCACTTCCTATGCCGGGCTGATGAGTGCTAATAAGCATGAAACTGCAGTCCTAAGCAGGGTAAACCCATACAGTGCTGGGGTGGGGTCTGGAAGTTGACTATACTATTGAAACTATCAGAGAACTTATTTTAAAAGGATTTTAGTCTCTCACATAGGGCATCTTTGTTTTTTTTTTGGGGGGGGGGGGGATGTTCGGTAAAATTCAAAATGAAAGAGGCTATCACACTTATTGCGGATTGGCAGCCATAGCATTGTTATCTATATATTAGGATCTGCAATAGAGAAACGTTTATGGAAATCTTGAAATATAAATGTTACAGCAATTTATTCAAATAACAGCTAAACCTGGGGTGTCCATTTGAAAGAGGGGGCATGAGGCTGGCTATACCACTGAAATTATCAGAGAAGTTATTTTTAAGGGATTTTAGACTCTTCAATAGGGGAGCCTGTTTTTTTTTTGGGGGGGGGGGAGACACACAGTAAAATTGAGGGGTGCCATCGCACTTTTGGGGGATGGGCTATCCTAACTTTGCGTGTGTGTATGTGTATTGAGATCTGCAATACAGAAAAGCCATCAGACATTTTGAAAGGTAAATATTAAAGTAGTTTATCCCAATAATAATTGCTAAATCAGGGATATGCTCATGAGGGGATGCCATGAGGCAGACTTCACAACCGACAGAATCAGAGATGTTATATTAATAGGATTCAGTCTCTTCCTGTTTTTTTGGGGTAGGGGCTGGTAAAATTGAGTGGGGCAACGCACTTGGGGAGAATTGGTACTGCTAGCAATATGATCTGCAGTAGAGAAAGTCATCGGAAATCTTGATCCAGAAATATTTATTCTAATTATAATAGCTGAAGTAGGGGTGGTGCTCATGCGTGGGGGGAGGGGGTTATGAGACAGACTTTACCATTGGAATTTTAGTCTCTTTAATGAGAGGTCGCGTTTTTTTCTGGGGGGGGGGGCGGGAGCGTTCGTTAAAATTCAGTAGATCATTTTGGGAGGGGGGGGTGACACTTGGACATATATCTATGCATATCAACATCTGCAATTGATAAAAGCCCTCGGTTAGTAATATTACATTTTTTTTTTGATAATATTCCTGACAACGTCCCCCCCCCCCCCCCCCCCCCGCTCATTTGGTGAGGGGGTTCCAGCACAGACCAAATTGTTGAAATTTTACAAAGGGCACTTGAAACATTTCACATCTTCATGAGACAGACCTCATTATCTGGGAATCGCATTTTTAAGGGGAGGGAGGTGTCATGTCAAATTTCGAGGAGGGGGACATCCATATTTAAATCATCTGCACATAAATATTTTCTTCCAGTACACGATTTGCAAAAACATACAAGTTCAGAAGTGCAAGTTTATTTTCTGTTTCCTAGAAAAATCGATTTTTCCCAGAAATCCGGAAATCCTAATATATGCTACCCCATTACCAGCTAGTTCTGATACCATTTCAAAGGAAAACGCAATCGGTATTTCATTGAAAGCAAATGTGCAAAATTGCCAATATCGAAAGACATGCAAACTGCTCTACTTGTCTAAGACCAAAACTAACATACATTATTGAAGTTCTCAGTTTATCAAAGTTATTCATCCAATCGAACGAGTGTCTCTTGGATTCTATCTGAATGCAACATTCGAATTCTCTTACGGCAACCCTTGGCTTTAAACACGGCATGGTGCTTCATTCCAAAAAATGCTCGTAACGCCAAAACTGGATAGATACAATTTTTTTGTTCTACAAAGCAGGAAAAGACTCAAAACTTTTACTCGTAATTAGAACAATGGAAAACGACATGAAAATCTGTAAAACTTCAGGAAAATCGGGAAGAGCAGGCAGATATGATCCCTCATTAGGGCAAATCCATTGTGACAGGTGTGACATTCAGACACTAGATTTACTGGTTAAACCAACATTTTGAGCACTATATCAGTTAACAAATACTAACAAAGTATTTTAATCATGTTTAACTATGCATTTGCTTGAATAATTGAGTTGGAGCAAAACTGCAGGACTTTTTTCAATCTTTTTAAAGACATTTTTAAAATCTTGTGATGGGTGTGATGTTTGCAAGACATGAGTTTTCACCTACACTCATATTTATAGAAATTCCTGTGAATACTTTAATGTTTCATCACTATAGCATTTTTTTCTTCTAAAAGATGTTCAAATGAAACTTAATACATGATATTTATAGTGAATTTAAATTTTTTTACAAAACGGGAATTTTTTGTGTTGTGATGGATGTGATAAAATTTGTGATGGGTGTGATACTGTGCAAATCCGCTTCTTGGATGAGCAATTTCTAAAAAAATAGTGATCAGTACAGATAACATACTTGACAATAGTGAATATAAGAAAAAAAAAAGCTAGTACTGGGTGTACATATAGTTTAGCATTTCTTTAATGGCCGCTAACAAAATTAGGTCAAGTGTAGCTTTTTTTGGTAATTAGAAACCAGTGGCGCACACAGGAATTTTGCAAGGGGAGGGTCCAAGGTCGAAAGCCTCATTCTGATATTATACATCAATACACGCCGTCAAACGAAAATAATGTCATGATTTTATCAATTCCCGAGAACCAAAAATAGTAAAAAATAAACAATTGAATAAATAATTAGCATTATTTAACGAAATATATTTGCTTAAATAAATAATCAGAGAGCAAAATAATTTACCATTTTACATTTCTCATAATTAAAAAATGCATTCAAGTTCATAAATCTCATTTTAATCTGTAATTACAAAACTATAAACATTATTAGTGTTATTCATTTTTAATCACCATTATGCTTCTTATTGGCAATTCGCTATAGGAAAAATGTACAATATTAAAAAAAATCTTTTAACATGAGGATTTTATTTTTTCACTTATAAGAACTGAAATTGTTACTTTTGTTTAAAATTATTCTACGTAAAAAATACATAGAATCGTAATCAATCGGGGAAAAAAGCAGGACCTATGGGAGGGGTCCGGACCCCCTGGACCCCTCCCTTGTGTGCGCCACTGTTAGAAACAATTTCTTTTTTTTAAATATCACCTTTTACGGGGGAAATATCAACAGGGTCATCCACTAGCTTGCATATCTTCACTTAGTTTTTTCTTTTTAAAGTTAATAAGTAAAACAGTAACATAATACTTATAATGTAATGCTTTGTACTACATTGCCTTGAGTGGTTAGTGAAAAGAAAAATTAAAGTTATATCAGGTATGAATATAATCTCATTGGGAGTAAGATATAGCGTTTGAGTTGCAGTGTTAGCTATATTTTACAGTGTAAACTTTGCAGTCTGTTCAGCTTAAACATTACCAGAGATGCTCTTTCCCGAAAGAGTTGTCACTTTTCTGAACTTCATTTCTTCATTAATTCTAACTTGCAGATGATATTCATTCAGACTAGTGTTTACTTCACTATACAGATCAATACTTGTCATCTTCACTGCACAATTAAATAAATGAAAAGCTTGATTTGACTTAAAGCTCAATTTGACAATGTTGACTGCATTTAGCTCCCCACAAATACGTCTACTGTTATGTTCTATACAAAATGGTGAAAATATTCTAATCTCATGTCAGTTGAAAATCCTGTCTTAGAAAAAAAGCACTAGTTCGATTGTTATACATCATTTCTGATTGAGCTCTACAGCAATCAGAACATTTTTTCACTTTTCATAGCTGATACAATTCTATTTTCAGATCAGTTATGCTAGCATTTTTAAAATGTCCCATGGAGCATATTTGTCATGATGCAGTAACTTATTTCCATAAGAGAGCAAATGGTATTATCTTTTAACCATTCACAACTTGTAAATGCGATAATTGGTTAATGAGACTTTAAATTGCATCCTGAGAACCTGTGCCATAATTTTGGGCAACGTTTACTTTGTTGTGTAATTCCAGTGCCTCCGATATTACTTTTTATCTAATGAAAAAAGTTTGACTGAGCCATTTTCACAAAGCAGAGTAGTTATGGAAAAGTGCAACTGATTATTTACTTCCTATAAAGCTATTTTACTCCTTTGAAATGTTTCAAGAATTAAATAAAAGTAACTCACTTAATAACCAAAAAACTATTGATATACAAAATAATTCAAGTCTGTTATGTCATAAGATTTTCAAATATTTTTTTAAAAACTACTATGCTAATTTGTTAGGAAATAAAAATGGTTTAATCTTCTAATTTAGAAAGTTTTTAAAAGCTATTTTGAATGCTGTCACACCTGTACCAATGATTTTGTCAAACCCGTCACAAACATTTATCACACTAGTCACACGAAAATTTCCCAGAGAATAAATATTTGATCAAATTTAAACATTGTACTCCTATTCAGACCTGCAAGTTAGAACTTTGGAAAGTTTCATGTTTTGCCACGGAAGAATGCATTTGCTGTGGTAACTTACGCATTTTTTTTTTCTTTTTGTGACGGGTGTGACATAAAGGTTAAGATTTACGGTCACCACTCGCCACGTGGCGACCCAGTTTTCAAAATTGGCGAACCCAAAAATTTATTACAGTTGCCAACTTTTTTTGGGGGTTATTTTCATTTTAGATCCCAAGAAAAGAATTCCACAGCACTCCACAGATGCATCAGTACAATAAGGATTCACCAATAGATACCGTACTCCGACTTAATGTTGTTTATTTTACAAAGCTTGCATGTTCTTTCTCACTGCCTGCCTGCATGTTGGTTATTTTACGTTGCTTGAATGCTCCTCTTGCGCGATTCAGGCATGTAAAATAAGCAAGAACACAGTGAATTAGGAAGCCATTTGCACAAGATTAGAGCATTTGCTCCTTTGTCTTGACTCTTTGTTTTTCAAGTAATTAGCGTACTATAATCATGATTTCAAGAAGAAATCATTATGTTTTAGATTATATTTCAGATTAATTTTGATTATGCCTTCAAAGCAATTACCTTTTCACGTTTTTAGTTTAGTTGCTCAAATGGTATACAGTATAACCTCGATGTCTGAAATCTCTCTGGACGGGAATAAAATTCGAGATATCGAGTTTTTGAGTTACTAAGGTTTTAAAAATATTACACTAGAAACTCTCACAATTACACATACGGATGCAAAATGGAAAAAATTCTTATCTTAAACTAGTAGCTCCCCACATTCAAAAAGTTTTCAGCAGCCATTTTACATGAGTTAAAAAAGCAGAATGATGAAAATGAGGAACGCGTTTTCCATTTTCACTTGAAACTGACGGCAAAAAATCGGCCCTCTTTCCTCAAAGTGGACAACATGTTCGAGAGAAATGCACAAACTCTGGTGAAAACACAGCACCCCTTTCATACCAACACCATGGGCGGATTTATGGGGGGGCAGAGGGGGACAATGCCCCCCCCAGTTTTGGGAGGACTTTATGTAGTAACAACACATCTTCCAAAAATTAAAAAATATATTTTTTTTCTTTTTTCAATATTTCAGAAGGGAATGGGTGGATTTATAAGGGGGGAGTTTTGGGGAGACTTTATATAGTAACAACATATCTTACAAAATCTTAAAACAAATAAATCACGATTTTTTCTTTTTTGAATAGTTTAGTGAAAATGAAGAGAAAAGCGAATGTCCTTTTCTGATGAGAGAAAAGAAAAGGAAAAAAAAAAAAAAGAACATTAAATACAAATAAAACAGCTGTCATTGGGGTGCTAAAACGTGTCTAAATTCACTATTTTGGACTGAAAACCATTTGGGCAAGTATATGAATCAAAATATAGACTAAACGAGCTTTACATTAAGCTGCGACACTTATAATAATTGACGATTATTTTGACAAATTAGAACCTAAAGCAAAGGGGGGAAAACTCCCCCCGCCCCCATTTGCGCTAACAGAACGATCTACTCGTTATGATTTGTGTCCACATTTAAAGTATATTTGTGCATAATATTTCTGTTCTTAGTAGATTAATTGGCCTTTTGAGAAATTCTAAAAAACACAGTTTTTTTTCCTCCTCCCCCTCCCTCTCTCTCTCAAAAAGAGAGAGAGAGAAAATAAATACTATCGCAAACTGAATAAATTTCAGTTATCTGAGTGTTCTGATTAAATGAATCTTTTTACTTGGAGGGAGAGCACAATTTTACTTACTTTATAAATACTGTTTAAAAAGTAAGGTTAGTCATAATCATCTAAGTCTAAGTGAGTCAATCCTTGCCATTATTGAAATCTAAATAATTGAGGCATCAAAAGTTTTGGAAAACTTTACTGAAATTTTATAAAAGTCTATAAAAACCTAACAAAGATTGGTAAAATCGTAAAAATCCTTTAACCGTAAAAACTGACAAATTTTCGTAAAAATTACAAAAAAAATCAAGCAAAAATTTGCAGGTAAGAGTGAACTACAAACAGAGTCAAATTTGCCTATAAGATAAACAAGCTATTGCTTAGGGACCCTGCTTTGAAGTGGGTCCCCAACTCCCAAAAAAAATTCATGATTCGTTCCTTAAAAAATAGAAATTGCTTGAAAAAACTAACTTCATTTTTAAGTGCTTGAAAACCTTGAATATTTCAAAACGTGTGATTACAAACCTTAAATTTTAAAATGTCTAACAAATGGTAGAGGGGGAGGAATGCCAAAATATGTCAAATTCAGCTCCTTGCCACATCCTGTATTAAAAATGTAAAAATCGTGGTTCTCACGTTTGTAACATTATTTGAAATAAATTTTTGTGACTCATATGTTTCATATCTTGCTAGTTATTCAATCCCGAATGCAGTAATTTGGAAATTATTTTGTATTGATTGCTTTTATCTTACTTCTTCTGCATATTGTCTATCTGTTTAACATGGAAAAAATCACACAATACACTACTTCAATTTTTTTTTCGTTTTCTGCCCCACTTGCAACTGAAGAAAAGTTGCTGTCATGAGAAATCTATGGTTACTTTTCTCTTTTAAATTTAAAATAGCTATTTCTCAAAGTTAGAACAGGACTATAAAAATTTACAATCAAATACTAAAATATCAGAGACTGGAAAGTACAAATGAAGTGTGTTAAATAATTTTATTTATTTTATTTATTCTAGAGTCCTTGAAAATAATTAGATAAGATTTTGAAAATCCTAAGCAAAATGGGCTCCAATTACTACATATTGTTAATCTTTTTAGCCAGGAAAAAAAATGATACACTATCTCTATTCCTTTTCTGCACTCTACTTATAATTAAAAATAGGTTGTTATAATGAGAAATCTATACTTTATTTTTTCTTTCAAACTTAAAATGGCTGTTTCTTACAAAGTTTGAACTAAACTGTACAACTGTATAATCTAGTTATCAATTTCTATGTATATCCAATTAACCTTTATAAGGCTTCAAAATGCAGAATTTTATATCCATTTTACAAAATTTCCTGCGGAGGAGAAACCCCCGGCCCCCTAAAATTGGAGATTTTCTATTTCCCACTTAAAAGGGAGCCCCGCATCACTCTCTTGATACCGGCTCCCTCTCTTAAGGTCAATTCAAAAAAGACAGCATGAAAACACACATTAATCAAAAAGACACACAAAAAAGTAAAGCATGGACTTATACATCACAGGAAAAAGACAAAAACATGGGAGTGGGGGGGGGGGCAATAAAAATGTTGCTAAACAAAATATCCTGCCCCCCCCCCCCCCCAGGAACTCCGTCCTATGACCAACACTCCCCTAACATCTTGCTTCAATCCCCTAATCACTAAGTTTCCAAGAAGAGAGATGAAAACTGGTCCCTGGAACTGGTTTTACTACAAAAATTGCCAAAGAAAAACAACAACTGAAACTTGCTTCTGTGCAAAAAGTTCGACATATCAAGGGTTTCGAAAAATGAATTTCGAGATAACGATGGAAACTACATAGGGGTTTTTATGGAAAATGCAGGGAGAAAACATATTTTCGAGACATCAAGGGTTTCGAGATAAGGAGGTTCGAGATTTCAAGGTTCGACTGTATTAAATTCAAACTTTATTTTTTTCCTTCGTATTATACACCGCCTCCGATTATACGAAGCTTTTTTTTCTTCAGGCCCATTTTAGAACCTGCAGATTATAGGCCGCCCGCGGATAATATGCAGGAAAATACGGTTATTAAACAAAACAGGGTTCGTACGCTCCAGGAAAACTTGGAATTGTCAGGGAAAACGACATAGTTAAAAATGTCAGGGAAGTTTCAAATTTTGCCACAACTTTTTTTTTTGCCAATTTTTTCCCAGGGAATTTTGAACCTTGAGTTCTAATCTTCGTTTTTATCGATGTTTCCTGAAAAAAATGTAAAAGTTTGAGGCAAAATGACGCTGGCAATAAAATAAAAAAGGCGACCCAAAAAAAACTTCTGCAGACGCCATTTTTGCCCCTCCATAGTTCCAAAGAAAAAACTTCCTAGGGTGAACAGGAATTATCCACAAATTTAAAGGAAGAACATTTTCCTGCATCTAAAGCACAAGCCTGCGGATGGTAAGGTCAATTGAGAAAATCGTTTTTTAATCAAAAAGTCTTTTCAGCTACGAATGAAACGTAGTCGCCATTTTTGGTCATTCATAAGATGGAAGTAGACACGATCATTAAATGCCTAAGTTTCCAAAAACAAAGCAGAATTGGATGTTTTCTTTAACTGCAAACTAATGAAAAAAATGCAAAACGTGCTGCAACTTGTTTTTTTTTTCTTTCTTTTAATTTTATTTTAAATATGTAATTTTTTTGAGAAATGAAAAATTTTGTTCTTAAAACTTAATCTTATCCCATTGCCTTGGCCGCAAATGCACTAAAAAATTTTCAACTGACTTGTAGTTTCACGAAGATTTATTATTTTTAAATTGTTTTCATGCTACAAATTCAAAAAATTATTTCTTAATTTTTGTCGTAGCCGCCATATTTGGTCATTCCCAAGATGGCAGTACACAAGACTTTTTAAGTGCTTAAGTTTCCGAAAATGGCATTTGATGTTTATTGCAATGCAAATTATTGATAACAACGCGAAATGTGCCCTTTTTCTACGGCTAATTCGTGATTATTTTCTGGAAAAATGCGAATTTTTATCTCCAGAACATTTTTTTAAATTCTAATTTATTTAGATGCTTATGTGCTAAAAACCGACTATTTTGTCTTAATTGTAGTTTTTTAAGGAATAATTATTATTTATAACTACTTTTATGCTACAAATTCAAAAATCTACTCATTATCTTAAATTTTTTACTTAGTCGCCATATTTGGTCGTTTGCGAGATGGAAGTAGACAAAAATTTACAAAAACATAATTAGATGTTTATCTCAATGTCTATTGAAAGCAAATGTGCAAAAAAAAGGAAATTTTTACTTATAATGCCAGCATCCTTTTTATGCAAAAGGGAAAAAAACTGATTATTGGCATTGGCCTATGATCGACAGATGTTGACTTTTGTTAGAATGCATTATATGGTATGCCCATCGATGCAACGAAGTTAATCATATTTATACTGAAAAAAAAGCATTGTACTTTGCTCAATATGTTTTATGTTACATACTAATAAGAAAATAAAATGAAGAATCATAAACCAAAAGCGGAGAAAGATTGCTGCCGATTACAGCAAAACGCTAATGTGCATGACATGTGGCATCAAAGAAATGCTAAAATAAGGTGAAAGTACTTTGTTTTTAACAAATAGTAAACAAATAAAAACAATTCTGAACAAAATGTTAAAAAAAAAAACTTGTGACAGAAATTTTTTTTTAAACATCCAAGATTTTTTTTTTTTACAAGTGGAAAAGTTTCAGTTCTTACGCATTGCTACTTTGAACAATTTTGACTATTTTGAAAATACTGTTACTTAAACTTAATTTTGAATGAAGCGAGTAACCTGGAATTTTCTAAAAAAAAAACCTGGAAAATTCAGGGAATTTTTTTAACCAAAAGTGTATGAACCCTGTATTACTTTTTTCAAATTCTTTTTCTAAAACAGTTTTATGTTTTGCTTTAAATCTTGTTCTGAAAATATGAAAATATTATGCATATTTTGGCTCTTTAAAAGTGAAAAAAAAAAAAACACACCATATTGTATGTTTTTTTACATAAACCCTCGAAGGTCGTTCCGATCCTATTTGATTTCCAATTAACTCAATCAACCTTTATTCTGAAAATCGTCAAAATAGGAAGACAAATTATTTAGTTTAAAACTTGAAAAGGCAACTTGTTTTTGACCGCACAAAGCCCCCCCCTCGTTTTATCATTCCTTTGCCATAATCAATGTTCTATCTTGTCTAGTGATGTAAAATACCCGGGTATTTATTTTTAAGGGTAAATACCCAGGGTATATACCTGGGTAAATACCCAAAATGGGTATTTACCCGGGTATTTATTTCAAAAATTTATACACAACTAAAATACTTTTCTGTATGTATTCCACTACGTATATATAACCAACCATGTACGAAACAATAAATTTTTGCCCAAAAATTGTATTTTGATCACATATTTAAAGTATTATTGTGTGAAACAACTGAGAAATCTAATATGATATTCACAGTAAATGTGTTGGATATGCCTACTCAATGTTGATAGCCAAATTTCAGACATAAAAAGCCATTCTACAAAAAGTAAAAAGCTTAACTTGTTACAAAAAAAGAAAAAAGAGAGAAAACATCCCATTTAAGTTTTAGAATAGTTCATTCTAAATTCCGACAGTTTTTTGATGAGATTTCATTAAGCCTTTAATTAAATAAATTATAATACATAAATTTTTATATCTTTAATCTTTCATTTTACGGTTTTTGTTTTAAAAAAATCATCACCTTTTGATACCACCCAATTTTTTTTTTAATTACTAGGGGATTTACCCTGCCTTCAGATGAATACTCAAAAAAAATTTACCTTCCCACTCTACATCACTAATTGCGTGTATTAAAAATAGTTTGAATAAATCTTCATCGAGCAAATGCAAATGAGCAAGGCAACAGAAAACAATATTTATTTTTTGCTTATTAATGTGAAAACCGTTTTTATATTTGTCACGTTATCACTTAAACAGCAATAAAATAAATAACATCACAGTATTAATAACTTCTCAGTTTATTCTTCCAAACATCCCTCATTCCTCCCTTTTTTTTCATTATTTTGGATATGACTAACCTAAATTGATTTTGAAATTCTGAGGTTCATCATTGAATTGCTTATACTTCTCCAATTATGACATTGAAAAGAAAGATTCTTTGTTTCACGAGATGTTCCTTTCATAATTTCATCAAGTCTTTCAATAAAAAGTATTATAAACTGTGCAATACATATGTATGTATCAGTTTTACCAATTATTTCATATTTAGATTTAAAAAAAAAATTCCCATTCACTTTTTACATTTTTTTGTAAGATACCCAGTTTTTGGATATTTACCCAGGCCTTGGGTAAATACCCAAAAAATATTTACCTACCCGCTGGGTATTTACCCGATCCACATCACTAATCTTGTCCCATAAATCCTGTATTTCATTAAAAATCTTATACATCATTACAAATAGAAAGAAAGAAAAACTATATTACTATAAACTATATCTTATATTTCTGCTGCGATGTGGGCGCTAATACTCGCGATCAATTAGGAATACGTTCCATTGAAAATCGTTTAAACAACGGGAGCTAATTTCTATTTATTCGAATAACTGTTGTAATTTTTTAATCTTCAATCGCATCAGATTAAAATATAAGCCAAATAGCCAATCCTTTGATTGTTTTCCCTTCACAGTAATCCCAACATGGAGACGCTGCGTATGGAACGTAGTCGCCATGTTTGGTCATACTCTTAGTTCAAATAATGCAAAAAGAATGTTTTTTTTTTTTTTTTTTTTGGAAATATATTCTTGGTAAATGCCAAATTGTATATTACTGGAGGAGGTTTGTAGTTAATTATTTTTATGCCAAAAAAAAAAAAAAACAATCTTAATTTATTGAAAAAATTCAAATCATATGTTTAATATTTTTTCTATTCCCTTTGTGCTAATTTTCTTACAGTTAATTCTTTTGATTAAACTAGTTACCTGAAAAGTGCATGTTGATTTTTACTGCCATGGCGTTTGCGATGATTTACAAAAAGATTCGAAAGGAATTTGTTGTTGTTTTCATGTGAAATACTTTTTTTTTTCACTGTGAAACCATGGTACTGTGTACACTACTTTATTTTTGGTTTAATGATTTTTTTTTTTTATGAAACTTTAAAATGGGTGGAATGAACCATTTGCTTCTGGAGCTCCCAACCTTCACCCAATGCCTCTTATATTTCCATGATTAATATAATTTATATTTCTTGATTGCATTCCTTTAGCATCACTTGCATAATATTTGTTACAAAAAATACAAATTGAAATCCCCCCCCCACCCCCCATTATCGTACTAGAGCGGTTTTTGAAACCCGGTAAAACAGGTGGCCACCAAGTTTTTTGAGTCTAGTGGCCAATGGCCACTTGAAAAATTTCTGAATCTTGAGGTCTAGTGTGACAGCGAGACCTTATAACTTTATGTATACTAAAAATCTTCTTAAATATTTTGTTATGAAAAATTAAGTATTCCAAAGGATAGACAAATGTCACAAATAGTAATAACACACACACATACAAAATTCACTTGTTTTAAATAGCAATCCTGGACGAACGAAAATACTATGTTTTTCCTAAATACAAGTTTGTTATAGTACGTTAACTTTAGGCTCAAAAATATAATAAAAAAGTAACTCTTATGAAAATTTTCTTTATAATTTCATAAACTTTATGTTATTAGCTTTAATTTGATGTATTTATTACTTGTAGCAATAAAACAATTTTTAAATTTCAACTTCCATGTCCACTTTTTTGTGGAATTGCCCATTAAGCATAAATGATTATGAATAAGTATGCATTTTTAAGTCATTATTTTATTAGTTTTTAGTTTAGTCCAGTCCGGCAATATACCAGACAGATATAAATCTGAATATCGCTACCCCAGTAATATATATTGATATATTATGGCATATCAGTATATTGCCCAGCCCTAGCATCAACTTATCTAATGCTCAGGACTATCTATTCAACAATTTCATGTTTCTACGTGTAAAGCATTTTCATTTAAAGCAGCAATTTCAACATTAAAGGGTCAACAAATTGTTGAGGACTGAACACGAACAGAAATTATAAAATAATTATTTTAGAAGAAGTAAAAAAAGAAAAAAAAACGGAAAGTTTTTACAATATCTAAATAACAGAAAAAACTAATAAGTCTTTCAAAAAAAAAAAACTCAAACAAAGCAGAAGCAAACTATGATCTCTAAATTAAAAAATAACTAACCTATGTCAGTTATTTCCAATTTTTTTTAATGCAATATTCTAAATTCATGTGTAGTTTATATGCACAAATATATCACCCCAAAACCAAATACAAAAAAAAAAAACTTTGGTCTTACCTACAACATTGAATGATGAAATGTTCATCATTATTGCTGCTCCATTTGCAGCATCCATGAATACTGCTGCATAGAAAAAAACTTTGCTTCCCTAGGAATACCTACAGCAGAAAAAAGAATGAAATTAAGAAAATAAATTTTTTTAAAGTATCAACAAACATATTGGCATTTAATTTTAAAATAAAAAGTTTGCAATGCGAGATAAGTTAAATATTTTAATTTTTTTTATAGCAACTTACGTCAAGGGCAACTTACTTATAAAGATAAAGAATCGAGTACAATAATGGCAAAAAAATAAAATATTTCAATATGTCTCTGCCACAAGAAGTTATGAGAGTTCAAATTTCAGTATGATAGGACATTTCCCAGATTTTAACTATTTATATTATTTTAAGGTACCTCAATGTACGTCAACGTACCTCAATGATGAAGATTCATAATTTATGATTTTAAGAGCAAATACATGCCTCTCAAACAGGGTCGGCTCTAGTAGTTATGTTGTCCTAGATGATATTGACAAGTGCACCCCCCCTCATTAAATAATAACGATAATAATGTAAAATAATTTTACATTAATAAAATAAAACTAGTAAGTTACTTTCTATTTAAATTCCGAACTATGTCTTGCACATCCAAGCACTGGTACACACTCTAAATTAATATTTTTTTTTTAGCATTGTAGCTGTGAATCTTATAATGCTGAAACAAATATCCATACTTTTTCTAAAAAAAATGTTTTAACTTCGAAATTTGCCACCCCTACATCTGCCGCCCTAGGCGGCCGCCTACCCCAGGAGCCGGGCCTGCTTTCAAACAACACTACTTCTGACACAAAAATTGGGGGGGCAGGGGGGGCACAAGCTGTATTTGGGCTGCTTATGTCTTCCAGTTTAGTGGCGAATATAAGGGTAAAAATGTCAGAAATGCTTCTTTTTATGTCCTTTAATGAATGATCGTGTTGCAATAAGTTGCTATGAGCTTATCGTTCATTAAGTGAAGTTTTCCAAAGTTGTTTGTGCAAAGAGTCATCCTATCATAGCAGTTCAAATGGTTTGAAAGTCTATCCTGTTTTTGGCGGCGCACTTTGTCTAACGAGGACACATAAAAATTTAACATCTCAAGAAAAAAAATATATTTTCAGGTTTAAATCATTCAATAAGATAAGTAAAAAATAGTAATTTTTAGGAGAAAAATCCGAGGCATGAAGGTTTGAATCACCTGATAATGCTAGATGAGAGTTTCTTAAATTCTTGTTTTTAATGGTTATTTCGAGAGTACTGAAAATATGGAAAGAGAATCACAATGTTCAACAAACAGTAGTGGTCTGCCAAAAAAAGCAATGGATGAGAAATAACCTCGGATTTTGATATTTTACTAAACATGCAGAATGAAATGTTTCCTATAGTTTCCAAACATTGTGGCTTACATTTTTTACAGTATTGTGGCAATTTATTGAGGAATGCTTTTTTTTTTTTGCTTTATCAGAAGTAAGCGAAAGAATAAGCACTCAAATTCAGCTCAGAGTTCAAATGGCAGTTATTGTCAAACAAATAGCTGTTTGTAAGCATCAGGTAAGTAGCAGACATAAATTCTTCCGCCGAGTGGCTAGAAGTTGGCAGTGTTAGTTGCTCGCTTGTTGTGGGAGTAATTAGAGTCATGAATATCAGCCCTGAAACACGTGCTAAAGTGATTGCACTTAGAGAACACACTTCTAAAACGTTAGAAGAAATAGGCAAAATATGTGCAGTGAGTAATCAAGAGTAGGGAGGATATGGCAGCAGTTTAAGACAACAGGAAATGCAGGGACCAACCGTATTGGAAAATACGGCTGAAAAAGATCAACTTCGGCTCGTGACAACAAAAGTTTACATGGAATGACTGTTGTGAATCCTCTATTAAATAGTTTTGATCTGTCCAAGTCTATGGTGGCAGCTGTTGTTGACATTGCACCTTCAACAGTGAGATACAGGCTTTTAGAACGTGGGCGGAAAGCACGTTGACTGTACAAGAAACAGCTTCTCACGCCTCGCATGAAGAAAAAAAGGTTAGAATGGGCATGGAAATATAAAAGATGGACTGAGAAGGACAGGGAAAAGGTTTTACTTTCTGACCTAACACATTTTGTGGTTCAGGTATTTAGATCCAGGTTCGTGAGAAAGAGCAAATGAGAACCTTTTTGTCTGCATCACATTAATCAAGCACCCAAGTATTTGCCCAAAAACGTATTTTGGGGCTCTTTCTGCATTTCAGGGATAGAATGCCTTGTTCCCGTAGAGGGAATGACGAACAGTGCCAGCTACGAATCAATATTGCCCCAAAATGTGCTTCCAACCATGTCTAAACTTTGGTCGCCTGGAGGTGGCGTTTTTCAACAAGATGGCGCGCGATGTCACACATCAAAGCAAATTGTCAATTTCTTCTCTAAACACAAATTTATCATACTGGATTGGCCCAGAAACTCGCCAGACTTAAATCCGATTGAAAATTTGTGGGCTATCGTTAAAAAACATAAGTTCAACAGTTCTACGATGGAAAAGCTAATTTTGCCTGTTATTGACATATGGTATAAAGACGTTGAAATTAAAACTATATGGGCTAGTCTAGTACATTCCATGCCAAAACATGTCTATGATGTTATTAAGTCTAGGGGGAGGTTATATTAATTATTAGTTTCAAATGTATTCATGAAAAACTCAAATAAAACTGATTTAAAAAAAAAATTCATTTCCCAATTAATCGCCACAACACTGAAGTTGTGAAATCATTTTTATTGATCAAGTAAAGCTATGAAGCAAAATTATTTTCTCTAACTTTTCATAAAGAAATTCATAAACAAAATAACATTGCAGTAAATCCTTGTTATATTGCGCTAGTCGAGAGACAACAAAAAAGCGCAATATAACACCCCCACCCCTCCCAGAGGTTATGAAAGCAACAACTTAATTAAAGTACAAATCAATGACACATGCACCTACAAAAACAATATTATTATAATTATTAGGATGACATTCTCAATGACAAACAAAAGTTTACTTTGCAGTCACACCTTTAATTCTTTTTTAAATATTGTTTTATGTTGGAATATGAATCGAAAGTTTCAGCTTAAACTGCAACAAATTTAGATCCTATTACCAGTTTTTCTCTTTGATTGAAAAAACTAAAATTGTTTTTCTGAGAAATATATAGGTTTCTGTCAAATGATGTTTTATGTCAAACATAAAACATCATTTTTTGTTTTTAAATATTTTTCGAGAAACAAAGGAAAACTGCAATATATGCAAATGAGCAATTTTACGAGACGCAATATAATCATAACTTTTATGTTTATTTCAGTCTTTTTTTCCTCGCATTTAACTTGATTTTTATTTTACATAATATTTCTTTCAACTTAGATCTTAAAACACTATATAATTTGATAAAGTTAATATTTGCACAATACAGCTTATAAACAATACAATATTTCAAAGATTTTTTTTTTCATGGTTTGACCTTTTGAAAAATTATGATGAACCAGCTCAAAAGAATAATCAGAATAATCACTAGTTACGCAGTTTTAGATATTTCTCTGAATAAAAACACTTGTCATACAAAGACTTTCTTTTTTGGTTTAAAATTCTATTTTTATCCCATCATAAGATCATACTCATTATGTGTCTCATAAAGTATTTGTATTAGATTTTTGTGCTAGATTAGACAAAGTTTAGGAACTTAGATGATTTTTTAACCTAAAAGTTAATGAGTTGCTGATCACAATCGAAAATTTTCAAATAAAAATATCAAAATACCATAAAATGAGGAAAAAAATTTAAAGAGCAAAAACTGTTGCAATAAGAACTTATGTTTTTGTTTACCATTCATAGACTACACTTATAGCAAAAAGACAAGTTAAAATAGCAACATTATTTTCATCTACAGTAATTTAGAACATTTAAGCAGTATTTTTCTGGTAATCATTAACCATTGACAAAAAGAATAAAATATTTTCATAAGATATGATACATAATTATTGATACAGAAATAAGTATTAAAAAAGAAACTAGAGAATATCAATTTATCTTATGTGCATATTAATTTATGTGTGTGTGTAAACATATAGTTTCCTACATAAATTCTTAGTCACATGTACAGTAAAATGAAAGATCAAATACTTCAAGAATGTATTATATAATGAAACATTTTCATAAATCTTAGAGGGAAAACCTATACCTTAGAAAAACAAAACTGCCATGAATGTACTTTCAAATGGTCTGCTTTCCAGGAGTAATAAAACGCTGTAACCAAACGTAACAATACCACATACATACTGCAAGTCACACGCATCAAGAGTAAAAGCAAAGAAAATTCCATTTCAATCAAGAAAATAATTTGAGCAAAAATAACGTAAACATTTTCACAACTTCTCCGAGCACAAACAGTGGCGGCGCTAGGCGTCGGCGACGTCGGCAACTGCCGACGGCCTCGCGCAGATAGGGCCTCGCAAAATTCTCAGAAGTTTTAAGATATTTCCATGTTTTCGATTGAAGCTCTCATTAAATATAACAGACCCAAAAGTAATCAAAATAGTGCGTGCAGGAGAGACTGCACAGAGTCAGCCTTAGCAAATGTTTGGCCCAATTCTGTCGGGGCCTGAATTAAAAATATTCATTGGCAACAGCTAATTGATCAGCTAACTCTATCCCCCCCCCCCTTCTTTTTTCTCTTCTTTTCAGTTCTTTTCTTTTTTCTTTTGTTTCCTAAGTTCATCTAAAAGTAAGAAAATATCCAAAATGCAGCTCCTCCGAACTCTTCCCCCTCCACACACACACACACACACACACACCGAAAGCATTATGGAGCAACTGAAATTTTGTTTCCAGATCTTAAACTTCGCGATATTTCCAGCTTAAAGCTCCCAAATGCTCAACAACGTCGAAAATCGCTTAAAATTGCGTTTTTTTAGCTTGAATTTCAAAAATCACCGAGAGTAATATTACAAAATATGGCAATACAATCGCATTTTTGAGGATTGAATTTCAGAAAATATTCGGGCAAGGGTCCCCATATCGCCTTTCTTTTATATCATAAGCAATTAGGCTTTTTAAACTTCATTAACAGAAAGTTCAAGTGGAATGGCTCCTGAATATAAAATATTCCTAAGTTTTTAGGTCCATAATTTTCAAAAATTTTCGAGGGATCTCCCTTCCTTCCGGTAAAATCTTCAAAGTTTGTCTAAAATTCCGTTTTTGAAACTTCAATTTCGAGAATTTGCAGGAAATTGATTTTGACTTTTTTTTTTCTTTTTTTTTTAAAGAATCGATCTGTGACAGTCTCTGACCCTAAAGTCAATAAATATGGTCTATAATTGCATTTTTAAGGCTTCAATTTCTAGAAATTTCCACCGAGACCCCCTGTACCTTTTTTACCTTAACATCAGCAAAGAAAGCCCAAAATGGCGTTTTAAAACTACAAATTTCGAAATCTTTCCGGGGGAGAACCCCCAGACCCCCCTTTCTATCAGGTAATTCTTTCCACAGTCAAAGTGCCGGCTCCTCCCCCCGCCACGAAAAAAACTTCTTTTTGACTGTGCTACTAATCACGAAATGTTTTTGTCCCAGCAATTAAGTGAATTGGGAACCCTAAGTGCCAATAGTTAGTACAAAAACTAATTCTATGAATTCAATTATTTGTCTCACAATATTTTATGATTAAAAGGGCCTCGCAAAACTGCATCGCCGACGTTTACTTTTGCTCTCGCGCCGCCACTGAGCACAAATAATGTAAACATATTCACAACATCCCCACGCCACGACCTGTCATCGTTGCGGGAGATCGCGAGAGAGAAACAAACGACTATGCACAATTCCGACGCCGATGGTCCCTGCTGTTACCTGCTAGCAAAAGGGACGCCATCTTTCGGGAGTCACCAGGAAGTATTAACATGCGAGCGCCAATGCTGAGAGCGAGACGATAAATAACAATTCGTCTCAAAAAGAAAAGAGCGCTATGATTGTGATATGAGCAGGACTGTCAACAACGTGCCGTTTCATGAAAAAAAAAATTACAATTTTAACTGTGGTTTCCATTTTACTTTTTTTTTTTTTTTTTTTTGTTACTATTCAATAAAATCAATATTGTTGGAAATTTATGCAAAAAAAAAAAAAAAAAACTTAGTGAAAATTTCAGTACAATATTTAGCAACTATTTTACAACAAGCAATGCCTTACAATTAATAGCCTTTCAATATCAATGTAGCATTATCAAAGTTTTTTTTAATGCAATAATACGTCCGAGAGCTTCCTTCCTTTATTTTTTTTTTTTTTTGTCCTATTTTAATTAAATAAATAAAGCGCTGGGTTTTTTGAATGATTTTTGTTTTTGTAAGGGAATGGGTAGTTGGAGAGATGGAAAAGAAAATTCAAATATAGATCGTATAGGTAGATAGATATTGAGATATACATACATCGACAGTAAGAATTAGGAACATAAATATTTTTTTTTCGGATTAACATTTATATACACAGATACAGATTATTAAATGCCGTCGAAGGCGGCAATCTTCGCGCAAAATAGTGAATGGTACAAAAAATGATCTGCACATCTAGCCGCTTGCGGTTAGGAAAAAAAAATAAAGATATTTGCTTGCGTGTGTGTGGTGGTGGTGTGTGTGTGTGCGTGCGTATTTGTGGCGCGCTTAACGAGAAAAAGGGAAGCCCTAAAAGAAGAAATTTGGCATATAGGTGAACAACGTTGTGCGAGCTCGATTTTCGATGAGTTTATTTTTTAAAAAAGTTACTTAATATTAAATGGAATTTTCGGCAAGTTTTTGCATTTTTTACTCTATAGACCTTAGGCTAATTGCGTCAGAGAATTATTTTTCATATCCCAATGAAGAAAATTTAATTTCAATCATGATGGGAAGAAAAAAACCTGTTTTGCATGAATTTTTGAACAAACCTTTATTCCGCATTTTTTCCTGGGTTAAAATTTTTTTCTGAACTCATCTCGCGAAAAGCATAATCGACACTTTTCTGAACTTAAAGAAAGTATGTAAAAGTAACAATTTCCCCCTCTTCCGGAAAAATAAAGGGTTTTCCAAAATCTATGCAATAGTTTTTTTTTTTTACAATTTTTTAAATGCCGAACAACATATCCTACAACACATCGGTCGAAAACAAACACTGACGTCAGAGAGTGGATTTCGATTCGATATTGAAGCAATCGAATCCTAATCGTTACAATGTTTTTTTTTTTTTTAGTACTTAAGCCTCTTTACTAAAATTTAAGTATCTAATAGCGGAAACAATTTACCCTCTTCAGAAAAAAAAAGTTTTTAAAAATACGCAACAGTTTTTTACTTCTTTTAATGCAAAACATCTTTTAATGTATATCCTTCACGCCATCGGTCGAAAAAAAAAACATTCTTCTCCCTTTTATGCCGCTGTCGTCACAGCCTGGATTTAGATTTGACATTGAAGTAATCAAATCTTTATCGCTGCCATGTTTAGCAGCATATTTTTACCTTTACTTACAATTAAAAAAATAAATAAATAAAATAAATAAATAAAAAAAATATGTTTTAAAGAAATTTTTCAGTTCTTTTCTCACACAGCCCAGTGGTTCCCAACCTAAGAACGATCGCTCCCAAAGGGGCGATTTGGTTCCTCAAGGGAGCGATGAATATTAAAAACTAGCGAATATCAAAACTGCAAACGTATACGAAACCGAACGTAAAGAGTTCAAACAATCACAAGTTAAAAAAATTAAAAAATAATAAAAGTTTAGGGGCTTCCTCCTCGCATCTCTCTTGAACCTTGAAGAGTTATTTCATCATTCATCATAAAATACACAGAATCCCAGTCCCTTCCCAAAGAATCCCTTTGTAGTAAGGGGAGGGGGTGGAGAGAATTTCCCTTACGTAAAGGAAATTGGACTATTTCTAACTCCTTATTTATTTCTATTCATAAGACCGTTTCTCAGAAGCTTAAGAATAAACATATGTTTACAAATTATTTTTTGCACTGCCACCAAACACATGACCCAATAGGAGCTAAAGATTTAAAAATATATAATATCAAACTTCGGAGAAGTAGCATACAGACTTCGGTGAAAAAAAAAAATCTTATGGGGGAGGGGGACATCGAAGTCAATAACCCCCCCCCCCCCCCCATAGGATTTTTTTTTTCCATTGAAACATAAGAGTTATTTTTCCAGAGCGTGGACCCTCTCATTCCTCTTGCACCCCAGCCGCGCAACGGGGATTGCGGGGGTGCCATGTACGCCATTGCTTCGGAGTATTATCATGGCACGACCAGTATTTTTCTTTTAGAGGAGAGGGGTCCGAATTTTCTTTCAGATGCAACATACTAGAATCGGCAATATGGTTTAATATCAATGATTTGGGGGAGAATACCCCCCAAATCATTGGGGGGGGGGAATACCCCCCCCCCCCCCCCTCCCCTTCACCACAGCCACCACCAAAGGTGCCTCTAAGTGCTATAATAAACAACATGAAACGAAAATTTCACAAACACCCGAAGAACTCGTTTTTGTGTGTCGCTTGCTATAGTAAGCAGATAAAGAATTCGATCAATATATATTTCTTCTTTTTTTTTTTTTTTTTTTAATAAATTTTAAGATACGCTCGCTTGTTCATAGTTTCGAAAAACCTTGGCTCAGTTTAAAAGTGTCAAGATTCGTTAACCGTTAACATTTAAAAAAAAAGCCAATCCTTCATAAATCAATAATAGCAATCGTTAATACAAGAGACAGATAAACAATATTAAAACCAACACACTTGCATCATTATACAAAATTGTTTACGACAGCACAATAGCGTCCTTATTGACTAAGGGAAAGCTTCCTTGTTGACTGAGTGACTATATTAATTTTTAAAGAATGACTAGTAATCCTCTGCCCACGACAAACGTGCAGCCAGGAACTTTTAATTAAATGCGCGCGCGAGATGCTAAAAGATTTAAAAAGGTCGAAACCTTTTGTTGCGTCAAATTATATTTTAAAAGTTGATCGTTGCATTGAATCTACAGCCTCTTAAAGTGTATGCAGAAGTTTGCCGTGATCCTATTAATTTCCGTTCATAAATTACAACATTAAACCGTATGCGCATATTCTCACAAAAATATCAACTCAACTCAGTCAATTCAATGAGTTATAAACAAGCAAAATTCAAACTTTTCCCTTTTAGGGGTTACGTGCACATATCTGTTTCAAACGGGAGAAAAGAAATAAGCATTTCTTTAAAAATAGCACTGAATTAATCCAACCAAGCCTTTTTTTTCCCTACCCAATGCTAAACCAATATAGCTTGCGCACAAAAAAGAAAAAAACTTTCATTAAAGAATCTGATAAGTTTATACACCCGCCCAAAAGTTTAGAAAATGAAATCAATGATGCAAAGAATTGTAATAAATATGACAAAAATTTCCTCATGGACGGTTACACCAGTGCAAGAAGTAAGCAGTCGTTTTCCCGTGCGCCCCGTATGGGAGGTCACGGGAAGTCACTGTGAACTCCCAAAAATTTCTTTAACCGGCAATTTTGTCGGACGATTCGACAAAATAATCTGGCAAAATGTTCAACATTTGGGAAAATTTGGAATTTTTTTTCGACAAAATTAATATTATTTGGCGAAATTTGCAGTTCCGTTCGACAAAATTAATATTATTTGGCGAAATTTGCAGTTCCGTTCGACAAAACTATCATCATCCGGCAAAATTTGCTGTTCCAATTCGACTAAATTGTCATCATTCGGCAAAATTTGGAGTTCCGGCAAATTGCGAATTTCAGCCCTCTGAAAAATTTAAGTTATGTGCGCCCTGATCGTTTTAGGCATATTTTGCGTCTAAATATTTCACTTAGACGGCCAGATTTCAAAAAAATAGGCGCCAAATTTGTGGAAAAAAAATTTTTGCATCGTGTTGAACCTTTTCTTTGGATTCACCGTGATCGCGAAAATTGATGCAAAGAATTATAGAAAAAAAAAAACTTTCTTTCATTTTGATTGGATAGCTTAAAAGGAAGCATAAGAGTGAGCAATTCATTGTGTATTACGTTATTCAATGTGATTTTTAATATAACTTTCTACGTATTTGACTCCCCCTCCCCCCCCCCCCCCCCCATCAAAAACACCAAATTCTTCCTTTTCAAACTTAGAAGACTGACTCCGGGCGTCATCATGAAGAACCTAACTACATTTATAATAAATTTTAATATTTTTGCTGCAAAAATTCTGCTTTCAGGTGAGTTACACTTACAACTAAGGCCTACTAAGGCCGCTTTGAGGACGGCGAAAGCCAAGTGCAATCTGTCCTCCGAGTCGGCCTTAGATCGTGGGATCCCGGTCACTTCATCTTGTCTTCGCACAATGAAATTTTAATTTTATTGAATTTGATGGTTAACAAATTAATAAGAAACGAAAACGACAACTGTCAGTAACAAACGCCTCAGAAGTGAAAGGGTTAAGGCGGCACACCGAGGCCAACACACACGATATCACCCCCAATCCCCGTCCCGTACATATACTAAAGTTTCACAAGCCATATTAATTTATTCCTAAGGGGTTGTGTCCATAAATAATGTCACACTTTTTAAAAACAAACTGGACCCTCTCCCCCCCTTGTCACAAAGTGTCACACTTCACATTACCTCTTCCCCTTTTCACGTCACGATGTTTTTTAAAGCATAGTTTAAAAAAAAAAGTGTGATGACACACTTCTTGAAAACCCCTTCCTCTCCCTTGACATAAACAGTCAATATTTCGTAAACCTCACTCACGGGAGCCCCGAACTTAAATTTTTGGAAGAGTGAAAAAATTCTCAATTTGCCAAATGGAGATCCAAATTTTGCCGAATGATGATATTTTTTACGAATAGCACTCCAAATTTTCCCGAATGCTGCTACTTTTGCTCAACAGAACTCCAAATTTTGTCAAATGATAATAATTCTGCCGAATCGTCAGACAAAATTTGCCGAATATGTAAATTTTTGGTAGGTCACAGTGACCTCCCGTGACCCCACTAGGGGGAGGTGGGGCAAGATGAGATACTGAAGCTCCTTGCAAGGTAGATGATAATATCTAGTGGAAAAATAGTAAAATAGTTCCGTTGGGAGAAGGAGAAACCACGTTGGTCGAATCAACCAGGTTAGACGCTGCATTTGCAGTGTATCAAGTTTTTCTCTCCATTTTCGTGCGTTCCGCTGTCCTCTTATTTTGTTGGATCACCTTTCCAAGTGTAGTTTGGAGAGTACGATATTACTAATCGTTTTTACTCTCATATAATCGTAATCCGCAACTCTAACGGATAAATTTACAGCGATTAAATGTAATTTTAGTTATAACCAAAACTTCGGTAGACAGTGAACATGCCAAATGGCATCAGTGGGGCAAGAAGAGATATTATACGAGGGGCATGATGGAATACTATCTCATCGTACCCCACATGTATTGCAATTTATTTTTTATTCCTCTCAGCTTTCTCAAAATAGTGAAAAGGAAGATTAATAGGGGAATTTGGTCCCGAGAATCGATGCAACATGAAATTGAATCCATAATGAGTGGAGAAATGGGATTTCAGAAAGCTTCCCGAGCATATAATGTACCACGAGCTACGGTAATAGAAAAGTGAAATAAGCTAAAAACAGCCATGGGACAGAGGTATTCTTACGGTTTGGACAGCTGGAAAATAAAAAACAAGTTTAGATCTAGTTAAGTTTTTGGGGTCTAATGAAAGCTATTTTTTCTTTGGAAGAAGGATACCTTCTTGTGGGCTGGAAAAGGAAATGGAAGAAAATAGAAAAATCTAAGCAGAGAGAGGAGAAGAAAATGGAGATTTTTAAACAGAAAGAGGAGAAGAAAATTTCAAATTTTAAGCAGAGGAGGAGAAAATGAAAAAATCTAAGCAGAGAAAGGAGAAGAAAAAGGATAAATCTAAAAAAAAAGCGGAGAGGAAAATGGAAAATTTTAAGCAGAAAGAGGAGAAGAAAATGGGAAAATCTAAGCAGAGAGAAGAAAAGAAAGCGGTAAAAATCTAAGTAGAAGAGGAGAAGATCGAGGAGAAGAAGAAGGAACGAAACGTGAAAAGGATTTGGATGAAATTTTTTCATTGACACAATCAACTAGCACAGTAACGAAAGTTGGCCAGTCAAAGGATAAAAACAAAAGAATACAGACTGGAAAATTAAAAAATCAAAACTATACTTGAAGGGAAACTATCCGGATTCTCCATCGTCTATTGTCGAATGGATATTTATATTTCCAATCGACAGAAGGATGGATTAGGTGCTGCGAATACAAAAAATATAGGCCCATTCATTGCATGCAGGAGACGAGGATAAGGACGATGAAGCGGTTCATCTTTGTGATTTATGCAAACACTAAATCTCATCTTACCCCCCCTGGTGTGGTAAGATGGAATTTTGACTCATCAAGTTAAAACATGCGTCCAAAGTTTTCTGTTGGAAATAGGATATTGAGTTAAATTTTATACTTTTAAAATACTTGAGAGATAATAATGAGAAAGTTTTCGAATTTATTTATGAGTTTGGTTTGCCACCACAACCGTGTTTTGGTTAAGTATCTCATCTTGCCCCCCCCCTTCCCCTACACCCCTCAAAGCGGGAAAACATATGTATCGTAAGTAAAATGTGAATCAATAATGCAGTCAAAATCACAAAATTCGAGCCCACAAATGAAAGTAGGTACAAAAACCTTGGGACTAATGCATTAACAAGGTTTGTCACATCAAGAGTCTCAAAATAACGCCGGAGATTCTTGCTTGCCCACTCTAGACGGAAGCGACTTCATCTCCCTCCTTTCTCCATACACTTAGCTGAAAAGGAATGAATCACTTGCACTTAAAAGAAACTAATGAAATATTCGTACAAAGGATGTTATAAAAGACATCTTAAACCAAAATAACTCCGGAAAAACTGCCGAATAGAATTTATTATAACTGTTACATAAATTTAGGAGTATATGACAAAGCATTCTGTTTCGTTTCGCAATTGACGAAAATTATTTTCTTTTAGTTTTTCTGTAAAAGGAATAAAATCGCTATTCCTCTATTTTATTTATTTACTTTATTATTCTTTTTTAACTTGAATCATTCATTTTCGAATTTTAAATCAAATTAACTTGACCAAATGCAAAAAAAAAAAAAAAAAGCGTATTTTATTCATTATTCGATAGTTTTTTTATGAAAGAATAACAGCATCAAAACACGTTGCACAAATTCGAAATAAAAATATCAAGTTCCTAAAAATTAACCTACCTGCAACTTTTACACAATTACAAGAGCTTAAAGAAAACTTAATGTGGAACATTGCTCAATACTACAAACATATTTATTTTCTGAACTTTGTGTTGTATCAATAGAATGTTCGAGAATATTTATTTAACTTCGTAAAATTTTCGCAGCTTAGTTTATTTCAGAACAAACGAACAACTAACACACACATAATCAGTTTTTTTTTAAGCAATAATGAATTGATTATTGTTTCCACTTGAGCGTTGAATGAAGTCCGCGTCCTTTGATTTTATTCTTCTATGCTTATAATACGGGCGTCCATCTGCCGCGGAATCGAATTATTTAGAAAATCTTTTTCGACTTAACACAATCCTTTTACCGCGAAAACAGCATCGAGCATCATCCAGCCCCCTCGCATTCATTTGAGTTTTGACGTCTTGAACTCTAATTGTAGTTGCGATAAAAGCCATTAGTAGAAACAAGAAACCCAAAGAGTAGGGTCTTATCGCAATTCCTTGACAACGAAAAACCTCATTAGAATTCACGATCTCAAAATTCAAGCTTTTTTTTTCTTTATCTTTTTTGTTAAGGGGGGGGGGGCTGAACTGAAAGTTCTCTCAGGAGAGGATTTAAAACAATTTTGATGGAACACGCCAGTTCAAAAAATATTTCATTACAACGCAATAAAAATTAACCAGATGAATTCAAGCAGATATCATCTGAATGACATCAGCGTGAGCCTATCTGCAACTGAACCTAGCTCTATCTGGCTGCAACCTAATTTTCCTGCAGAATATCTTGGCCAATGTCATTCTTGAAGCCGAACGTCAAGAACGAAAAATTACAACCACCGTTCTCTTATTTCCTACAAATTTGGTACTTTTTGCTCGTTTTGCTACCATATTGAATTTGAACAAAAACCTTGCGTGACTTGGCGTTTGTTCTAGAAATAAAGATAATGCTTTTTCTGTATAACTGTGGGTGCGTTTACATGAGCAATTTCGAACAGTAGCCAGCGTGCCAGTTTTATTTTCGAATTTCTATCTTAACTACAATGCAAATAGACTGTTGTCCTATCGATTGCAGTAAACTAATCGATTACTACTAACGATTAAAATAATGGAAACAAATTGGAACATCTGCAGTTTTGTTTAAAAAGTATATACCTTTTCCTTTTTTTAAGCAGAGAACGAATGATAAAAAGTATACAAGAGAGTGACATAAAGAAGCATTTTAAATTATTGCAGTTTGACGCAACATGAATAGTCATACTTCCTTGTCTATCGCAATAGTGCGGAGTAATATTTCTTAAAAGTACTATAGTCTGTATAAAATAAATTGAAATATTGCACTTAAAATCATAAAATATTATGGTAGTGAGTTAAAGTAACATTTTAAAGATTTTTGATAATGGGTTAAAAATGTAAATACATTCGGATAAAATAAATTCTACAAAAAAAAAAAAAAAATTAAAAATGATCAACCATCTGACACTACATTACTCAACTTTTTATACTCTATTCAGTGATATAAAGAACTAAGTCTAATTCTTAACAGTCAACAAGGTAGTCAATAGAATACCACTAGCGGGCAAATACTGGTTTTGAGGAATACTTGTGCCATCAAGAGATGGCGAGTCAAGTGGAATCGAAAACAGAGGACTTAACATTTGTCGTAGGCTGAGTGAGTGAGCAAACAAATAGTTGGAATGATCAGAAATGAGTAACATTAACTCAATCACACATTCTAACTTCTCAAAAACCCCGAAATAAACTCTCCCAACTAGGGTAAACTTACGTCACATACGCCAAGTCCTCGTGGTCAACTTTTAAACACACCTCCTGAAAAAAAGGTAGTTTTTTATTCGACATAGTGTCCTTTCCCTTGTAGGTCTCGAAATCATTCTTCTAGGTATTAAAAACCTATGCAATTTTCAGCTCTACGAAGGTTTCATTACAAGACAAAAAATGCCGCCATAAAAAATAGACACACGCGAGACACGGAGGTAAAAAACGAAGATGCCTTCTAAATGAAATACTTATTAGACTGAATTATTTCAAAAACAATGCGGTAAAAGAAACTTTAAATGTCTTACAAAGCAAATTTTATTGTTCAAGGAAATTAACTTTATAAGAACATACTAGATTAACATCATCGCTGCAGAAATAAACGAAGCAGCAAATAGCTGTTTCAAGACTGTTCATCACTTCTAAAAAAGCATAGGGTTCCGAAGGATTCAATAAAGTGCAAGAAGCTACAAATTCAACTTTTTGTATAAATAAGAATTAGGAACTTATTTTGAAGACATCTAGCTAATCGTCCAGTTGACTTCATTTTTGGCCTTGAAACAGCTGTTAGGCTTTCAAAAAGTTGAATATTTGTGAGACATGACTTGGCACAAATATTTTCTGTGCTTATGATTCAAAGATACTTTTCCAAGCATACTGCAAGCTTTAAGGTTCTGTTCTGAGAAATCTATAATATAGCTGAACGAGTTTAATTTTCAGAATAAGGAAAAATTAAAACAAAACGTGGTTTGCACTAATTAAGGAAAAATCATCGGATTCCCCAATGCATTTTCAAACATACTAAACTAGAGAAGTAACCCGATGCGGAGCATAACTGCCCCAGAAACACATTAAGCCGAAAATTACTATTTGAATCATACGCGATATTCAACTAATTCTTCGAAACTAACTACTATGCCTCATCAGTATTAGATGAAGTCAGACGCCTCGCGGATCTAATAGACGCAGCATGCCTCTTCCAATCAATAAAGCACATGATGAAAGCGCATTATATGACAGGTATCCATAGATTAGCACACTGTAAAGCACTCAAGTTTAAATTAGTCGAAACCATCGAAGTTCCCGCCTTAGGAGAGAGAAAATGTAGTCTTGCAAACTTTCATCTCCAGGAAAGGTTATTAGTCGATTCATTACATTGCCCTAAAAGAAAATTCGTCATTTCAATTACTTAATTTCATTTACTTCTCGTTATTCTTGAACTATTGAAAACGATAACATAATGAAAAAAAAATTAAAAAATAATTCAGCAGAAAGCCTTCCGTTATTATATTATTAGGAAAAGAACACAATGTGTATAAGGGAAGGGAGGGGCTTGTGTAATATTTAGATATGATAATCAAGCAGGGCCTATCCTAGCAGGTGTGCAGCGCGTTAACTGAATGCGGGCAGCCAAAACAGGGGGGGGGGGGCGTAGGCCGCACGTCATTATATTAATCTAGCCAATTTTTTAAAGAATTTCTCAAAATATAACGGATAACAAATCCAACAATAAATTTTAAATACAGTAAACCCTCATTAATCCGAACCGTATTATACCAGATATTGCTTAATCCGGACAGTCATTTAGAGGTACATACTGCGCAGCAATGCGTTTTTATAGGCATTATTTTGTACATTTGTAATTTTCTCTTATCCGGTTTTATATTCCCTTCACTTGAATTAAAAATAGTTTTTACTGGGTACAGTAGTTTATGCACCTTTGCTGAATTTATAGGTTATTTCGGATAATTCGTAATAATAACAGAAGATATTGTTTTGTCGAATGTCTTTGCATCTGTATAGCTTATCGACGTCTTGTAAGCTTACTGGGCATCGAAAAGGGTTGTCTTAAAACCAGAAACGCTTGTATGCATTTTTCTCCCAAATAGCTTTTTTAGCGTTGTTTTGCCAGATTATAGATGACATGTTTATTTCCAGACTTAAAAAAATGCATAAACAATTCCAGAAAAAAAAGTCTTACTGTTATGGGAAATTAATTTTCTTTGAGTTATTACGCAGCAAGGGTGGATCCAGCTCACTACGTAAGGGAGGCAGACCCGCCATTTGGGCAATCAGGAGGCGAGTCAACAGCTCCCTCCCCTACGATTTAGGAAACAATGCAATTATGAACTTGTGTATACATGTGCTTGCCTAAAAAATTAATTATTTTATACCGTTTGCCCTCCCCCTCCCCCACTGGAAAGTTCCAGAACGCACCTGAAGGAGGAACTTTTTTTTTAATTTAAACTTTTTCATCGTGTATGGGAAGCTTATTTGTACGGAATAAAATACTTTTTCAAAAGAAAGTTTTTGTGGGGAATTTGTGGAAAAGGGCAGTGGTTTTGGCGCTGTATTATTACCTTACGTCAATTTCATAGCGGTATTGCGGTATTAACGCAACAAATCAAAAATCAAACTAATCGAAAATTTAGAAGTTAAAGCAATCGACAATAAATAAATAAAAGTTTTTTTTTTTTTTTTTTTGAAAACTTTTCATTTTGAAAGGGAGGGGGAGCAACTGCAATCTATTGCCCTCCTCTGGAAACGCCCATATTACGCAAGATAGTCACTACAGCAGAGTTCGACTTCAGTTCAACCCGTTTAGTTCAAGGTTAAACTGGATACGAAATGGTTTTAACGTATAATTACTTTTCACTTTCTCATCTTCGAAATCGTCGGTAGAAATATAGACAACTGTTCTTTAAACAAAATATATATATATATATATATATATATATATATATATATATATATATATATATATATATATATATATATATATATATATATATATATATATATATATACTTTTTTTTTTTTTTCAATTTGCGAAGTTTCCGAAAATCGGTGATGCGAACGTTCTCACTAGCTTTCTGTGGGAGGTCTCAAAAGTCGTTTTATCTTTCTTTTTCTGTCTTTACTGATATCAAGTAATGGCTTGGTCTTGGTTTCGTTGAAGGGAAAAAGTGATTTTTATGTCTATTGTTTTGCGGCTCATTTTATTTGTGCGAAATAAAAGACAAAAATGATCTTATTTCCTGTTTTCCGATTATATATTTTTTTAACCTTGTCTGTTTCTAAGCTTTCAACTAAAAGAAGTTTCAGCAAATGTTAAGTTATTAAAAATTACTTAAGAAATAATATGGCGCAAGAAAGGCTTTCAGAATTCATCAACTCTATTGAATCCGAAACCTCTAAAAAAAATGTTTCACCGAAATTGACAAATTTGCTTATTTCTCAATCAGAAAGCCCGAAAAGTTCTTATGCAGTTAATTAAAAGGTGGTCTTTAAAGAAGAACTGATTCATATACTTTTCGCTACACGAGATTTATGCTTTAGTTTCTTTTATTATTATTAAATAATATTTTCTGAGTAAATTCTGTGGCTTTGACCTTCTGATTATGAAATGCCAATTTTTATTTCAAAGGTAATACTTTTGTTAGTTTATTAGTTTGTTAAAATGTTTTTTCCCTATAATAACCTATCAGCTCGACAAGTTTTGAAATAAAAATTTTAGTAGCGTTTTTATAAATCTTTTACGTTTTACTTTTTATTACTCTTTTATACAGGTGGATGAGTTTAACCCTAGGATCGGCCCTGTAATGAAGATTAAATTTGGATATGTTATATTAACCCTCAAAACAATTATCGAAGACTCAATTATAATTTATTAACCATTCAGTGAACCAAACTGTTAACTGATTCAATTGAATGTCATTAACCTTACATTTATTTAATATTTGAGAGGGTCTGAAAATAGGTTCTGATTTAATGCCTCAAAGATCGACCTTGAGCTAGCGTGGAAATTCGAATCAAGCACAGAAAAAAAAAGTACTCGTCTTCACTGTTTAAAAGTACAATCGGACCCCGATTTAACGAATTCATCGGGACCGAAACTTGTATACGTTAAATCGGGGTTATTCGTAACATCGGGGTGTCAAAAAAATTTAAAAACGGGCACTTACCTTATCGAATTATCTAATAAGAAAAAATATCCATAATTAGAAAGTGAAACTGAATTAGAAACTTTTTATTCAGCATTTCACGACTAGTTAAACGTCTAGTTTCACGACTAGTTAATTTGAAATTTTAAACTACTAACACTAAGTAATGATGTTTGATGTTTGGCAATTTCCTTGATACTTGACTCGAAATAGTTGTATTTCGATTTGATGGGGAGAAGAAAATACTGTGTCATTTACAGCCTGCTACATGAGATATGTTTTTAGTTTCCAGGCCATATAAAGCATTTGAAAAAGTAACAGTTTTAATGGGAGATTCACTATCGCTTTTCTAAATCAAAATCAATATTCGTTGGTTGCCCCCTCGCCCGTCAAAAATTGCTGATTGATTCCAAGAAAAGTCTTTTTTTTTTTTTTTTTTTTCGGATCAATATGGATATATAACGTTTGGAATACAATCCAATATTTTCTAACTCAAATTATCAAAAAAAAAAAAAATCGGCTGTTAAAAATAATTCGTTAATTCGGGGTTTATTATTCGGTAAATATGGGGTTTTGCCTTCGTTTTAGTCGGGAAAAAGAAAAATTCGTTAAATCGTAAAAATTCGTTAAATAGAGGTTCGTTAAATCGGGGTCTGACTGTATCATACAATGCACAAAACGTACTTTTATTTACATTGTTCTTTCGAAAGTGTAAATAAATGTATATAAGGGTCCTCCCCTCTTTCAATAACGTGTGAACTATATGCTATTACAGTTATAGAATTTTCATAAAAATTTATTAAAACAGTTACAATAATTTAGCAAATTTTGAGAAAATGTTCAAATCTGCACATAAATTGTTTTAAAGGAGTTGACCAAATGTATTTATTTTTCATTCTTGTGAATAAACCAATCTGAGTTAAGTTTCGAGCCTCAATGAAACTAACCTATAAGAACCACCTTCAAGAAATGTAATTAAATTTTTGACTTAAAAACCGATACCTACACAAAATTGAAGATATTTCGAAAGGCATTTTCAAATTTAACGTAAAAATAAAAAAGTCGCCGATATATACATATATATATATATATATATATATATATATATATATATATATATTTTTTTTTTTTTTTTTTTTTTTTTTTTTGAAGTCGATAACACATATGTCCACGTTTACCTTCGTTTTCAAATATTGACCAATTTTTCAACAATACAAAATAAACTTTTCGGAAATCATACAAATATTAAAAATCAAACTAAATTTTTAAAACTCGAAAATCAAGCAGAAAATGAATATTTTAATTAAAAAATTTTGAAGTATTGTAGTTTTATAAACAAAAAAAAAAAAAAAAAAGAAAAAAAGAGAAAAGAATAATTATTAAATAAAAACAAAAAATCCGACCGCGTAAAAACCATAAAAACTAAAAAGAAAAAAATATAAGTCCAGTAGTTTAGAATTTTATTAAGCATTACTGAATAACTACTCCATTGAAATAGTTTTAAAATCGATACACACATAAGACAAATCATAAATTCAAAAGCAAAATACAAGGATCAACAGTCGGGGGCCATTCCTTTTTGACCAGTCAAGGAACCCCGTAAAATTTTAATGGGCCCCCACTGATGATCCTTTTATTCTGCTTTTGAATTTATGATTTGTCTTATGCGTGTATCGATTTTAAAACTATTTCAATGGAGTAGTCATTCAGTACTACTTAATAAAATTCTAAACTACTGGGCTTATATTTTTACTTTTTGGGTTTTTTGGTTTTTACGCAGTCGGGTTTTTTGTTTTCATTTAATATTTTTTTTTATTTTACCCTTTTTAGTTCATTTTCATTGGCTTAGTTATTATGATCATAAGACGGCAAATTTCGCAATCTTGTCTTTTTATTGAGAAAGTTTATATCGTGAGGGTTATTAAGTAACTTGCGGTGGGCTAAACTACTGATTATTAGTCCCCCTAGGGACTCGGTTTAAAGCTACATATGCTTGACCTTTAACAAAAATAAGCGAACTAAAGTCAACCACAGCGATATGCAGCTAACAGCGCGGAAAAATCGTCAGTCAAAACTTTCTCCCAAAACTAAAAAAGTCAGTGAAGAGATTACAAGTCACGAAACTCAGTCCCCTGAATCCCGACAAAAACAAATGCAACATGTTAGAGATGAAAATCGAATAAGTAGACTTAATAAACAAAAAATTCAGGCAGCCAAAACACTACCTGCATTTGTTGCATGCTTTGTAACACAGATAGCGTGCGATACGATCCCGAACTGACAATATGGCGACTGGTTGTTGATATGGTGAATTTTGATTACTGTCATGTGTTTCGTGACACTCCCAAAGTTAAGACAAATCGACTGACGTATGATTTATCAAAATCGGCCAAGGGGTTTAGCCTGTACAACGCCACATAGGAACAAACATACATTCATAGACTCATAAGCACATTACTTTCCTTTGCGTCGCGCACGTGCAGTCGGGTAAAAAATAGTGCATGAATTATTAAAAAAAATTAATAAATAAATAAACAAAAATTTTAAAAAACGTTTAAATAGAAATATTGAAAAATTACGAATGCATACATAAGAAAATGATGATTATTTTCGATCAAATCCTGAGTTATAGTGCTTCGATCAAAAAAATAAAGATTTACCCGAAAGTACTGTAGAAATAATCGAAACAATTATATAGAACAGTAAAATTAGGCCAAAAAATGGCCAAACCCAAACATCCAAAAAAAAAAAGTGAAACCTGTTGCAAATTACTTCTTACCCTTCCAGCAAGAAGGGGTAAAAAGTCCCAGCACTTTGCGCGTCGGGTTTTGGGGGGAGGGGGGGGGGAGACGAAATAATACTCTATTTAAATAAAAATAATTTCAATTACTTAAAAAAAATTCTGAAACCTCGCAGAAACCACTCTATAATAGTAAAACAATAAACTCTCACATAAAAAAATTCTAATTAACCGGGGTGTGCAGGCGGGGGGGGGTATGGGGGGGTGTCCATGGAGCAGCTTTGCGTCATTGGAATTTTTAAGGCAGTTTTTTCAAGGGGTATTTCTTTCTTTATTGAGGACTTTTATTCTTGATGGGTACTCCGTCACACTTAAGGGGTGCGCCATCGCTTTGAGGGGGGGGGACCCTGAATTTACATTCCAAAATCACAGTGAGTGCACATTTGCAGTGAAGTTCACGAAAAAATTTCCCTGACTTAAACTTTTCCGAAGTACAAAATGCCTCACAATGATATGGTAATGTCAGAATGATAACTCTAAAAGATCTAAGCGAGCTCAGTAACCAAATTATTTGTGACTGGAGTTATTAAACTGTTTAGAGCGCTGGAAGAAAAAATTCCTGTGCAGCATAAAAAAAGTCCAAATTGACCAAAGTTTCCCTACTTCTTCTTGATTAACTTACTTCAACTTTTCTACAATCTTTTGCCATCACCGTAAGGGTGGGACAAACCGGAATTGCCAATAGTGAGACGGGCAATGCTGCAATTCTGCACCCTCTAAGTCGGTGGGGGTTCTCATTTGAAAACACCAAGCTACCTCTATTTTACGCAGCTGGTTATGTGAATTATGCTAAATATGCGGACATATACTTGCAACTCTATCTGAAACTTTTGAGTACACTATGCGATAAAAAAAAATTTGATCACATCAAACAACAGCTATCCATCGATCTAACGCAGTGACAAATTCAGGTGGTCTAGAACCTGTAGTGATTCAACGATAGAACAAGTCTTGATGAGAGCAATGAGCAATACATCAATAGAATGCTAAATATTTACACCTTTTTGTCTCCCAGTTTGGAGATCTCAATCCTTTTCTAAAGCCCCAGAAGTTTCTTCCCTCTCAAGTTGGTATGGGTATTGCTCGCTGATGATAAGGTGAGTTGCGATAAGACCTTTAACGTTCGGGTAGTAACATCAAATCATATTGAAGTCAAACAATTTTGTGGCATTTCTTTGTAAAGGAGGTAAGCAGTTATGTCTTTAGCTTCTGTTACGAGAGTAGTTACTATCTGTAAAGATGTGTAAGCCCAAACCATCTTTTACACCGAATGGTATGAACAATAAAGATGGAATAACAAATTGCTAAAAACTTCTGGTACGAGTTATGCGCTCATCCTCCATCAGTATTCGATGAATCTGGTTTCAGAAGGAAAGAAATCCTGTATCGTTAAAGTACTATTATCTGAAGCAAAAGGTTCATCCAAAATCACAGAACGAACAGCTGGTGTCATATATGAGGCAGTGAGAAGCAAAGCGATGTAAGTGGACATTTTCAAGTTTTGAATAAAACGCGTTTAAAGATAAGATCCTAGGTAGACTTTCATTGATTTTTTTTTTCTAAATCATGCTGTATAGAAGCAACTACCAGGTCTACTAGAACCATTTCTTGCCCCAAGATATAGGAGAGGTTCACCAACCATTTGTACTGGTTATCTCCAAATTTTTAATTTTGCCCTTTGCTTCTCACTGCCTCATATGTAATAGAAGGAAGATACCCGCTTGAACATATTTTTGGTAATGATATATAAGTTTCAAGGAAATATGCCAGCAATGCAGCGTGTAGGTCACTTGTATTTATGGGAAAGATAGTGTCATTTTTGATGGGTGTAAAGAAAGCACCACAGAAATATAAATGAAGTCCTATTACAACAGCCAAGCCTTCTGCTGTAGAAGGCTTGGCTTCTAGCAGCTTTCTGCGTCTCAAATCTTGTGCTTGCTCTGAGGGGTTCATTAGATATAGTGAATGTTTGAAAAGTCTGAAAGTAGACTGAAGTGCTCAATTATATGCACAAACTGTGTTAGACATAGCTGCAACAATAACGATTTTGCTAAGGATCTAGATTCCAAAAAACATCTTGATAATGAAGACTTTTTGTTACAAGCTTAGGAGAAATCATTTGAAAGCAAAAAACAGTTCAGCGTTATTTTTCTGGCCATTTAATCAAATGTGCACCATCAGAGGGGGTGGGGGGGAGGATAATATTTTAGTACATAATTTCGTTTTGGGACGTGAGCTACTGTTCTTATGGGGTGGACAGTCCTGATTTATGCATTTTAGATTTGCATGAAATAATACTTCTACTTGAAATAAAAGGTGGGGGGGGGGGTGAGGATTTATTTTATTTGGCAGAGGGGGGGGGGTGATGTAGCTTTGAGAGGAGGTGCACCATCGCTCTTGGAAAATGGACACACTTGATTTCTAACAATTTTCTTAGCATAAAATAATGTTTCCATATGAACTGTATGGAGGGGGGTTCGGGGGTACTGCTTCGCTTTACGGGGATAGGGGGGCTCTGTAGCATTTGTGGGTTTTGTCATCCCTCTTGGGGGTCAAACACCTTTAATTTTATGCTTTTAAATTTAGTATAACTAGTGATGTAAAATACCTGGGTATTTATTTTTAGGGGTAAATACCCAGGGTATATACCCGGGTAAATACCCAAAATGGGTATTTACCCGGGTATTTATTTCAAAAATTTATATTCAACTAAAATACTTTTCTGTCTGCATTCCACTATGTATATATATAACCAACCATACAAAACAATAAAATTTTGCCCAAAAATTGTATTTTGATCACATATTTAAAGAATTATTGTGTGAAACAACTTAGCAATCTAATATGATATTCACATTAAATGCGTTGGATATGCTTAATCAATGTCCCCATCTTTCTTTTTTTGTTTTTCACTTTTCAAAGCAAAATTTAAAGTTTTACCCGTATAAATACAAAGTGAGTGACAAACTAACGCCTCCTAAATACTAAATACCTATCGCGTTCTCCCTTCTAACACAGAGCAAAATGATCCCAGTAAGCATAATTTCGATCTTCTGGCTACTGCCAACTATCGAAGGTCGAAAGCATTAAAAATTAAAAGCGGAGAAAACAATTCGTTAACTTCTAAATCTAAATTTTAAAATTAACCAATTAACGATTTGATTTGAATTGTTTGGATCCTTCGTCATACCAACACCATCCATGTATTGCTGTCAGGTAGCGTTGTTTGTGTACCGGCGGATGATCACTTTTAAAGCAAATGTGATAGGCATTTAGATTTAGGAGGCTTTGGACAAACTTATCACAAATCAAAGCCAAAACTAACTAGTAGCATGATGATATGAAAAATCAAAGATGATAAATTGCGCTAGCGCCATCTATGTAAACTTAAATCCCTTTGCTTTTACCCCTTAAAAAATTGAATTATCCTGCCATCCTATTTAAGTTTTAGAATAAAACATTCTAAATTCTAACAGTTTTTTTGATAAGATTTCATTACACTTTTAATTAAAAAAAAATTATAATATATAAATTTTTATATTTTTAATCTTTCATTTTACAGTTGTAAAAACGGTTATAAGTTTTAAAAAGACAGTTTTAACAGTTTTTACTGTTTTAAAAAGAAAATTATCACCTTTTGATACCACTAATTTTTTTTTTTTTTTTTTTTTTTGGCAAAATGCGCAATTACTAGGGGATTTACCCTGAGGGGAAATACCCAAAAAAATATTTGCCTTCCCACCCTACATCACTAATTGGGTGTATTAAAAATAGTTCGAATAAATTTTCATCATGAAGTACCGGGGAGCAAATGCAAATGAGCAAGGCAACAGAAAACAATATTTTGATTTTGATTTTTGCCGGTTAATGTGAAAACTGTTTCTATATTTGCCACGTTATCACTTAAACAGCAATAATATAAATAAATGAATAACATCATAGTCTTAATAACTTCTCAGTAAATTCTTCCAAGCATCCCTCATGCTTACCTTTTTTTTTCATTTTGGATATGACTAACCTAGATTGTGATTTTGAAATCCTGAAGTCTATCATTGAATTGCTTATACTTGTCCAATTATGACATTGAAAAGAAAGATTCTTTGGTTCATGATATGTTTCTTTCACAATTTCATCAAGTCTTCCAATAAAAAATGTTATAAACTGTATAATACATATGTATGTATCAGTTTTACCAATTATTTCATATTTAGATTTTTAAAAAAAATTCCAACTCACTTTTTGCATTTTTTTTTTTTTTTTTTTTTTTTTTGTAAAATACCCAGTTTTTGGGTATTTACCCTGGCCTTGGGTAAATACCCGGGTAAATACCCAAAAAATATTTACCTACCCACTGGGTATTTACCCGATCCACATCACTAAGTATAACATAATATTCTCACTTTAAATTTATTCTAAAAATTCTGAAAAAATACTCAAAACTGCAATTTTTAGATGCCCCCCATTCCAAAACCCGACGCACAATGGGGTGGGACTTTTTACCTGTTCTTATTGGGAGGGTAATAAACAATTTGCACCAGGTTTAGCTTTTTTTTTTTGGATGTTTGGGTCCGACCCCTATTTTTACTGTACTATATAGTCAGAAATTTTCGAAGCCTAGAACAGGCGTTTCCGACTCGTGGCACCCTCTGAAGGATTAACAAAAATTCACGACACCCTAGTTTATTAAGACTATACATATATTGAAAATATGGACACTTCGCAGCACCCCACGCTCCTCTTTGCGGCACCCACTTTGCAAACCCCTGCCCAAGAAAATTCTCTGCAATTCAACTCCAGGACGGGGACAGGGTTGCCAGACGTCCCGGATTTCAAGGGGACAGTCCCGTATTTTGAGAAATTGTCCCGCGTCCCGGGGAACTTCCATACGGGACGCCTTAAGTCCCTTATTCTAGCTAATAACAATATTTTACAAAACGAGACACTATTTTAAGGGAAAAAAGTAAAGTAAAATAAAAAATGTGAAATAAAGAGCAATAAGAAAATCACGTGACAGCAAACGCGAAAGTTATTTTCGTTTTAATTTGGTTTTTGTTTTGGTGGCAGACCATGAGGAGCCGAATGATTGCTTACTTTTGGCGCATTGACTAATGTAAATAGTAAAAAATGTATCTCTGCGCATGCGTCATCAATCACAATGAAAAGGATTTTTATATTTTGATCTGCGACATTTTGTAAGGTTTAATGCTTTGTTACGATTGAATTTTTCCGATTTATCATGAAGAGACGTTCTACGTCGGAAAGCACCCCTTAAAAATATACCATATCCAGTAACTGTCCTCAACTTCAAAAATATCCCCCCCCCCCTTTCACTCCTAGAAACCTGTCCCGTATTTACTGTTTTTTCATCTGGCAACCCTGGACGGGGATGGTGCCTCACTGATTAAGAACCAGTAAAATATTACAGTAAAACCCTTCCTAACGGACACCCCTCAAATGCGGACAATTTTTTAATTCCCCGATTCCAAGACAACTGGCATTATTAAACCCCTATCCTGCGGACACCCCTCTATTGCGGACAATTTTTTAATTCCCCGATTCCAAGACAACTGGCATTATTAAACCCCTATCCTGCGGACACCCCTCTATTGCGGACAAAAAATTTGTCCCGTTAGTGTCCGCATTTGAAAGGTTTTACTGTATTTTGCAGATCGAAAAGTAAAAATGGAAATCAAATTCAAAAGCTTTGAGAACAAAAGCAGGAACAATCATGTAAAAAAAATATGATCGCCTTAAGCTAAAAATGTGTTGCAACAAAAACTAATACAGTCGAACTCGCTTATAACGAACCCTGATTTAACGAGAACCCGGATTTAGCAAGGAAATCAGGAACACTTGGTTGGTACAATGTTAAGTCTATGGAAGACTAACTCGCTTTTAACGAGCATACCTTGCTTAAAGCAAACATTATTTTTGTGATTCTTAAAATTTCTATTGACATCCCTCAGCTTGTTCTTTTTTAGAAAATTTTCTTCAGCATTCCAAAGACAACCAAAAGTTAGCGATAAATCATAAACCCTGAGAACAAGCGGTGACATCAATTTTCTTTTTTAATTTGTGGAGCATAAACAAGCATTCAAATTTTATGTGTGTGTATATGTGTATTCCAAAAACAATGACACAAGAAAGCGACATTTTGACAGTTCAAATCAAATTGACTTCTTTGGAGCTGTACAGATTAAAAAAGAAAAAAAAAAGCAATTATGATGAATTTTCGTGATTTTTTCACGAATTAGTTTTTTACGAGTGCTCGGTTATAACGAACAAATATCGCGGTCCCTTAGCGCTCGTTATGAGCGAGTTCGACGGTATTGAAAAAAAAAATTAAATAAACATTCGTAATCCAAAAAATTGACGCGTGGAAACTAGTACAAATGAAGAGATTTTAATGTGATTTTATGCATCCACTTGATTATGGTTCAAAAGAAAATGAATCATACCTCCCTACCCACTCAAACCCTCTCTTGAAGCCAAGGTCATGTCCTCATTTTATGGCATTTAAACAAGCATCTCGGTTATTTTCTCATTCTTTTATGTTTATCAACAAACTAGATTTGATACGCACAACTAATCGAGCTCGCTTTTTACTCCACTTCAATTTCATTCCTTTTACTTGCTTGTAGTAATCTTTTGGTTAACCGAAAACCGTAAATTGGCTTATTCTTTTAAAGGTCATCAAAACCTTATATTTATTTATTTATTTACTTTTTTAAATTCATTTTCTTTTAGATAAATTAACCGAATACAGCTATGACGCTTGAGCAAGGCCAACTCAGAGCAAAGATATGCATTTTTTGAAAATAAATCCCGTTAAGTGCCCGGAAAACGTTGCAAAAAGCGATATGGATTTTGAAGATAATACCCAAAACATAGCGCGTACTGCAGTTAAGTACTCGAAACAGTATGCAGAGACAAAGCATAGATGGATGGAAAAAGAAATAGATTTACTGTTTTACCAAGCAATGAGTGTTAACTTTTAAATACTGTGATGGGTAGTTTATTAATTTCGTACACATAACTGTTTAACCATAGTTTTTATAATCCATTATTTATCGCCAGGGTCACTAATCATCCGTGGGCTTAGTTGCCAGACATTACAACGGGAACCGTACATATAACGTTGATGTTAACAGAAAAACTTCAATTCCCCCCCCCTCCTTCTTTCCTTTTTGCGGAGACGCACGGGCCCCAGCGCCATGGCAAGGTTACCACCGGCTATCTGGGGGCCCTATATAGTCCAGGATCTGAAGGGGGTTGAGCATACATGGAAAGGCTGACGCAATATTATTTCTGATTATTGTTACAGGCACGATGGTGATTATGAAACCACATGTCGTCGCCCCCCTGGGTGGTCGACAACCCCGGGGGAAGGGGGAAAGCAGTGGGGGAACCGTTTTCTAAAACACTCATAACTCGCGAACTATTTGAGATAAAACAATGAAAAAAGTGGCAATCGACGCAACAAAACAAGTGCTTCATAAAAGCTAAATATAATTATGGACCTATCTTTGTTGGTTTCTGAGTAAAATTCCATTTTTCGCAAACAAGCAAAATTTTTGAATAAAATGTGCAAAACAAACTTTTTGACCAAAATAAATTCCGAATCAAAATTGTTTGATTTTTTTTTTTTTTTTTTTTTGAAATAATGTCCAAAACATCATTATTCAGTTTGTTAAAATCATTTAAGTACTGTTAACACGTTGAAAAACAAAATGACAGTAGCAAGCTCAAACACGATTTGCATTATAGTTCAGGATCTGAAGGGGTATTTTTAACATGCATAGAAGACTTGACGCAAAACTATTTCTGATTAATGTCACAGGCACTATAGTGAATATGAAACCACATGTCTTCGCCCCCCTGGATGGTCGACAACCCCGGGGGAGGGGGAAAGCAGTGGGGGGAGCCGTTTGCTAAAACACTCATAACTCGCGAACTATTTGAAATAAAACACTGAAAAAAGTGGCAAAAGATGCAACAGAACAAGGGCTTGAAAAACCTAAATATGTTTATGGTCTTATCTTTGTTGGTTTTTAATTAAAATTCCTTTTTTAGCAGCCATGCAAAAATTTTGAATAAAATACAAAAAGCTTTTTTGTCGAAGATAAGTTCTTTTTTAAAATTATTTAACCGTTTAGGGAATCAATAAAACCTGAAATTTCATTATTCAGTTTGTTTAAAACTACTTAATTATTACCAACGTGAGCGTTAAAAAGCGAAATAGAAAATGCAAGCACTTGCCTAAGTTAGCGCATTGAACAAAACGGCAGTATGCTAAGGAGAAAAAAATAGCCTTATTATCCTTATGACAAACTATTCATTCTTCAGTTTACAAACTTAGTCTGATTGCAAAGTATTTAACTACGGCTTTAATTTTGTTATATACTGCTTTAAATTTGAGAGGAACTAGGGAACCAGGCCCAGAGTAATTTAAATTCAAATATAATTTTAATTTATTTCTATTAATTTGTGTTTTCAATTTGCACAAAAGAATATTGCGGGTATTGCGGGTACTGTTTTGCGGATATTGCTTTTTATAATTTACTCAACAAAGAACAATGAAACAAGAAATAATATGTACTAAATCAATATAAAAAATGAGAAGCTTGAGCTTTTATGAAAACGAATATAAATATAAAATTATACACTAGAGTTCTAAGAAAACTAATTAAATAAAATTAGTAAAATAATGCGCATTAAAAAATAATTGTAGAATATCAATATGCATACATAAAGCATTAATATATCAGAAATTCTGAAAGCTGGATCATACTCTTTTTTGTTGACTTGTAATTGTTCTATTGAATCGTTCTCTTCCGAGTATTTTGTAGTTTATGGATTTTTGCTTTAGCCTTAAAAGCACAGTATTTACAGCAAGATGAATTATTAATAAAACAATTACAAGATTATTTACAGCTTTTGCCTGCGCAGGGTGGAATTTAACTATCTGGTAACACTGGTTGCATCATAAGGTGTGGGGCTTTATTGATTTATTTTCATTCAAGTGAAATCCAAACTTGGTTACATCTAAAGGCACTGTTAAGGTACAGGGGAATTGATTCAATAGTACAGTATTGAGCAATACTTCTTAGCACATGTTGGAAAGAATTGCAGGAGCATGGTAAAGAGCTGATATTATATTTATTTCTGATGGAAATGACAAGAAATTACTGTAATGTACTTTCCTTAACTTCTGGTTGTCAAGTTATGAAAACGACAGTGAGATGTACCGATCGTGTTTAAGATCCACTCGTGTAGTTTGACAATTGGAGAGAAAATTTTATTATTTTTTATTTGGAGGCCTGCAAAATCTTTGCTACATTTGAAAGTAGTGTTTGGGACATTATGGACCAGAGTCATTCATTCCATCGATAACTTGAACTTTGTTCTTAAAATAGGGTGCTTCTTCCAGAGTTTTGCTGCAAGAAGTATCATTTTCAATTACATTCACGAAATCGGACCTCACGCTTTGCTTCAGTGAGCCATTCTGATGAACCTAACCTAGCATTGGGCTTATTGTATGGGAATGATTTTTAGATGTACTAACATCACTTTTGAGCTAACGTTTCCCAGGTTAAATGTTTTTTTGGTTTTCTTTTGCTGTTTTGCAATCACTATTGAAGACATTGCTATTGCAGGACTTCTCTGGATAAGAGACTATTCACATTTCTTGAACGTTCCACTGAAATTTTGATGCTGCTTATGTGGCAATAACCTTGCTCACTATGTTTCATAACTCAGGTGTAAAATCTGCAAAAGGGTTATCCTGATCATTTATCCTTTCCGTAATTACTTCGTACTTGCAAACTTGCATGTTTTAATTTTTAAAAAAGTCCCATTGTGACATATACTAAGCAGCTATAATGCGTTAAAGGTTAAGTAATTAAGTAATTACTTAACTGGGACATTGTTTTGATAATATTACGAAATAGAACCACCAAAACAGGAGAGCCACAAAATTTACTTTGGTTTATGTCGGGTCTTCAAGGTACATTCCGCAAACTTGTTTTCTTTTTTTCCCTTTTGTGAATTACCTCAAATGCTTTTTGAGCTTGCTTTTATTTCACTTTTCAACGCTTTGATAATATTTAAGTAATTTTAAACAAACTGGATAATGATATTTCAGATTTTATTGGTTCCTTAAACAGTTAAATAATTTTGATAATTTGAAAGAAAAAAAAAATGCGTATTTTATTCAAATTTTTTGCTTGTTTGCGAAAAATAGAATTTTACTCAGAAATTAACAAAGATATGATCATAGTCATATTTAGCTTTTATCAAGCACTTTGTTTTGTTGCGTCGATTGCCACTTTTTTCAGTGTTTTGTTTCAAATAGTTCACGAGTTATGAGTGTTTTAGCAAACGGCTCCCCCCACTGCCTCCCCCCCTCCCCCGGGGTTGTCGACCATCCAGGGGGGCGAAGACATGTGGTTTCATAATCACTATAGTGCCTGTGACATTAATCAGAAATAATTTTGCGTCAGGTCTTCCATGCATGCTCAAAATACGCCTTCAGATCTTGAACTATAATGCAAATCGTGTTCGAGCTTGCTACTGTCATTTTGTTTTTCAACGCGTTAACAGTACTTAAATGATTTTAACAAACTGAATAATGATATTTTGGACTTCATTTGAAAAAATAATCAAACAATTTTGAATTGGAATTTATTTTGGTCAAAAAAAGTTTGTTTTGCGCATTTTATTCAAAAATTTTGCTTGTTTGCGAAAAATGGAATTTTACTCAGAAACCAACAAAGATAGGTACATAATCATATTTAGCTTTTATGAAGCCCTTGTTTTGTTGCGTCGATATCCACTTTTTTCAGTGTTTTATCTCAAATAGTTCGCGAGTTATGAGTGTTTTAGCAAACGACTCCCCCCACTGCTTTCCCCCCTCCCCCGGGGTTGTCGACCACCCAGGGGGGCGACGACATGTGGTTTCATAATCACCATCGTGCCTGTAACAATAAACAGAAATATTATTGCGTCAGCCTTTCCATGTATGCTCAACCCCCTTCAGATCCCGGTCTATATATGTACAATAACTGGCCCTTGAAATCGAACTACTATTTTTCTAACCCTTCTCTTATTTCCCTACAAGACAAAGGGTTCGTGTTTAAATTTTTTTTAATCAAAAAGGTTGGATTTTTTTATTTAAATGAGTTTTTTTTAATTCGAATTACGAGTTTTTAAATTTATTTTTAAGTCTTCAAATATTTGTACATATTAAGTACTTAACATTTATGAAAATAATATATTTCATACAGTAGATGAAAAAGCAACTTTTTAACTATTTTCATTTCATCGCATTAGCTATTTTTTATAATAGGTATAAGTAGACCAGTTTTAATACAAATGCGTGATTCAAATTCAATTCAACGTTTGGTTAGCGCCTAACTTATTAATAAGAATTATTTAACATTACCTAAATTTTGATTTACTACTTTTAAATAATTAAGCAAAATGATAACGTACAAATATTCAAAACAAGAAAACTTTTGAAATATGATGCAATAAAATACGGTTGTTACCTGATTAGCCTTTTTTTCCTAACTAAATTTAGCGAAAAACTAACTTCATTCACGTTATAAAAATTAAAAAAAAAAAAAAATTTAACACATCTCCCCCTATAGTTTTGACGAGTTAGTAATTATAAAATAGGGGAATGTGGGCAAAGTGAAATAGTAAGATAAGTTATCTTATTTAAAATGAATAAATTGGAAATTTGTTTTGAAAATCACAGTATATCAAGAAAAAAATAATGTATCTATCTACATAATTAATTTCTGTGCGCGTTTGTCTGTGTGTGTGCCTCTAACCTTATCTCCTCTTGACTGGCAATGTTAAACAGGTTAATCCTGGTACCGTTGAAAACAGGACATCCATAGGAAGCTATTCCGCCCTGTCTCACCCCTCGAAAACTTAAGGCCATTACTTTCAAACATTCCTGAGGATATCCAAGGATGTCCTCATACCCCTAAAATCATCAATTTTTACCCACCGCAAATGGCGGACAGGGGTTGGCGAGCGAAACGTGAACGGGGCGGAGCTCCCTAGTTTTATACTAACGGAGTATCATCATCTATATATCTCACTAAATTCCATTCCTCAGTGGGGAGCTCTTTTTGCAGCAGCGATAGGAAACCCGTCGATCGCGATCGACTGATAGATCTCTAGCCAGTTTTCAGTCGATCGTGAAAAATTTTTGGCGAGGTTTTTTTTTTTTTTTTGGGAACAAAAATTACGCTCAATTTCTTAATCCAAAGTTATTTGAAGATTTTTCGAAACTTTTTATAACCGCTAGAAGTGCCAAACTTTTTAATTTTCAAGAAAAAATCTTTTTGTTTTTTGTTCTTGGAAAAGGTCCGAAAAGTTTAAATGAATTTACAGATAAAGCTTGGTACAAATGTTTCACAAATTTTTAAAGTATGAAAACATTGTTTTGAACTGGATTTTAAGTGACAGTGGGGTGGGGGGGGGGAATAACGAATTCTTAAAGCCCCCCCCCCCAGTGGATTTAAAAATTCACTAAATTTGGAAAGTAGATCGGCAGTTAGTAAAGGTGACCTATCGCTGCCTTACAAGATTAACCCCTTAGCATACTAATAAAATCAGTTGCAGTTACGAAAACTTAATAGCTTTAACCTCTTGATTTACATTGTATGGGAGATGTCGTTTATTCCACGTGCCCCATTGGAGACAAATGTCTCGGAGATGTCATTCACTTCGAATACCACCGCTGACTGACGTGTCATTCATTTCATGTGACATAACTAACTCTTAAACTTCTCCGAGACGTCACTGAATGACATGGGGTTTGAGAACCGAAGATCGGGAAAATGCAGGGAAATCCCCAATTTTTCCATTTCTAAGTGAATACTTATATGCCTTTGAAGGAAGTTATAAACCTCTTTTCACCCTTTTACAAGATACCATTACGGTCAAAAAAACCTCTTCAAAACTAATAAACAAATCGTTCACAAGTGTCTGAAAGCGTGCTACTTATAACAGAAACAAACAAGATCTTGGGAGCAAAATTGGAATCAAAAATGTTTTCACGTGGATCTCAAATGAGGAGCAATAGTGAATACTGGTCTGTGGAAACCAGCACTCAAGAGAGAGGTCAAAGTTCAAATCAAACTCTCCGCAGAAGAAGGTTCCACACTATAAAGCAGATTCAATCCCCGAAAAGCAACAAATAAGACACAGACTCTGTCTCCCATGAAAAACGACATAACTTCCTTTTTTCTTTAAACATTCTTCTTTTTTCACATTCGTTTAGCTCACTCAAGGTTTCACGCAGAGGAAGCTGCTGCTGAATAGTGAAAATGATTTGATGCAGAACAAGAGACATTTTGTTTTTGTTGTGCTGAATGTTTTGTAAGCCGTTTAATCTTCCGACTTTTTATTAATTATTGCTTTTTTTTTTTTTTTTTTGGTTCCGTGAATTTGAGAGCAGTTTGAATGTAATTAGTACCACCCTCTCCCCGCTTCTCATTTGAAATATGGAGAACAAGTCAGTAAAACCATTTTGGAAATAATTTTAAAAATAATTCATAGAAGTCAGAGGTGCAACGTAAATCAGAAAAAAAAAAAGTTTCACAGACGTTGAAGAGCCTCTTTTTTTATTTAAGAATAATCATCTTCTGATAATTCAGGGTGGCGACAGGAACTGTGAAAAAAAGTTCCCTGACTTTTCCTGATTAAGTTCACCAAATTTTCCTGATTTACGTTACCAATGATAATGGTTTCCTTTCTTTACTCTACTTGAAATCCATTGTATGTTTCTATAAAATGCAGTATTTTAAACGTTTTAGGTTGTGTAAAGTTGATGAACTAGAGATGTATTTTTAAAAAAATGCTACTTTTTTAACAAAATGGTTAAAAAAAAACATAGTCAATTTTTTTGGAAATTTTTTTGCTAGAACTAAAAAGTAATTGAAATTATTTTGAACTAAATTTTCAAACAGTATAATAATTGTTGCAAAAATAACAAGCAATAGTGAAAGAATAGAAGTAATGTAGTTACTCTTATTGACATATTTATGCAAAACAGATGAAACCTTTTGACATCCATTCATAGGGAGCTTTTCTCTAATCAAGTACATAGGTTTTAATGAATGAATACAGCATTTTAACAATAAAAAAAATAAAGATATTTTCTTAAGTACACAAGTTAACTCTATTTTAAATGATTTAAGTATGTAACGGAAAAAATCTTAGATTGCTTTTGTAACAAACAACTTTGAAATGCCAGAAAAAAAAGCAATTAGTTAATTTCAAAATATATAAAAGAAGAATACAACTTGGTTATAAAATAAAAGAATCATTTAAGTCTGAAGAAAAGAAAGCCTTTATAATCTGCGGGGATAACAAATAGTACAAAAAGTAAACGCCAGTGTCTGTAAAAATGAGTTTTCAAGATATTTGAAGAGACGTGTTTAGGATTCAAATACTAACAATAGGGAAATGTTGGAACTAGAGGTTTTTTTCGGTCTTTTCTTTTTCAGCGGAAATAAATGGAGCAAGCTTGTATAATAAAGCAAACGTACAACAGATAACAAAAATGCAAAAAAAAAAAATTAATAAATAACAGATTTCGTTTCAAAAAAATACATAAAATTATCTAAGACAAAAAAAAAAAAAAAAAAAATGCAGTCAAATCTCATTTTAAGGAACAATGACCTAAAATGGAAATTACATTCTCATTTTACCTCCATAATTTAATTAATTGAAAATGTAACAAATAATACACAAAAAAATGTCAACACTACTTGAAATGTACTACAATGGTCGTCGCTTATATGAATCACATTTGTCCTAAACAGTTTTGATTCCATAAAGCGGCTAATGCAATAAAGCTGGATTTTGTTCTGATATGCCTAACATGTGCTGATCTTTTTGTTTTGATTTTGTGTGCTTTGTTAGGTGCAGCAACTCAGTTTGTTTATTTACTGCTATATTGCTGGTTTTAGTTTTTATTCTGTGATTTTTGCAACTTTGTCAATTCTGGTTTGCCTTTTGGAGTCCACTGCCAACCTGTTGAGGAAACGTTTCACCCCTTTTTACTTCCTTTCACAAAAAAGGAAGTATTGTATTCACAAAAAAAAAAAAAAAAATCGCTCAAAAATTGGCCTTAATTTCCATTTTGCTTACCCCCTGAATGAATGTTGAGTTTTTTTCGACCCGACCACACGTGGATATATGCCTAGGAACTTACAGACACCCGAAACATCCGTTTTGACGATCCCCGAGTTAATTACAACGAGTTTTCTCGTGACATCCTTATGTATGTATATGGCGTATGTGTGTATGTATCTTGCATAACTCAAAAACGGTATATCCTAGAAAGTTGAATTTTGGTATGTAGACTCTTAGTGGGGTCTAGTTGTGCACCTTCCCTTTTGGTTGCATTCGGATGTTCCTAAGGGGGTCTTTTACACCTTTTTGGGGGAACTCATTGTTAATTTCAATGCTAAATCAAGTGGTGTTATAATTTGTCAAACACCTGGCGGTATATTGCCAAGCTTTTGGCCACCAAGTTTTCTTGCCAAGTTGGCGAAACGTTCTTTTTTTTCTTTTAATTTTTAAATCTGTTTACAATTCGGCAAATGTTGGGGATGTTTAAAGATTTAACCACTGAATCACATTAAAATTGCCAATAATGGGGAAATAAATCTGTGTAAAACCTTTTTTTGCTTTGGTTCGCAAGAAACTAGGGGTGAAAATATTTAGTGTTTCCTTGTTTACTCCAAGGCGCTATTATCATTAAATTGGCGTAAAAGGGAGTCATGTGATGCACACATCAGCTCATTTGACTTTGTCGTCACTCCAGAAACGTTGGCCCTCAAAGTGTTCCTTAAACTTAGGAAACAAGTGGTAATCACTAGACTCGAGCGCCGGACTGCAATCGAGAATGGAGTGATTTGTTGACTGTCATGTCCCACTTTCGAGGCGGAATTCTGTGACACTTAATACAGAAGTTAAGGCTCCCTTGACAATAATGCACAGAAAAAGATGGTGATTATGCATAAAAATAGAAAAATATTTTTTCTTTCCAACAATGTAAATTTCAATGAGAATAGACAGTGCTGCATTATGTGTACAATTGGTGGGAACCAGCCTTTGGATCGACACTCGTAGATGGTATAAATATTCCAGAGATAAAGGGAGAGGAATCAGACTGGGAAACTAAGGATGTTATTTTGGGGGAGTCTATTGTAAGGGAGGTGGGAAATACAGTTGGGAGAGTAAAGCGTAAGGTGGCTCGGTGTTGTTTAGCAGATACTCGAGTAAAAGACATTAATAAGGTAGCTGCTGGAGTATTAAATAAGGTGGACATGGTTCCTTTGTGGGTGGGAATGAATGCTGTAGGCCACAGTAATAATGAGAACTTTCAAAGGAATGGGAGTCCCTACTGGATAAAGCGACCAGCTTTTCGAAGAATGTCCAAGTGGTTGGTTTGCTTCCCAGGTATAGACTCCATAGGAGCTGGCTAAATCAACGTACCAGGTGTATGAACCTGCTACTTAAGTCGATTTGCCAAAAGGGCAGTATCAGGTTCATTGCATTGTAAATGTGATTGGATTGCTAGGGATGGCCTGCATCTGAGCCCTTCAGGGATAAAAATGGTTAGTGGTTTAACTTAGGATCTTCCGAGTCAAAAAACTAAGTTTGAATGGGCGGCATGCTTCAAGCATCGAGAGGATGAAAATTTATTTGGCTATTACTAGAAATGGAAATAAAGCGTCTAATAAGAGTAGTAATTTTAACAATCACGATTTTAAAAATTTCAGGTTGTTAAATAAAAGCAATTTGGTAAAGTTTCCTATACCAATGCTCGCAGTATTAGGAACAAGATGGAAGAATTGAAAAGCATAATTACAGATTAGAAGTTGGATGTTATTGGAATTACAAAGACCGAACGGGCTTCCGAATTTGCCGCAGATTTATTAGGTATTGCTGTGTATAATTTGTTTAGACAAGATAGAGTAGGCAAGAGGTGGTGGGGTTTTATTTTGTGTTAGAGATAATTTTATTTACAATGAATTAGTCATAAATGATAAACTACTTATATTGATATGGTTTGGCTGGAGTTGATGGGCAATAAGGGCGAAAAATTGCACTTTGGTAACATTTATAGGCCACTTAATTCAAACCAGGCACAAGATGAACAGCTGTATTGCATTATTAGTAGAGATGTAAAATTTCTGGAAAATTTGAAGTGGTGGAAAAAAAGTTTTTTTTTTCTGGAAAAATTGAAAAAATGATTTTTTTATGAATAAAAATAGGGTTTCTTAATAGCTTTGTTTTTCTTAGAACATATAAAGAGTTAAGCATTAAAAAACATATACAATCCTAACATCTTTTTTTTTTTCTGCTTGACAGAAATACACATAAAGGTAAGTTTAGTTAGAAAAAAAAATAGACTTTTTGTTTTATATCCGAGAACTTGCTTGGTCAATCACCAGAAATAAGTCAAATCGTTGTTCAACCATTAATATTGGGTGAGGTGTGTCCAATCATAACAATACATTGAAATAATAATAGTAATACAACTTGATACAAACTAAATACAAACTTGAAATAATAATAGTAATTATTAACTTTCTAACATGATTGATATTGTTTGAAAGAAAAATAAGTTTACCTTCCTTGCATTGTAACTTTACTGTCTGAAAATGAAAGCTATTGAGCAGTGGTTGGAAAAACTACATTTTTTTTGTAGCAAACTACAACTAATTTGCTGCAAATGTAGTTTACTACAACTACTTTTTTTTTAATGTAGCAACTACAAACTACTTTTGAAATGTAGTCACTATTTCTCTACTTTTCAAAAAATAAGTAAATAAGAAGCATACACACTAGGGTGTCCCACAAAAAATGAAAGTCGATATTTCAAGTCGTTTACCCTCTTATGTGTTTCCTCTTATATCAAAACAATTGTGCAAAAAAGTTTCATATAATTTGAATTTCCTACAACCCGTGCCGACTTGCGTCTGAAAGTGTAAATCAGTACTTGTACGCTAGGAAAATTAAAAAAAAAAACTTTTATAGAAATTTGAAATTTTTGTTGATAAAACGTTGTCCCTATACCCCACATGTACCACGAAAACATTTATTCAAATTAAAAAACATTTAGATATCCCACACTTGGCCTAAAATTTATAATTTTTTTTCAAAAAACTTTTTTTTTTCTATTTATATTTTAAAAAGTTACATATGAATTTAAATAAAATATTAAGTTCAAAAATTATTAGCAAACAAATTTTCTGATCAACATTTGCAAATAAATAAAACAAAATTTTTAATTTTAAATGAAAAATTTAACTTAACCTTGAAAAAGTACATATCTTTGAGCACTATGAGGGAGCAAAAATTTCTATTTAGTGCTAATTACCTACTTTACTGTTAATATTTTTCAGCTTGATAATTTCGTAAAATTTAGCGTACATTTTTTAAAAAATGTATTAAAAAAATTTTTTGAAGGGAATTATAAATTTTAGAACAAGTATGGAATACCGAAATGTTTTTTTTAATTTGAATAAATGTTTTTCTGGTGCATGTGGGGTATAGGACCTACGTTTTATCAACATAAATTACGAGTTTCTAAAAAAAGTTTTTTTTTTATTTGACCTAGCATTACAAGTGCTGGTTCACACTTTCAGACGGAAGTAGGCACTGATTGCCTTTGTTCAAATCACATGAAACTTTTTTTACAATTCTTTTGAAGCAGAAGTAAAAATATAAGATGGTATGCAACCTGAAAAATCAACTTTCGATTTTTTTGAGGGGGGGGGGTACATCCCACACACACGCACCGTAAGAGGATTGAATGAAAAAAGGTTGAGATTGATTTATTAGTTCATCAGAACATGGAATATAACTAAGAATTTATCTATCATTTCTTTTTTTCCAAATATGCCTGTTATCATACTCCCCTTAAGTATAAGACCGTAATACTCGCATTTATTATAAGTCGGCCAGAGCAGTTATATATCATCCTCTTCTATATAACATTCACAATAGCTTCCTTATTTGGTGAATACTGTAAAACTACTTATTTTCGCGAGACTTTAATTTTCGTGTGCCCGTCATAATCATGAAAATTTAAGCCTCACGAATGATTTTTGATTTTTAACTTTCGGCCTGTTCACATGAAATTCACGAAATTTTCAACTCGCGAAATCACCGATACTATCTTTATTTTCGTGAAAATAAGTACTTTTGAAGTATAATTGGAACAATAATCTCTTTGAAATCTAAGACGTTCAATCACGGAACATTTTCAGCAGCCAGAAAAAAACCAGTGAAAATGGCAATTATCGCATTCATACACTTTTATTTTTAAGTCAAGCTCTATTCAATACAAATATTGGCAAAATATGAAAATTACAATGGCAAATAAACTAATGGCATCAAACAGATAGAATGTATGGTGTCAAAATGATATGCCTGAGGTCAGCTCGTGTTTTTATGAGTCTTATTTCTCATTGCATCTGCTGCTGTACTTGTGTAAAATTTGCACCAATCAAATTCGTTTGAACCTTTTTTTTTTTTTTTAAGTTTAATTATTAAAAGTAGTTTCCAAAAATCGCTACAAAATACTATTTTTTGTATTGAACTACTCGCTACACTACTTTTTAAAAAAAAGGTATTTTAAAAAAGTGTTTGTAGTGTGTTACACTACAAACTACTAAAAAATGTAACTACTACAGTAGTATCGCTACTTATAGCGCAATACTTCCAACCACAGCTTTTGAGTTTTGATTTTTTCCAATCCACTCTAAATCCAAATACTGCTACGTGAATTTTCGATTTTTTTTAATATACATTTAAGTTTTGTTCAATGTTGTGTAAAAGTTTTAATAAAATGGATTCAAAGTAATAAGAACTAGTATTTTGTTTAAGAACTGTTTGTAATAAAATTGCCAAATACATTTTTTTGTTGCCTAAACAAACTTGGATTTATGCATGTATGGAGGAAAAAAACTCTTCAAGTACCAATAATTATTCCACTAAAGCATTGTTTCCCAACCGGTGGTTCGCAAATCCCTGGGGATTCAGGAAAATAATATTGTAATGGCGGAAATTTAACATGTTAGTTTGAGCATTTCTTGTTCATCGCCTTTTTATTCATTTGTCTGCTGTCACATTCGATTCTTTTAGGAAACAAATGTTAGAACACTAGCAGACATTCTATTTTGCAAATTTAAAGAATTAAATCTCTCATTACAAGGCACGGGTTTTTACCGTTTTCGTCGAGCATGACAGAATTGAGCCCATACCGAAAAAATTCAACTTTTGAACGCAGTGTATTTAGATGAAAGCATGTGAATGCTTCAGTTTTCTCAGTTTGATTGGAAAATTAGATTGAATGTGATGAAAACATTGTATGGTGCATGCAAATGAGAGCATTTGCTTTATTTTCCATGTTTAGTTTTTTTACCATATGAGTGCGGCGCTTCTCTTGTGCTGCGACGAAAATGCAAGTGACACAATAGGCGCAACGGCACTGCAAATGTGTTACTAAGTCAAGCTTTAAAAAAATTTACGGAATTTAAAAAATGAAAATTTATGCTCTATGTAAAAAAGGAACTCGTGAAATTTGAGCAGAAAAACTTTTATTAAACAAATAAATAAATAAATTGTAATAAGAGCATAAAAATATTTTTGTAGGTGAAATTTTCCGTTTATGTAATAAATAATTAGAGTTAACTGCAGACGATTCTATTATTTTTAAAAAATAAAATAAAACAAAAAATAACTTTATTCGGCATTTTAGCATAAGGAAAGGAAAATTCTTCAGCACTCAAACGATTAACGTACATAGTGTATCCTTATCAAACAATTAGACTTCACTGAAAGAAAAAAGATCATTTAGTTAATCTGAGACATTTTCTCTAAAAGATATTTTTAAAGATCATTTTTAATTGACTGATTAGCGTTACAAATTAATGTAATGTGACAGAAAAAGAAGTTTTAAATTTATCAACCCTTTTGGACAAAGTTTCCATGGGAAAAATTAATTTTAGCATATAGAGATAAATGCAAAATGAAATTAAATACTGAACCTAATGAAAGATTGAAACTGTCAGATAAGACATTTTCAGCCCAACTTTGATATTCCTTGTTCATCAACCATTCCATTAAGATTTTTTTCAAAGTGGGCAGAAATTCAAGGAGTTGTCACTGGGTTTCTTCTGTTAAGTTTGATTTGAAATATTTTTTAAGTATCATTTTAAAATATATATATTAGTAGCAGTGTAGCAATGTTTGTACTTCAAAATTTTGCGATTATATTTTTGTTTCTCAAAAAAAAATTTTTTTTTAATCTCCTAAGTCTTACTGTGTGCGGGGAAGGGCGGGAGAGGGTGCTAATCACTTAGCACTTAGTGCACAAGGGGTTGGCTAAACTTGTACAGGGGTACTTGAAAGGGTTCACAAGGCAAAAAGGTTGGGAACCGCTGCACTAAAGCAAACAATATATATTAGGGGGTCCCCCAAAAATTGAAACTCTATTTTTCAAGTTGCACACCCTCTTACATTTTTCCCTTTAGGCTTTTTTTTTTCTTTTTTAAGTTTCATATAATTTGAACAACAGCATCCCGTGCCCACTTGTACTTGAAAAGGTAAACCAACACTGTGTACTAGATCTAGACCAAATTGAAAAAAAAAAAAAATTGGATATAGAACTGCTTCTACACATTCAAGTCTGAGAAGTTATAAAGACACATGTTACCACAAGAAGCACAAAAACAGTAGTGTTGCTCCCTGTGAAGAGCCAACGAACTGCTTGGTATACATTACTGAGTCCTTGAAGCTGCTCTCTAACAGATTCTGTCAAAATATGTTTAAAAATTGCTTTCTAAAGGTTTACAGAGAATGTTGTATCTTTTTCTCATTTTGAGTCAAAGATGGACCCTAGGGCTGAAGTAGCCAGCATTTATGGTATGTAGTTTTTTTAAAAGGCAAATCGAAAAAATCAATTTTTTTGATAAAAATTATCAATTTTAGGCCAATGAAGGACACCTAAATATTTTTTTTTAATTGGATAAATATTTTTGTGGTACATGTAGGGCTGAAGGGGCAAGGTTTTATCAACATGAAATTTTGAACTTCCAAAAAAAAAATTTTTTTTTTTAATTATATTTGGTCTAGTACACACGGCTGGATTACACTTTTAGGAGCAAGTCGGCACGCGGGTTGCTGTTGTTTAAATTACATGAAACTTTTTTTACAATTGTTTTAACCCAAGGGAAATAAATAAGATGGTGTGCCACTTGAAAAACCGACTTGCGTTTTTTTAGGACACCCTAATATACAGGGTGACCAGTAATAAACCTGTAGAAAAGAAAACTCAATTTTTCGAAAACTGTTGGGCGTATCAAGTTCAAACTTGGCAGTTAGATTCAGTGCATTGGCAGATTTTTTTTTTTTTTTTTTTTTTTTTTTTTTTGCGCAGTCTCATTGAGTTGGCTGTTGTTTATTTTTCAGTGAAAATGTTGAGATATAGCATTTCTGAGCACATTTTCATGGTTTGAACATATTATTCGAACAAAATCAGTCCAATTGTGACTCAAAGAAAGTTTGTGACTGAGATTAAGCTTAAGACAATAGACAGACTCACTTCTGAACTATATGTGGAAATTTCGGGAAATCAGTACATTTCAGAAATTCAAAGTGAGCTGTATCACGTGGCTCATGCAAGATTGTGCACTAACTCATTGTACCAAGTGCTTGATCTGCTTGAAGGGCACTTTAGTGAGCGGATTTTGGCTTTAGAGTACCCGATATCTAAAAATATGAAAATTAATTGGGCACCCTATTCTCCCGACTTGAAACCCTGCAATTCATTTTTGTGGGGTTATATCAAAGACAAAGTTTACGCTAGGAACCCCAAGAGCATCGAGGACCTGAAAACTGCGATTCAGGCTGTTATTGAAAGCATTGAAACATAGACCCTTCAGCAAGTGATGCAGAATTTTGCTATTCGTTTGAGCCTTATTATAGCTAGAGAAGAAAGACATCGAACATGTATCAAACAAATTCCCATGTATTGTACTTTGTTTTAGAATTTAAATAGAAGTTTTTGAATTAGTAGTTTGAGAAATTAATTTTTAACATCAGTGTGTTAATTACTGGTCACCCTGCATATACACATATATGGTATTCTCTCCTCTAATAGTTCCCCTAAATGATAATATTGAGATTTTTTTTATCTATATGTAAACTATATATTAACATTCAACAACTTGCATTATCAAAGTTAGACAGTATTTTAACATACAAGGAGGGAGAAGGAAATAGCATCAGAACTTAAGTATGAGAAATTTTTAATTTTATCCCTTTTTGCTAAAAATTTCAATTAAAACTTCCTAAAAATTTTAAAAAATTCAATTTTTCCATTTTCCGATATAAACCCCTTCGGGAAAAAACATTTTTCCCCCCGAAATTTACCGTTATTTTTCTGGACTGTTTTCATCTCTAATTTTTAGTGACATGTCCGATAAGGGATCCGTCATCATAAGGGGGGATTTCAATTTCACGAGTATTTATTGGGCATTTTTTTTCCACAGTAATATTAAAGAAGAATTTTTAAAAGTAATTGGTGACAGTTCATTAGATCAAGTTGTAACTCGGGGAACTAGAGAGGATGCGATTTTGGATCTAGTTTTCTGTGACGTAGGAAGTTCTGTTCAGGTGTTGCGTGTAGAGGATTGTATTGGAGATAGCGATTATAACAGTACAGTAAAACCTGTGAAGCTGACTACCTGTCTAAGTTGACCTTTTTTTTCAGGCACGGAATTTGCCCTTTTCATATAAATCAACCTTTGTAAGTTGACCACCGGTTTAAGTTGACCACTAAAGCAGTGCACTGCAAGTGGTCAACATACACAGGTTTCACTGTATTAGGTTCTGGATTAAATTTGAAGTGTACAAAGATGAAAGTTTTAGGCCTGTGCCTAATTTCAGAAGCAGATTTTGTCGCACTTAAAGCAAAGCTCAAAAGAGGTATTTTTGTCAGGATTGGAAAATAGCAACATAGATCTGCAGTGAACAGAATTTAAAGAAAAACTAGCAAAAACGTTGGGGATTATGTTCCATTAAGGAGAAAAGGTGTTAATACTAAAATTTGGCCCATGTGGTTCTCCAGGGAGATAAAAGAAACTCTTAAATTACAAGCAAGCCACTTTTCGTCAGTTTAAAGAAACTGGTCAGAGGGCTGATAGGCTCTAGTATTGTAAGGTAAAGCGAAATTTTAAGTATTTGGTACGGATTCAGAAAAAAGGAATTAGAGCAAAGGCTAACAGATAACATTGAAAGGAATCCTAAAAGGCTTTTTGGTTAGGCTAATTCTGGGAAAGCTTTAAATAGGCAAATTGAACCATTCGTTGATAAGCATGGAAATTTGATTCAAAACAATAGGGATATTGAAAATGTTCTTAATAACTTTTTTTCCCCAGTGTGTTTAACGATAACTGTATCTCAACAGTTGGCACGACACTAGCAAGACACAAGCTAGTATACAGCTTGAGGATTTTGTATTTTCCAGGTAAGAGGTTCAATTTCATTTGAAAAAAAATTAAAGCAACTAATGCTCCAGGACCAGATAATATTTATCCAAAAATTTTAGTTGAACTTGCAGAGGAATTAGTGGATGATATTTTAAATACAATACTCGACATTGAAAATGCAACACCAAGAAGGAGTGGTCAGAAAGTGATGAAATTTGGAAAAAAGACAGAGACAGCAAGGAATAATAAATGATCTTAATTTCAAAATGATAGGCAGAATACAGAGCGAGAACGGCGGTCAGCTCAGTAGGATGTAGGACCAACGCGGACAGCTATACACGAAGAAACACGTCTAGGCATAGAGTCAATAAGGGTGCGGATGGTGTCCCAAGGGATGGCTCTCTATTCCCTTTCAACCATTTGCCACAGTTCGTCTTCTGAACAAGGCAGGGACAGAGTCCTGCAAAAGGCGTCCAATCACATCCCACACATGTTCGATTAGCGACAGGTCAGGAGAGTATGGTAGCTAGGAAAGCATCTGTGTGCCTTGGAGAGCATGTTGGCAGCGGGAGCACTGTGTGGTCGGGCATTATCCTGCTGAAAAATTGCATTAGGTAGCCCTTGAAGGTAAGGGATTGCCACCAGCCGCAGCACATTATCCAAGTATCATTGGGCCATCATAGTGCTCTTAATACCAACTAGAGGTGATATGGAATTGTACGCAATTGCGCCCCAAACCATTATGCCACGTTGTCGTGAGGTGGGATGTTCCAGTTACTGCCGGATAAGATCTGTCTCCACATCGACGTCACACACTATGCGGAGACTATGACTGGATAAACAGAAGAGGGATTCATCTGAGAACACGACATTTCGCCATTCTGCCATCCACCTTGCTATAGTCTGGCACCATACTCAACATTGCTGTCTATGTTGTGGGGTCAATGGCAGTCTTCTAAGCGGAAGACGTGATTGCAGACCACTTGCGACCAAATGACGGGAAATGGTTCTGGTTGGCATGGGAAATTATTCAGGGTATCTTGCGCCTGCTGCAGAATCGAGGAACAAGAGACTTGTGGGTCTGCTACAGCTTGTAGGTGGAGTGTGTTGATCCACGCTTTCTGACATCACTCTGGCTGCCCCTGCACCCCTCAATCTTGCCACATTTCATTGTTCCAACCATCTTTGGCACATTCAATGCAACGTGCTCGCATCCATGTGGGTATCGGCTGCGATTTGACGTACGGACCAACCTCCCCTTCTCAGTCCGATCACCATACCCGCGCAAAATCGTCTATCTGCTGGAAGTGCCTTCGTTGACAGCGGCCTGGCATTCTCTCGTGTTACACGTATCCTCCAAGACAAAAACAAAATTTCTCTTCGATAATTCTCCAGTCAGAAAAACCTACAGGAATATTGCCTATTCTGCAAGTTCCTTCCCTTATATCTTACTTCACGTGCGTCGGAGAGCTGCGCATTTCACATCATTTACATGACTCAGTGATGTACTTCTACTCTAAAATTTGCATAAATTTCTGAACACTCCCTCTTGGTGTTGCAGTTTCAATGTCGAGCAGTGTATCTTCAATGCTTCTTAAAACTGAGGTACAGTGTCAGCGGACTGGAAGCTAGTTAACATAATGCTGCTCTTCAAGAAAGGGTCTAAAGGTAATGCTGGGAATTATAGACCTGTAAGTCTGACTTCAGTGGTTTGTAAGGTTTTTTGAAACTTTGATCAAAATTAAGATTATAAATTTCTTAGAGACAAATAGTCTATTGACTAGTTTGCAGTATGGTTTCAGGAAAGGCAAATTGTCGGCTACTATTTAATTGCATTTCTATGACAAAGTTACCTTGGCTTTAGATTAAACCAAATTGTGTGTGAATGTTGTTTATATTGATTTTAAAAAAGCTTTTGATGAGGTACCCGCATCATTACTCTTCTCAGAAAACTAGCTGATATAGGAACAGGGGTGTAGCTAGGGGGGGGGGACAACCCCCCCCCCCCCCCCAAAAAATGTTTGCCCCGAAAAAAAAAGGAGGAGAGAGAGAAAGAAAGAAAACAGAAGAGAAAGAAAAGAGAAGAGAAAAAAAAAGATAAAAGACAAAGAAAAGAAAAAAAAAATCAAAATTTTTTTTCTGAATAACAGTGGTCAAAAATTCACTTCGCTCCCCCCCCCCCCCAGTGCCACTGAAAATCAGCTCAATGAGTGACCCTCAAGCGTAAAGACGCCTCACTCCTCACTGTGCTGCAACATTTTTTTTGATAATTGAGTGAAATTTCACACTTCGCTTTAGAAATGAGATTGATTTGTTAAATCTACGTATATGTAGCCTTTTTTTGTCATAGATTCTGAAAATTGTTAAGTATGTTTAATTTTATGAGCAGCGCAGTGGGAATATTACATACAGTTGAATCTGTATGTTTCGAATTTCACAGGAAGGAAAAAAATCGAGATAAACAGGCTTTAAGATACCGGGGCTTTAAGAAACTTTATAGAAATTTGGAATATGATGGTGAAAATTTGAAATCGATACTATAGACAACATGGGGTCTTGATCAAAATTCCTCTGTATTAGTTTTGTTAGGTCTTTATTCTACTTATTACAGTATTAAGTGCTTTATTGCCAGTTTAAGGAAACATCTTGACAGTAAAAGAAACTTTGAGCATATCTTTTTGAAGAAAACGTCTTTTATTGCTTTTTGGTGCCTGATTTTTTCTTTTTCTTGTTTTTTGATTAATTATTTATCCTCTTGAGGTTAGCAATTGCTGCAAATCTAACCTGGCCAATATTCTAGGATTTTTCTTTTTTCTTTACTTGAAAAAATCTTAAGCTTTCTTTTCCCTCCTATCATCTTGGTTTTCTTTAAGGAATCATAATTTTAAGAAAGAGAGCGATCACAGAATAGTACTAAACCAGATAACTGAGCAAAATGGCTTTTAACTTGAATGACCTTTAACCATGAACTTGAAATACTCATCCATAATGCAACTAATACTGAACCTGTGAATTTCACCCCTTTACTCTTCTTCCAAGAAAGTGCTCTTAACGACTGCCCTTTCGTTATCTTCCTAGAAAACGTATTCGTAGAATGCATTTTCTCCTTTTTTTGCCCCCTCAGCCCTTTCTGTTTCGAGTTGAAGAAAATGCTTTTGCTTGCTGCTTTGAAGATCATTGGGCTTTGAATCCGAAAATGATAGCATAGCCGGAATTCGAGACATAAAGTTTTTGTTGGCGTTGTGCTGTCATAGTCAAAAACGACCTTTGCTAACCAGAAAATCCACCGCAATCATATCGATTTGTCCAAAATGTCAGCCTGTATTTACTGCGTATTCTTTTAAAAACGTGCAGTCTGAACTATTTAGAATAGTATATTCTAAGTGAACGTTGTTGTATAATGAAGCGAACAAAACCGATAACAAGCTTTTTAACCCCCCCCCCCCCCAAAAAAATGTAAATGACGAAAATGGTTGCTCTAAAAAGAGAAAGTTAACGTCCTCAGAAGAAAAACCGAAGTACAGTCTGCTGAAGCAGCATTAATTCCATCGAACCCTTCTGAAGGAAATTTTATTTTAATTTAAAAGAAAAACTGCATAGCATTATAGGAATAAAATGTTTAAAACCGAAATGAATCTAGACTGTTCTGTACTATTTCTGTTAGCTTGGTTCGCATTAAAAAGTAGAAAATAAACAAGACTTCTGTTTATAACACTCGAAAATTGCTGTTACTCTCTCAAATAGATATTTATGTAAATTCTAAAGCAGGTAATAAAATTAAAAATTAAAAAATTGAAAGGAGAACAGATGGTATGCAGCTTTGTGCAAATAACTTTCTACCGCCCTATATTTCTTCCCTCTTTTTTAATTCAAATTTTATTAACTGCTTTAGAACTAGCATAAATGTAAATACATATAAAAAGCAACATATAAATATAACGATATGAAAAGTCATTTCATTTTTTGCAGGTTATAATCAAGAAGTCTTTTATTTTATTTCATGCTTTTAGTGCGAACCAAGTTAGTAAAAATAGTCTGACCACCAATGAGATTGAAAGTCAAACATCCAGTTCACAGGCGGAAATGGATCCATCTGTTAGCTTTCAGGGATGCCAGCTTTTGTAGATGTGTGTTTAGCCTCTAAATTAAGCAGTCACACTGAAATTGAACGGAACACGCTCATCAGATATTCGATTTTCCCCCTGATTTGGATAGACTGGTTTTGACTAGACCTGTTGCTAGAAAGTTTAATGGAGAAAAAGGAAAAAAAAGTTTAATTTTCAAAAACATTACAAAAAATAAATAAAAAAAAAAATTCTTTGATTTTGTTTTGTTTGACACAAGTATCAAACTTGAGGCACCCCATTCCAAAGTATGCAAAAGTTCACACACACACAGACATATATATATATATATATATAAAATAAAAGTAACCCCCCCCCCCCGAAAGTCGGGTCTAGCTACGGCTCTGTATAAGAATAGGAGGGAAAACTTCATTTTGGGTTAGGAATTAGCTATTTGGAAAGAAACAAAGTGTAGTTGTGAGGGGAAATCATTCTAAATGGAGTGACGTTTTCGCGGGGTTTCTCGGGGATCAGTTTTAGGGACTCTTTTGTTCATAATTTTTGGAATGACATTCATGAAAATATTTCTGGAAACGAATTGTTTTGCTGATGTTAAAGTTATGAGAATTGTAAAAAATTAAGAACAAGTAAAACCAGTGGCATATATATGTTTTTATTTTGGAGGGGGCCCATATAACCAAGGTTAGCTCCCCCCATCCACACTTTTTTTTGGGGGGGGGGGTTGTAATTTCAATTTTTTGAGGGAGGGGAGATCAACAGTGCCCTAATCTTCTCATCTTTTTTGAGGTGGGGCAAGGACTTCATGCTGTCTGCTGCAACCAAAACAATAGATTTAGGAGGGCACTCTTAAAATATTCTCGCTTGTGGTGGGTGGGGGGATCCGGGGGTTTCCCCCAGAAATCTATTTAAATTGTAGTTCTATGAATACAGTTTTAGATTGTCTCTGGTGATGCTACGTGAGGAATATTCGGAAGGCCTTCTGCAGAAATTTTTAGAAATGGAAATCTTAAAAACGCCATTATAGGTTATATTTGTCGACGTTAGTGTAATCAAAGGAATGAGACTTTAAGTTGCCCCAATGGGTTTTTTTTTAAATAGAGCGAAATCCATCACCCCTCAGCCCAATTTTTCGAAATTGAAGCTCTAAAAACGCAGTTTTAGACTAACTTCGATGATTCAATGATATTACGACCAGGGCGATTCTGAGGCTCTCCCCAAAACTGTTTTGAAATTTAAGTCGTAAAAAACAAAGCTTTAAAGAGGTACTCAGTTGCATTAGGTGGAGGGATTTTAATACTCTAAATCTTAAATTTTTCGAAATAGTAGTTTTTGCTTTTTCAGATTTCATAAGGAAGCAGGTGGACACTCATCCGAAATTTTTTTGTAATTGAAGTCCATAAAGCACGACTGTGGACCATATTTGGTAACATTATGCTGATTGGCTGTTTTTCAAAATTGAAGCTCTACCAAAAGCAATCTTAAACAATTTTCGATGCTTTCAGAAGGCAAGGCATTTGGTAATTGTTCAGTGGAAATTTTTCGACATTGAAGCCCTAAAAACGAGGTTTGAGAAGCTCTTTAATGGTTTTAGTGGGTGGAGGGGAATTGGGAAGTAGCCTTTTGAAGACTTTCTTATTTTTAGACCAATAGGAAAAAGGGAAAAAATGGGACAAGGGGGGGGGGCGGAGTGAAAGAAATAGGGGCAGTTGGACATAATTACCTGATCAACGGTCAGTAACTTTTGAATTTTTTTTATTTTAAGGTTATTTTCAAAATCAATTCAGCTTTTTTCGCAACATTAAGCAATTTTTGGAAAGGAGGAGTTCAAGAATCCTCCCATGAAAGATAAAACACAATTTCAGGTCATCTTTTGAGATGTTTAGACTTAAGGAACGGTTTTAGGAATCTTCCTCCAAAACTTTTCACAATTAAAATCATAAAGGCACAATTTCAGACTATTTTTGGAAGTAACCTTAGTTAGAGGGAAGTAACCTTAGTTAGGTCCCCGAACCCTTAGGTTCGGGGACAATCCTCCAGAAATGTTTTAAAATTGATGTCCGAAAAAGGCCTAAATAAATGTGTTTTTAGGACTTCAATTTCCATTGTTACTAAAACTGAACAACTAAAACTTATGCTAAATTTCTTGCAGGGGAAGAGAGTTAATAAGAGAGACATTTTGAAGACCCTTCTTTTCAAACTGACTTTCTCTTAAAATAAATTTGCTTCCCCAAGACATTTTCTTTTCTTGAGTAAGGGGTACGGATCCACTGACCCCTTCTGAACACCATTGCCAATTGTCTAGTGCCATCTAACGCAGGGTTCCGAAACTTTAACCATTCGCAGCACTCTTTAAAGAATTAGAATTTTTTCACGGCATCCAAGTACATATTATTGTTACCAAGGGCACTTCGCGGCACCCCTCACCTCTTCCTGCGGCACCTAATTCCGAAATCTCTCATCTAACGTATTGTAAGTATTATTATCGCTATATATTTTATTCATTATTATTATTTTTTTAACTAAAAGTTTGGAAATTATTTGTGAGCACTTCATTCTAGCACAAAATCATATTTGAAGCACTGTCCTCATAGTAGGATAAAATATAAAGTATCTGTGCTCACAATACAAAGCTATCTGCAAGTAGGAAAATCAATATAAAGTGAGTAGGCAAACTATTTAACGAGAATGCCTTCTGCTTTCAATCATGTATCCATAAAGACAAAAAGGGCCAAAGACAAAAATTAATCCACCTTTTCATTGTTGAATATTGGTATTAATTCCCAATTATCAAGAGATGCAAATATCTACAGCAAATGTACCTGCACAGCAGCAAATTTATCTGCACACAGCATGCACATCTATATTATGTAGCTATGACTGTCCAATGAAGTAATTTTCATGCGAACTTCACATTTGTGTGTCCACATACGAGTTTCATATAAAGTTTCAGATACTTATGACACTTTTAAAGGTAGCATAATGATCAGTTAGGGATTAAAACTAGCATGACTTTTAAACATTTTTTTCATGAACATTGCGTTTGAATGCAGAATACTTTTTTGTTGTCTACAAAAATTATTCAAAAATAAGAATATTAAGAAGAAATATCTCAAAATTTAAAAACATCAATTTTTTTCTTATTTTTTCTATGTTTGGCAATAAATGAAATGATTGTAATTCAAAATCACTGAACAAAGAACTGACTTAGTTACAAGTTTTGGTGACTCAATCCATTTTTTTAAAAACAAAGGAAAAATTTCTGCAGCAAGCTCAGGTTTAATTTTAAAGTTTTTTTTTTTTTCATAAGTGAGATCATGAAAGTTATGTTTAGAGAAAAGATTTCTTAAATGATAATTCAGACAATGTTTGGAATGTTTGCAGCAAACAAATATATCCTAATCTTTTTTTTTTCAGAAAAGCAACATTTTGCCATTCTTAGAAAATCAAGGTGACAAGACAACCATTTCACATTTTAAGGTATAAGCATGCAGACAATTTATAAGGTTTACGTGAATTGTAAATTGAATGAAATAAATTATATTACCGAATTTTCAAGCTGTCAGCATTCATTTTTCTTTTTAAAGTATCGGATAAAATTGGTGTATTTCCTGCCCACGTATGAACGTGAATTTCATTTTCAATATGTTTAAGAGATTTGAAAACTTTTTTGAAATCATAAAAGCAATTAACAAAATTAGTTACAAGTGTGGCTCAACAATTAGCGCACAAAGAATTAACTCCGAAATAAACGAGTGTCACTGTCAATGAACAAAATGACAGCAAATTTATGATCATTAAAACCCACACTACATGCTTTTAAAAGGATTATACTATCATCATTGTGATCAGAAAGGGAAACTAAATTCCAGAAAAGGGTTTATTGAGACTGTCTTAGCTCACGATTTTATTTCATGAATGAATTTGATTTTTGGGCATGCATGGGCGAAATGCCCGGCCCCAGCCAAAGCAGTAACAGAAAGATCAATAACTTTTCCCCCAATTTTAATAAAACGAGACACGCCTTAAAATTATGTACGAAAATAACCGTAAGAGAAAAAACTTTTTTAATATAAGACACTGAAGAGGGCACACAATATAATAATAACACTCAAACATTCACGTGAAAAACGCTTTGCATCTCGATATTTTTTTCACGAATCATTTAACAGTCAGCAATTATAATGAACATCAAGACGTAAAATGTTACCTACCTTATAAAATAAGCATCAGATGGGTTAATTCATATTGCTGTCTAACAAAACTGTCCACTCTACACATCGTCGACTAGTATATAGCGTACATTTAAAACGACTCACTAATCAAATGTATACTAGACAATGCGTTAGATGAAAGAATATCATTTTTAAATTACGAGGAATCTTCATTTTACATTGAAACAGCTTCAAATTTCTTTCTTAACATTATTAATAACGTAAATATCAGTCATGCACCAATAAATGTTCTTCAATTACCAACTCCTAACACTCAGTGATCCACCATTTTGAGTACTCTCAGTACACCTACACATTTCGGCAAGTGTGCTTGGGAATATCGAAAGATTGTACAGAAAATCTTTCCGAAGATTTTTGTCGCAAGAGTACAATTCACTTTTTATTATCTCTGAGAAGTATATTTAAAAAACTAAATATGTTTTCATTGCCTAGAGTTTTATTTTAAAACGAACCAAACAGAGAAAAATTATTATTTTTTTTTCAGTGTATCAGAATCGAAACAAGTCGTGTTGGGGCTTGGCCCGATATTAACTATCACTTTTATCTTAGAGAATAATGTGTAGGAAAAAAGAAATATTTTTGAGAAAATTGATTTTGATGACAAATTAAGTAGAAATACGAGGATATTTGAGTTTTATTTTTGTTATCTCAACATTGCGCATGGAGCGAATGAATCGTGGTCACATGGTTTCCAAATGTGAGAAAGAAAAAGAGTTCGTGTTTTATAGATTCTTCATAAATTTTAGCATTCAATAGAAAATGCATTGGTATATAACTTTTTACTTTAAATTAAATTTATTTTTGCGTATTCCTTTTATCATGTGGTGCTGAAAACTATTTTCCCTTTCTTCTAATAAATCAATTTAACTTTACTGTATTGTGCTACCTGCTAGACTTCGCGCGCCTTGCCTTCCTTTAAATAACCAAAGCAAGAAAGATTTTTTACTTCATAAAGGGAAGGAATACATCCGGAGAGAGAGAGAGCGCCGATAGTGCCTCCGTATTGCACGAAAACAGCTGTCGGAGCAGATGCTGTTGACCTCTGTATTTATTAGCTTATGGATAGCACAATATGATGGTCTCCGTGGATCTGACGTTTTCACATGGGACTCTAGTCTAGGGTGCGGACTGGGTCCTCCGACACGGCGTCAAACTCCCCAAAGGGCAAAAAAAAAAGATGTTCAGGTTTGAAGGTGCAAAAAAAAAAAAAAAAAAAAATTGAGGGCAAAAAAAAAGAAAGAAAAACGAAAGCGCACACGTTAGGGCGCAAATAAGGTAAAATAAAATAAAACAATAATAGACGAAAGCGCATAGGCTCGAGGGCACAAAAAGAAAAGAAGAAGAAGAAGCTCCGGTTCAAAGGCGCAAAAAAAGTACACAGGTTCGATGGCAAACCAAAAAAAAAAGAAAAAGAAACAAAGTGCAAAGTTGTGAGGGCGCAAAAAACGAAGGCGCACAGGTTCAAAGAAGGAAATAAAATAAAAAGAAAAAAAAAAGTTCGAGAGGGGAGGGAGTAAAAAAAGGGGGGAGAGAAAAACAGAAGGCGTACAGGTTCGATGGCAAAAAAAAAAGTGCACAGGTTTGAGGGCGCAATGAAACGAAGGCGCATAGGTTCGAAGCCGAAAAAAAAAGAAGAGAAAAGAAAGCACGCACGTTCGAGGGTGCAAATAAAATGAAAAAAAAAAAAAAAAAGAAACTTCGAGAGGGGAGGTAGCAAAAAAAAGGGGGGGCGGGAGAAGAATAACTGAAGGTGTAAGTTTCGATGGGCAAAAAAAAAGTGCACAAGTTTGAGAGCGCAAAGAAACGAAGTCGCACATGTTCGAAGCCGCAAAAAAAAAAAAAAAAAAAAAAAGAAAATGAAAAGAAAGCACGTATTTTCGAGGGCGCAAATAAAATGAAAAAAAAAATTCGAGATGGGAGAGAGCAAAAAAAAGGAGGGAGAAGAAAAACAGAACGCGCAGAGGTTCGAGGGGACAAAAAAAAAAGACAAAAGTGCCAACGTTTGAGGGCTCAAGGGGAAAAAAAGACGCACAGGTTTGAAGGCGCAAAAAGTATACAAAGAAAAAGAAAAAAAAACCCGACAGTGCACAGGTTCAAGGGCACGAAAAAAAAAACCGAGGGCACACAGTTTTGGGTGTGAAAAAAAAAGACACACGGGTTCGAGGGCGTAAAAAAGGGCATGCAGGCTTAAGGTCGCAAAAAATAAAAATAAATTTAAAAAAAGGAAAAAAAAACGAAAACGCACAGGTTTGAGGATGCAAAAAAGAAAAAGACAAAGGTGCACAGGTTTGAGGGTGCAAAAAAAAGCAAAGGAAGCACGCACATTCGAGGGTACAAATAAAATATAAGAAAAAGTTCGATACGGGAGAAGGGAGCAAAAAAAGGGGGGGTGAGGAGAAAAACAGAAGGCGCAGAGGTTCGAGGGCTCAGAGAAAAAGACGAAAGTGCCAATGTTTGAGGGCGCAACGAAAAAAAATCACACAGGCTTGAAGGCGAAAAAAGAAAAAAAAAGAAGTTGCACAGGTTCAAGGGCACAAAAAAAACGAAGTTGCACAGAGGGCGTTCGAGGGTGCATCGCCCCCTGCTCTATTTTGTGGTAGAAGCTTTGCTTCACATGCCGCAGGTCGTTGGTTCAATTCCCACAGGTGTCCTGAGTATTATTTCCTTCCCTTTGTGTTGTAATTCTTTACTGGACGCTAGACCAGAGGAAAAGACGCTTTGTCCGCTATCCGTATACAAAGCTAGTTTTCTCCTGGAAAAAATAGTAATGAATAACAGCACATCATGTATCCGTACACTCCTATACTCTGGCCATTTAAATATATCTTGCCAGGCCCGCGTCAAGCCTGATCGGCGCCATCGTGCAAATGTCTTTTGAGCGCCTTTATCCAGTGGCGTTCAGGAGAAATACAGTTAACACATTTAGTGAGGTTCTATAGACAAATATAATGTGGGAACAATTGCGTTCGGCATCAAATTTATTAAAAAAACAATGTGTAAATATTTAAATTTGGAATATAATGTACTTTTTTTCTTCATGTCTCGAAGTTATTTCGAGTTCAATTCATCTTCTGATTTGCTAATGTGTTTTGGAAACGAAAACTGAGGAGTTTACTTACTAAACGGATTATATTCACTTATGGAAAAATTTCGTTCTTCTCGAAGAAATTCATATCTACTGCTAAAAAATGCGTAAATATTGGTTTTTCCTCTTAAACGGTGTATATCCATCCCCTTATTTCTCGCCAGATCTTTTACAGCAAAGTGAAACCTATCCCTTATTTGCCGTATCCACTCATTCACCTTCATGTCAAAAAGGCACATATCCAAATTTGAATTTGCCACTTCTATAATTCAAAATTAGTTCACAAATAAAATAGAGGAGCGAGGCACTGACTGAGCATTTCCAATCAAGCATGATACCCGTCCGTATTAAGAGATCGCAGCACCTTGCGCCTTGTAAAAGTCTGTTATCAGTTAGACTAGCACGACTCAAATTGTGATTACTAAATTAATATTAAATAATTGATATTGCTATAAAATTGTGATTAATTAATGATTAAATTGTGATTAATTGAAAAATCGTGATTGTTGAATATTTTGTCTCAATTTTAATGTTCATTTCTTAAGAAAATGCGTATTTTTTTTCAAAAGTGATAATATCCACTCTTTTACATCAAAAAGGAATATAACCAAAATAAAATGGGCAATTTAGGTCTGATAAAATTGTGGAAAAATTCCTAGACTTATGGCAATAGTCACTTGTTGTTCTACCAAAACATGGTAAAAAATTGAAATTCTAACAGTTAGTGTTTGTGCGTAAAACGTTTTTTTGTTTTGCCAAAAAAATATAAAACTGGATATAAACCGTTTTAAAAGAAAACTAGAAAATGCGTGCTTTTTTTTTTTCCCCCTTGAAAAATGGATGATATCTACTGTTTTACACCAAAAAGGAATATATCCAAAATAAAATTGGCAATTTAGGTCTGATAAAATTTCTAGACTTATGGCAATAGTCACTTGTTATTCTACCAAAACATGATGAAAATTTCGAAATTCTAATAGTTAGTGTTTGTGCGTAAAACGTTTTTTTTTTTTTTTTTCGTTTTCCCAAAAAAAATGTAAAACTGAATATAATCCGTTTTGAAAGTAAACTCCTCAAATACTTTTAATATCAAAGTTAAATGACTCACAAAAATATTTCTCTTATGTGTAGCTGAAGGATAATAATAAATCAAACTTTTATGTCCATTAAATCTGTACATCAGAGCGAGACTGACGTAAGTCTAAAAATTGTGGTTTTCATTTAATAAGTGCATTGTATGCAGAAGCCAATTCCGCGACAAGCCACGGAAACGTAATTCCTTTAAAATAATCCTCTTTATTTATTTTTTTTTTACTACGGTAAAAAGAGCGCGCGTCCCATCCTTAGCTTGCGCCGCGGAGAAAAGTTTTTCCTCTCATGTATAATCATCACAAAGTGATTTACGTCCTTCTGACTCTGAGGGTCTGAGGTACAGAAAGTATGACAAAAGAGTACAGATTTTATTTCTACACTGAAGTACAATTATGTAGAGGATATTCCACCATAAAATCTGAAACTAATAACTACAAAATACAGAATCGTTAAAATAGGTCTTTTTTTTTTTTTAATTTCATACACAAATAGAAGCAATTATTGTCATGTCAAATGCCGGATCAGCGTTGATTTACACCAAACTTCGAAATTATTAAAAGATGAAAGATGAAAAGATGGGATTATTTTTTTTATTTTCTCCGATTATGTTCGAAAGAGTTTGGGGGTGCTCCCCCGGAATTTTTTTCGAATTTGAAGTTTTAGAAATGCTATTTTAGGCCATCTAAGGCGATTTTACGGGAAGTAATGGGATTTGGAACTCGATCGGAAATTTTTCGAAACTGAAGTCTTACAATCGCATTTGTAGGTCATCTTTGATGATGTTAAAGGAAAGGATGAGTTCAGGGATTCTCCTCCTTCCCGCGAAATTAAAGTCTTTGAAATGAACTATTTGACGATAGTTAAAAGTGCTGGGGAGGGCGTAAGTCTGGAGCGAATTTTTCAAAATTTGAAGTCCTAAAGCGCAACTTTAAAGCATCATACTTCGCGGAGGGGGGGGGGGGATCGATGACTCTAACGAGGAAAATTTTCGGAATTGAAGATTAAAATACTGTTTCCCTCTCTTGTATTACGCTAGGGAAAATTGATGGATTTTAATAATTCTCCCTCAGAAAATTTTCCAAACTGAACATTCAAATATGCAATTGGAAACTATCTTTCATGACATTGAGAAAAGAGATGGGATTCGGTAACCTTCTTCCGTAAATGTTTCCAAGTTGAAGTCCGAAAAACAAAATTTTGGATGATTTTAATAATGTTTTAGGGCGCTCTCCGGCGAAAATTTCGAAATTGAGTTCCTAGAAACGAAATCTTAGACGATTTTTAATGAGATGCTGGCAGGATTGAAGTGAGGGTCTCCCCGTGAAAGTTTTGAACGCACAGTAGTAAATAATATAGAAATGTGCTTACGGGATTTTTTTATGTATGACATCATGAAGCAGTCGAATTACCGCGAACAATCGTTTAAAATCACAAAAACATATTGCACAAATTCTCTAATACAACATATTCTCCGTAAGCGGGGACCGAAAATGGGAACAGCAAATTCAAGAAATTCGCCTCGTATACTCAACCTTAGGTACTACAGGTACATCGAAATAACATTCTAAACTTCACATTAGGAAGAGAAATGCTAATGCATGCATTAATTAGCATCACGTATTTTCAGTGTAATATATTTTTGTACTTTTGAATACGTTTAGACTCAAAAGGCAATATTTTTTCCTTTTGGATAGACCGCGAGACGGATTGCTTGTTTCAATGAGCAGTATCACCATCGTTAGATAAAATGAAAAGTTCAATTTTATATTTTTGTTTGGAGATTTTTTCTTCCATTTGGAGCATTTTCGATTGGTAGACCTCAGCGCTTTTTTCACTCTGGCGCCGTCGTGCGTCGCACGACCTTGCACATAGGGACGGCGCGGCCCTGTACCTTGCTAAACTCTCTTTTACATTTTTTTTTTTTTGAATGTGGAATTGTAGTAACTTTACTTCTTTCATTTTTATTTTCGAATTAAAAATTTGTCTAATGAGAGAGACAGGAGCGCCTCGAACTAAAATGTTTGGGTGGGTAAAATTTCTCCATTTTTGGAATGGAATTAAAATTTTCCCGAATGATAAAATTGAGTACGCACTCTGAAGTACATCTAACGAAAAGAGATATTTTGGCATTAAAAACTGCAATGTTGCAGTTTTGTCCCGAATTTTGCCAAATAAATCAGACTACAGTACCGAATAAGAAAATTTTTGGGAAGTCACAGTGACCTTCCATCGGGCGACCGGAGGGAAAGAAAGATGGCCCGTTGTTCGGTGTGTTCAACTTTCAAGCGAAGAAAAACAATGTCATCCGACTATTTTAACTTATTGAACGAAAATGAAAAGCTCTCAACTGTTATACTCGCAAAAACTGTAGTTCAACCGCTATTCTTCCTGATAAATATTTAAAAAGTGTTACAAGAAAACTTGGCTTAACAGATTAGGAGAGTACGGTGGCCGCACGGAAGCATCTGTACCCCTTGTAGAGCATGTTGAGAGTTAGAGCAGTGTGTGGTTGGGCGCCATCCGGCTATCCTGCTGAAGAATTGCATTGGGAACCCCCTGAAGGTAATAGGGCCTTGAATACGAACTAGAGGTGACGTGGTATCATACGCAATAGTGCCCCAAACCATGATGCCACGCTGTCGTGCAGTAGGGCGCTCCACAGTTGCTGCCGGATTAGAACTATCTCTACGTCGAAGCCACTATGAGGCGACTATCACGGAAAAAACAGAAGCGGCACTCATCTGAGAACACGACGTTCCGCCATTCCGTCATTTAAGTCGCTCTAGCACGGCACCATTCCAAGCGTTAACGTCTATGCTGTGGGGTCAATGGCAGTCTTCTTAACGGACGTCGTCAGTGAGTGCAGGCCACTTGTAAACAATCGACGGGAAATGGTTCTGGCCGATATGGGCACATCCAGAGTGCCTTGCACATTAGGGTGTGTCTTATAATGCACTTTTTAAAAAAGTTTTGAATTTCTTATGGGGCACCCCTTTAATTGCTTCCTTTTGATGAAAAAATACACACATAAAAGTTTCATAGAATTTGAACATAATTTAGTGGGTGCTACCAGTGATTAATATTACATTCATTGTGAAAAATATGATGTAAAAATCAACACTTGACATATTTTTAATCAACATGAAATTAGGTTGGTTGGGTTTAACATAACACAAATACCTATCTCTTATATATACTAGAAAATAATAAGCATTTCATGGTTGTCATTTTATGTAATAATGTCAGAAGAGCATTTGAAAGTTCGGTAATGCCATTCATATCACAGGTTTACACTTTCGGTCTTTTACATTCAGCAATATTGTAATTTTTCTCTTTGTTACTTCGATGTGACAATACAAACTTTTCACTGATTGCTACTTATTATCCAGATTCCAGACTAAATAAATAAATTTAAAAAAAATAAAAAAAGAGAGAGTTGACAAATTTTGCAGCAGTGGTAGCACCTTCTAAATATTATTCAATTTTTATTTTTCATATATGAGAATTTTTTTTTTCATCCAAAGGAACAAAATGAGAGGGTGCCTCATGAAAAAATAACACCTTTAAAAATAAGACGCACCCTATTGCACATGCATCAAATCCGTGAGGTCTAATTAGCTTTCTTAATTTAACGGCCTCAAAAATGATCATTTCAGTACAAAAGCGCGCTTTTTTACGAGTTTACATGCGTGCTACACAAAATCTAATGAGCTGAAACTCACAAAAATACTAGAACGTGTCAACAGCCAAATGTACTTTATAAGCTCCGGAAATTTCATGCTTCCAGTGTGATAAAATTTTCTGCAACTTTAACCAAAACATGACATTTCGTCTCAGAAAGCTGATCCGCCATTTTGGAGCATTATTTTTTGGATATCCTAGATTCTCAGTATTCGGATCTCGGAAGCTGAAAATTTGCATAGGTTAGTTTCAAAGGTTAGTTTTCTACACCTCTGTAAAATTTCACCTAATTTGGAGATGATTGAGAGGAGACAATTTGAAAAATCAGATCAGTTGACGTGGAATGACTCTAGTCTAACATTATGCAGAATTAACCAGCATCTTTTATTATTTTTGACTTGATAATGGTCGTAAATTATTACTAAATTTTAGAAAGAGGATTACAAGTGAGTAAGAGGTTGAGAAAATAATTACAGCAGAATTTCGCAAATACACTTCTGAGTATTAAAATTTTAAAAATAAAGAAAATGAATTAAGGCTTAAAAATAAATATAACGTCACAAAAAAAAAAAAAAAAAAAAAAGAAAGAAGGAAAGAAAGAAAACATACGCATATTTGTCAGACAATATAAGATATTCTCTCTAAGTACGCAACACACTTATTGTATTAAAACTTAAGTGTAACCTTTATTATTTTTTTTATATATAAAAGGATAGATAACCGGTAAATACGTTTTAAATTTCAAAACGTTTCACCTCAAATAAATTTCATGACGAAACAACTTAAAATAAAATATAAAAATTGCTTTTTAATTCTAAAGACTATTATTATAAGCTAGGTTCGAACTAAAAAGTAAGAAATGAAATAAGTACAAAATTTCTTGAATACAACACTCAAAAATTACATTTAATCTCAGTTTCTCAGTATCGTTACATTTAGGATTGTTCTAAAGCAGCCAATAAAATTTAAATTAAATAATGGAGAGAAGAAGAAATATATATATATGTGGTATAGTAAAAGCTTATCCGTACAAAGTTGTATACCGCCTATTTTTTCTATCAAATTTTTAGTTTAAGCTTTATTGGCTGCGTTAGAATCAACCTAAATATGAAGGAATTGAGATTAACTGCAATTTTTGAGTGTTGTAATGAAGAAATCATACTCTTTTTATTTCATACTTTTTAGTGCGAACCAAGCTTATAGAAATAGTTTTTAGAATTTAAAAAATATTAATAAAAGTTTTTATATTTTATTTGATTTTTGATTTGCGTAGCAGACTACTGAAACTTATGGTTGTTAAACACCATAAAAAAAAAACATATTGCAAGAAACGAAATAAGGAATAGCAATTTTGTTGTGCCCCATATGCTTTAAGCCAGTGGTTCTCAACCTTTTTGAGTCCCTCTAGACTCTAGAGATTGACACACAACTATCCCTCCCCCCCCCCCTCCTTCTTTCTTGAAAAATCCAAAAAGGGGAACATCGATTTTATTGAAAATATAAATGTCTAATCTTAAACTGAAATGAAATGTGTATACTCTAAAGCAATTTTATCTAGTCACTCTTAAATTGAAAATAATAATGATAATAATAATAAATAACAGTACTTTTTTTTGAGTGTTTTTTTTTTTCTTTCTTTCTTTTCCTAAACAAACTGATTGGTATTTGAAGGAAAATACTTACTAAACTCATTGATGCCTTTTTGTGATCATTTTGAATGAAATGATTTTTTTAACGGAATCTATGGTAATAAAAAACACAGAAATTTAAAATTAAAAAAGGAAAAAAAAAGGAAGAGTTTAAAAAACCATAAACTTGTTGATTAATGATGAATTAATTCCTTAAGGTTAAACAGTGGTGTGAGGAGGAAGCTCCTGAACTTTAATTTGTTCTTTATTAAATTTGTGATTCTGTGTCTGAACTCTTGCAATCGGTTTCGAAACTGTTTTCACTTTCGATTATGACTGGCTTTTTATCATTAAGTCTGTTAAATTCTCATCGCCCCCACCTATCGCCCCTCTCGAATTTATCTCCCCCGGGTAAGGAACCACTGCTTTAAGCAAGCTTATGTACTATAGACGTATGCTAAAATAGCATTTCCGCCTCCACTTTTAGAAGAAAAATGTTCATGTATGCATTAGCATCACGTGCTTATAGTGAACAAAACTCCCCTTGGGTAACATATTTTGCCACTCATAAGGCAAGAAGTTTTCTTTTCATATAGGCTGTGTGATGGATGGCTTATAGTCACCATTACATATACTCAAAAGTTCAACATTGCTTATTTACTTTTTTTTTATTAATCGTATTTTATTATTATTATTTTTTCAATGTAGAGGTTATCTTTAATCGGTAGAGCGCGGCGCCTTTTTAACTGTGGCGCCGTCGTGCGCCGCACGACCTTGCACATATGGATGGTGCGGCCGTGCTAATACGTATTTCAGGAATTGAATAATGTGGTTTTAAAAGGTTTTTCATTTCTGCAACTACGGTAAAATTCAACTGTGACATCCATACTCAAATATATGAATTCCAATTTTATTTTGCTCATCAACGATTTCAATATTCTTCGCCATCATTATAACACGTTACAACACCAAAATTTTACATTTTTTACGTAACAAATACATGAATAACTACATGTTTTTTTTCTTGAAATTACATTAATTACTTGCTAATATATTCATTAGATTACATCCAGGAGAGCACCATATTTTTTTATACATACATTTTGTATTAAGGATGCATCGATATGCTGATTGACCAATAATCAATTAATTAGTAAAAGATAATTGACTGATTTATCGACTCAGTCAATAATGATAAAAAATGTTGATGTTACAATTTTTTTATCGCTTGTTTATTTATTTATTTTTCTCTTTTTTTCCCTTTCTCTCTCTCTTTTTTTTTTAAAGTTGCAATGCGATTTTTTAGAATGCGTTAATACGTTTATTTCTGTCAGTAAAGATATACTTTCTCTATTTTGAAACATAGTTTCAGATTTTTAATAACTTTCTTTTTCTTAAAACCTTTTTAAAACTTTATTCTAATTCTGTAAGTCAATTTTCTCATAATTGTAAACAATATTTCATTCTATTAACAAGTAATGAAAATTGAAATATTTTTATTAGTCGCCGTTCAATTTTCGACTTGAAAATTGTAAGAACTTTAAAGCACTGTGCTAAAGGTAGGGTGTAGAAAAAAGTATTGAGGCATGAAGTGTGTGCAACATTGCATGCATGTGAAGATGAATATAGAAGTTAAATTTAAAAATTAATATAGCTTCTGCTGTCAGTTTTTTTTTTAATGTAAAGCGTGCTCATCAAAATTCTAAAATTCAAAATGTTTAATAATTTTGAAATTTTACTGAACGAACAAGTCATTTTGAAAAGATAATTGTAAAATAGGGTAAAATCAATCTTAAAATGATTTTTCTCTTTTTAATGATCATCGTCATTCATTAAAACAGGAATAGAAAATTTGTCTGAAAGCATTACTTCAACTAATAACACTGCGCAGAAAAGTATACCTTCAAAATGCTTCTGATATAGCTCTTGCTGATTCTCATGTAAAATGATCCCCTGAATCCAAATATGACCACCGTTTTCCCTCTATGCGCCCCTCTTTTTGGAAATGCCGCCTCTCATTTTTTTTTTTTTTTCAGTTTTCGACAGTTTCATTGCCAATCTTTTTATTTGAAGTTGAAGGGTGTGTTATATTTGTCATTCACACTCTTCTGAGGGGCTAGAGGGGTGCAAAGTGTAAAAGCATGAACATTTGGAGCAAGTTGGGTGACTCATGGGTGTATCCCCCTTTAAATATTAAAAAAATGACCAATCCTATCTTTTTCCTAGGGTTTTTTTTACAATGTTTTCAGTCAATGAGCCCCATGTAAAACAAATTTTTATGTTGTGAAATAAAAATAAGAATAAATGTTGGAAACATGGCATTTTGCATAGTCAGAGTCGCATCGCAGATCTCCCGTTAAGAACCTTCCGGAAAAGTGTTATTCAACTTACATTGACAGACATAATTATTACTATAAACGAACTTAAATGTGCTTAAAGTAGCATTAATATATACATTTTTATTTCTATGCACCGACTCCATTATTTATCTCTTGATATAGTGAAACATAGTGGGAGCAGTGCATCCTCAGAAATATATAATCTTAATTATGTATGGGAATTAAATTGAATAATACGGGAAGGCGTAATAAATATTGAAAAATATTGGAAAAATCGCATTTTTCATAGTCAGATATCGTTGATCTTCAGTAAAGAAAAGACTTAGTAAACATGTGTTTTAGAAAAACGACATTATTTTCCCTCTCTCCTAATGGAACGAAACCAACAAACTTCGAATCTGTATTTAAATAAAAAAATAAACGTTTCTCAATAAAAAGTATTTGCGAGAAAAGAAAATACATGGACGCAACTTAAAACAGTTAAAAGTCCGACTCGCGGTACCCTTTAAAGAACTAGAATTTTTTCACGGCACCCTAGTCTATCTCTATTATAGTACATATACATATCGAAATTCCCTCCGGGGTTTGGAAGCCTTATTGAAGCAAATATATTATACCGATACAGCAACAACGTTGACTTTCCTGGAGAATGAAACTGGACAAGTTTTGCTTCGATACAAGGCCGCCTATATAGGGGCGCAAGTGGGGGCTCAAGCCCTCCCCCCTTTAGAAATTATAACATCGTTGCTTTTAGTGCTTTTTTCTTTGTAGAAATGTATAAGAATTTCTTTTCCAGCCTTTAATGAATAAGTTATTAAAAATGTCAAATTTTAATGTCTCTAATCTGTACTGAAATCGGTTTCTATGGGGGAAATATTCTGCTAAACACGGAGAAAATTTTTGAGCCCCCATCCCTTAAAATTTTGCATATGGACGCCCTTGTTCGATATAAGTACCTTTCGTATTGCGGCAGGCGGCGGGTATCAAATCTACAGTCTAATTGTTATTTTACTCGCCCTAACATGTCACGATGAATCTTAGAAAATGTGGTTGTGATCTTTTGGCGTAAACCTTGAAAATCACGTTCCCCATGGGGCACGAACTAACAATCTCTGATGTAACACCATAAAAAAAGCGTTTGGAGTTAGATCCGAAGAGTACGGTGGCCACTGAAGAGGATGAATGTCGTCATCAGAGCTTAGTCAAATACTACAATGACAAGGAAGCTCGTTATCATATGGGGGGACTGGGGCTCAACCCTTCTAGAATTTAGAACTTCCTTGCTTTTAGTAGTTTTTTTCTTTGCAAAACTGTAAAAACATTTCTTCTTCAGCCGTTAATAAATAAGTTACACTACTCGACATTGAAAATGCAACACCAAGAAGGAGTGTTCAGAAATTTATGCAAATTTTAGAGTAGACGTATATCACTGAGTTATGTAAATGATGTGAAATGCGCAGCTCTCCAACGCACGTGAAGTAAGATATAAGGGAAGGAACTTGCAGAATAGGCAATATTCCTGTAGGTTTTTCTGACTGGAGAATTATCAAAGAAATTTTGTTTTTGTCTTGGAGGATACGTGTAACACGAGAGAATGCCAGGCCGCCGTCGATTCTGCAGTAGGTGCAAGATATCCTGAATGTTCTCGTGTCAACCAGAACCATTTCCCGTCGTTTGGTCGCACGTGATCTGCAATCACGGCGTCCGCTAAGAAGACTACCATTGACCCCACAACATAGACAGCAATGTTTAGTATGGTGCCGGACTAGAGCGGCGTGGATGACAGAATGGCGAAATGTCGTGTTCTCAGATGAATCCCGCTTCTGTTTATCCAGTGATAGTCGCCGAACGTGTTTGGCGTCGACGTGGAGACAGATCTAATCCGACGGTAACTGTGGAACGTCCCACCGCACGACAACGTGGCATAATGGTTTGGGGCACAATTGCGTACAATTCCATATCACCTCTAGTTCGTATTCAGTGCACTATGACGGCCCAACGATACTTGGATAATGTGATGCGGTCGGTGGCAATCCCTTACCTTCAAGGGCTACCTAATGCAATTTTTAAGCAGGATAACGTCCGACCACACAGTGCTCGCATCTACCAACATGCTCTCCAAGGCACACAGATGCTTACCTGGCCACCATACTCTCCCGACCTGTCACCAATCGAACATGTGTGGGATGTCATTAGACACGTTTGCAGATTCTGTGCCTGCCTCGTTCAGAAGACGAACTGTGGCAAATGGTTGAAAGGGAATGGAAAGCTATCCCTCTTCACACCATCCGCACCCTTATTGACTCTATGCCTAGACGTGTTTCTTCGTGTATCGCAGTCCGCGGTGGTCCTACATCCTACTGAGCCGACGCCGTTCTTGTTCTGTATTCTGCCTATCATTTTGAAATTAAGATTATTTATTATTCCTAGCTGTCTCTGTTTTTTTTTTCCAAATTTCATCACTTTCTGATAACTCCTTCTTGGTGTTGCATTTTCAATGTCGAGCAGTGTATATAAAATGTCAAATTTTAAAAACTCTAATCTGCATTGAAAGTTTCCACGGAGAAAATATCTCCCCCCCCCCCCTTCCCAATTTTGCATATGGGCGCCCTTGCACGTTATTGAAGAATTGGGGAATTGGGGAATGTCTGTCAGATAATGCGAGGTGTCACTTCTTGTTGGAAAATGAACGTTCATTGATTGTGGCATGTTACATCGAGTGACAGAAGAATTCTGTTTAAGTCTTGAATAAGATTCTCATATCGAACATTTGGGAAACAAAACGTGTACAGTTTATTTCTTTAAAAAGTAAAGTCGACGTTGTTGCAGTATTGGTAGTATGTTTCTTTAATAAGACTTCCAAGTCCCAAAACCCGGACCCCCACTTCGCGGCACCCTCCACCAATTATTGCGGCACCCAGTTTGAGAACCCCTGTTGTACGCTGTTTATACCCCCAAAAAGTGTCATGAATGATAAAAGTGGCCACCAACCACAGAATAATTAAAATTTTGTCTCAAATAATCACAAGTCATAATTTTTCATAGTATAATTGTAAAATAAGAATAGACTCATTTGAAACTTTAAATATATAAGAGTGCCACTAACTAACTTTTAAAATCATGCGGAAAAAAAGGGGTAAAATGCCACCACATGAGATAGATAAGATAAATAAGATACATAAATGATAGATATTTTTTGGGGAAGAAGGGAAGAGTTGAAGTAGTCACATAAGGCAATTTTTCCCGCGATGGAAGCTGCTTCTTTGATGTAATTGAGAAACTAGTCGCAAACAAATGAAGGCGGATTGCATTTCAATGAAAAATAAAAATTCGACTTGGGGGAAAAAAACCCCCCTAGAGTTAGAAGATTAATTAAAAATACTCTACCTAACGAGGGGCAGTTACCCCTATGGCTACGCCCATGTGTAAACAACTGCTCTTCGAATAATTGCTTTCGGGACAAGAATAGTTGAAACGAAATTTTAATGACACACTGTTAAAACTACAGGTTGCATTCGGCACCTTTCAGGGGTGAAACGCTTGTTCACCAGCGGCACCCAATACGGACCCAAAATGGCACCTCTGTAAAGGGTGAAAAACAGGCACCTTTTAAAAAATAGGCAGCCGGGGTGAAAAGAATGAACCTTCGGAGAGAGAAATGGCACCCTTACTGTAGATCCTCCTCCCCCCTCCCCCGCATTGTGTGCGTTTTTCAATACAGTTGTGTAATTCTTTTTTTTTAATAGTTTTGTTTTGATTTATTATATTCTACGTTTTGGACATTTTTCACATTGAATGAATTCAGTACTGGAAATGATTAAAACTTGTAATTACAGCATTTGATCATATTTCAGAGTTTTCAACATAGTTAAGAAGTCCTCATTGCTTGAATTCATCTGATCGTGCTCTAATTCAGTGTTTCTCAACCTATTTTGACCCACTGATCGGTAAAAGCAAATGAAAAACATTGCGAACCTGTGAAATTTTTATCCTTTTCTTAAAAATAAATAAAATAAATAATAATAATTATAATAACTCTCGGGCCGTTAAAAACTTGTGAACAAATTTTACGTACTGATGAGTTTTTTTTTTTTTTTTTACAAAGTAATATTAAAAATGAATAAAACAATAAATATCTGCCCACTTTACTTGGTATCAAAGAGTTGTCACAAATATATTTAAAGTTAAAGACGAGTAATTGTTTCAATAATCATAGTTAAGTTAATGATTATTTGTGAGAAATAAACTCACCGAAAGTAAAGTGTAGAGGTACTTATGAATTATTTACATGAAGAGCCAAAAATATTCCGGGATATTACAGTTACGGAAAAACAAAATCGTTTCTCGAACGTTCAAAATTTCAATCAAAAGAGTAACAATAAAATAAAATGCACATATGAAATTTTTCGACAGTTTTAAAAACCTAAAATTCCTAACACGCTATCGAAATATTAACCGCTAACAGGAAATGATTCAAACACTTGAATGAAAAAGAAAAAAAAAGAGCTAGACTGAGAGATTTTTTAGACAGTTAACTATAAACAATAAGTAGTACTCAGTTGACTTTGTTGAAACACAACTCTGAGAACACTAAAAGCCTGTTGGAAAGCCTTAAATGTTATACCATGATTAAATGCCTGTACTTACGCAAGGTTTTGAAGGTTTGTACCAGAAATGTTGAGTTTTAATCCAATTTCGTTGTCTATTCAATGTGAAAATTTATTAATGTACCAACAACTACGTTGCAGAATCGTCGTCCGCCATTAAATTGGCTGAATTGAACTTATGCCGGAGTGCACAGTGCATGTGCGAGCGAGGCACCTTTGCAGAGGAAAAGACTCGCTATTGGCTACTGCGTGGGCTGATGGCCCTTCATTACCTTCTTTCATCCACTGAGGTGCTAAAGGATATCGGAACAGTATTTCCTAGCATCCATGGTACCCTGTGGCTCCGTCTTTGCACCCTACGGCAGAACATTGCACCCAGCTGGCACCTCTGGTTATAACAGTGTAGTTTTGTTTAAAAGTTCATTAAAAAGACGAAATAACGCATGTTATCACCAAGCAAAATTGAACCTTGAATTAGTTTTATACCTCTTACAGCTGTGCAACCCTTAAACTATGGGCAACTGTCTAGTTGCTGAGATATAAGCAAAAACAGGCCTCAAAATTGCTGTGGCAAACATACCAAGTATATTAAAAGTGCTTAAAAATAAACACTGTGATCATTGAACCGAAATTCATTATTTGACACTTCTTGACGATGCGGACAAGGATGAAAGAAACCGTAAAACCCCACCCTTTATGAAATCCTGGACATGGGCCTGACAAAACCTCACCTCTTCTTAACATCACAAAAAAAATCTAAAACTATGGTTTTGGAACTTATTTCCGGAGGAGTGTTTTGAACGTCATTTCTTGCGTTTTTAAGATTTCAATTGCAAAAAAAAACTCCGGGGGAGAGCTCTCGAGCCCAGAGCCAAGTTAAGCTCCACGTCGCCCCTAGACAGATTTAAAATTTTCCACCCCCCCCCTCCTAAAGGAAAAAGCAAAATTTCCTTGATTCAAAAAACGCAAAAATAGTACTTTCAAAATTTAAACTATCAAACTTATGGAGAAATGATGACGTTTTATATTCAGGGGCATCCCAATGGGAGGTCACTGTGATCTCCTAAACTTCTAATTAGGCAGATTTTGTTGACGATTTGGCAAATTTGGTGTTAATAGGGCATCGTTCAGATTAAAAAAAAAAAAAAAAATCTTTTTCATAAGCTCCTATTTTTGCACTCGTCACTCCTTCTCATTTGCCCCCGAGACTTAACATTAAGAGAAAACAATTGTTAAATGTATTAAAAATGTAAAATAGAAAATAAAAGTCAATCACTCAAGAGCAAACTTTAGTATGGCACTGAAAATCTTAGTCAAACTCCAATTTTGCGTGACTTGTGTGGGCAAACGCATTGACACCTCCTTTTCTTCAATCGACCCTCGCTTTTTATCCTTACAGTTATAGTTTTACGTTAATCTATTACCATGCTTGAGAATACATTTATTTTCATAGGATGTGTAGCAGGAAACATTATTAAATTACAAGAGAAAGATGTCGCTATAATAAATGAAAGAATACTAACATTTCACTTTCAAGAATAATAATTAAAAAAAAATAATAATAAAGGTTAAAGCAAAATTTGCCGCCCCTGAAACTTTGCCACCCTAGGCAGCTGCCTACTCTGCCTATGCCTGCTCTACTGTGCCCTGCCCGAGCCCTTCACCTAACATCAATGAAGATTTTCAAACATTGTGTTTTTGAAGGTTCAACATCGAAAATTTGAGGGACAGCTCCAGACTTCATCCCTTCCCTTAACGCTACCAAAGATGGCCAACAATTGCATTTTCAAGGCTCCTATTTCGAGAGGAAAAAGGCAGGACCGCATCTATAAATTTTGGGCCCTTCCCATCCCCTGCAACAAATTCTGTAGGGTCCCTCCACAGAGGCCAGCAGTGTATATTTGCCACGTTGTAAGTCTTGCTGCTAGTTTTTTCAATCAATTTCTTGGGCCGTTGGACCCCATAAGGACGTACCCCGCCTCCCACACACACACACTGCGGGTACGCAGATCCGGGCCTGTATTTCAGGACTTCAAATCCGATAAATTTCCGGAGAGGAGCTGCCACATCCTTTTTTCCTCATCTTTCAAAGATCTTTAAAAACTGCGTTTTCGGAATTTTTGTATCGAAAAGTTCTGAACCTCCATTTCTTCTGCTGCGTCATCAAAGGTGGCCTACAATTGCGCTTTCAGGACTTCAATTTCGAAAGTTTTCCCCACTGATCTAAAACTAAGGGTTGTTAACGGTACAACTTAATTATTTTATATGCTTCAAATTAAAACTTTTATGTACAACAAGAAAAAACTTTATCAACTTTCTTTGCCAACAAAACGCATTCTATCAGAAAACAAATCTGTGCTTTTGCAATAAAGTTTGTCTGAGCAACAACAACAAAACGAAATATTAAATTCAATAAATAGATTTATTCTATTACATATTTTGTTTCGACTACATTTTTTTGGTTATCGTTTGCCAAATTTAGCTTATGTTCATTGTTCAATCTTAATGCTATTTTTATTTTCTTTCAATGCATTGAAAGCAAAAAGTTTTTATCTTTTTGTTTTCAGAACACTGATGAGAAAAATGAAGTATTTTTCGGGAAAACCAAATTTTACGAGCCGAAGATAGACAGTTTTTTGTAAAAGTTCCATAAAAATAAAGTAAACGTTTATTAGAGTTATTATCATACATTTTTAACAGTGCGATAACCAAAAATTAAATTCCTTTTTTTAAAATTCGAGTCATATCAATACTGTGTAGTGTAAAATTCAAGTTTTGTACCGTGTAATATCGAAACCTTGTGGTAGAAGTATCGTGTTATACGAGGGACGCCTGTATACATAAAACTCAAGAAAATATTCAAAAAGACAAAAAGACAAAAAAAAAAAAAAAAAAAAAAAAAACATGTAGGAAGGTTAAAAAACTGTACCTCAACAAATAACAAGTGAGTTTTAGAGAGCTGTTAACCAATCTATAATTTTTTTGTATTAGTACATGAAAGTTATTTCCTTATTTGACCTTATATATAGCAGTGGGGTACCTAGCATAGGTGACACCCGGGGCTGTAATTTGTGGCGTCCCACTCCACAAACGCAAAAAAAAAAAAAAAAAAAACTTTCGTATTCTATGTAAACATGAAATTCATACAATTTTCAGAAACAACTACATGTGTGTTGCAACGAAATTTTAAGAGGGCAAATGCACAAGAGACAAATAAAAACTTTGAACGCTTTTATATAACTTTCCCTAGACGCATATGTACAGGCCGTAGAGAGGTCATAAAAGTAAGGGGGTGCATAAAATTGATGGCCCCTTAATTATTTCAAAAGTATCTCAAACACAAAGAAAGAAAATGGTTTTCAGTTTTTTGGTATAGGAGGAAGTCACTACTAGGTCTAAGTATTGACAGTGAACTTAATCCTGAGTACAGCATTCACTCCATGATGTGGAGTGGAAAAGAGGGGAGGGCCCTGGGTTTTCTCCCCGGAAAATTTTCAAATTTGTGGTCTTAAAAATGCATTTCAGCATTACATTTTTCAAATTCCACTTTGGGTGTCAGCCCCCAGACGGGTAACACCCGGGGCAGAGCGCCCCCCTCGGCCGTAGCGACGCCAATGTATATAGTCATATGTTTATGTATTATACTGAAGAACGTGATTAATAAATCTGAAGATCCAAAACCAGCAACATTAAAACTTTTATTTTCAACTGTTTCATATTTAATTATAAAACAAGGAAATAATAAGGATATTACAACGAAAAAAAATTGATTTTGGGAAATGATGTCATAAGAAAAAGAATTTTAAAATACATGTGAAAAAAAGTATGAAAAAAAATAAATAAAAATAAATATAATAATCCAAATAAATAAGTAAAATTATAATTAAAAAAAACTTAAATAATAAAAATAAATAAATAAATTTAAATAAAAGGTTCACATTTTTTTTTTTTTTTGGAAGTAGATAAGAGTATTTAACAATTTAAATGATTGTCATTATTGCCAAAATTTTAATTAGGGAAAGAGAGGCCTGAATTTAAGAAACTTACAATGTCTGCATATTCATTGCCAGAGCATTAGAATTCCCTGAGTTGTTCCTTCTATCGCCATCTTAAATATCTCCCTAGTCAAAATTACAGATCAATTTTACTTTCTAAACTCTTAAGAAGCCCTAGATAAAGACTAGTAAATAAATATAATTTTTACAGATGCCACTGGATGCAACTGGATTGACATTTTCGAGTGGGTGAGGCGGGAAAAAAAAAAAAACTTACAAGTATTCTCCTACTGAAAATAAAATATAAGGATGGTTGAAAATAATGGGCAATACAAAACTATTGATGTCAGAGTGGTTGAGTCACATACTAAATTAAAATGATCGAGTCTTGCAAAAGCGGATACAATCGAATTTTAAACTGTAAAAAAGTCGGGACTAGCACAAAAAACCGTAAAAAACAGTTGCAAATGCATTAACTGTATGCTAATCTACAGAAACCGGCCAAATATGCTAAAGGAACAACAATATGAAATGCAAAACCGCACTTTTGGGCGCAAGTTCGTTCTATTTAGCACAGAAAAGTACATTTAGCGGTCTTTTGTAGCAGAATCGGCGATTTGCGCAGTTTGGTGGAGCTGGCACATCCCTGGTATTTCCTGATTTTACATGCAGTAAAAGAATATATTTTACAACTGGCATATTGCTTTTTCTTTATTTATTTGTACAGGTTTTAAATTATTTTTACAATTTTTGATGATTGAGTCCATATTAAATATTTAACTTCCTCTTTCTATTTTACAGTAGGGGAAAGTGGGGTAAAACCGGGAAGTCGGGAGCAAACCGGGCACCCTCTTCTAGTCCCTGTAAGCGCTGCAATCACATGGACAAGAGAGGAATTACCTTCCACCTTGTTGAAAAAGCAGTGGCCATTAAATTAAAACACACTAGACTTGCTTCTTTCGTTCTGATGAAGAAAATTCTGTTTGAGTGGTTTTTGCTTAAAATTTTTGAACAAAACTAGACCGATTATACTACAATCCTGTTTCTGCACCAGTAATGGAATATAGCTCTCTTTGTACAACATTTAATTACCTTCATTATCATTCTAAGTAATTGTTTGTAGCATTCTGTGTAGTCATATGACGGCATTTTTTATGAAAGCTGTATGTGCAAGGCAAAACCAGGTACTACTCCCATACACTGAGAGCAAGATGCAGCCGAAAGAGGACAAGAGAAAAGGAAAAACTCATTTTGACGGGCTCCCCATACAAGCCTCATCTTCAGGCAACATTAGAAGAAAAGAAAAAGAAAAATGATGGAAAGAAGACCAAAGATGGACGAAAGAAAAAAAAAACCTGAAAGAAAGATAAACGAATCAAAGAAAAGGCAACATTATAAAGATGCCAAAAAGGAACAGACAGAAAATAAAGCGTCCAAGAAAAGAAAAACCGAAGGAGCAAATGAGGGATGAGTCCAGTGAAGAGAAGGACAATACTGCCTGCATTTACTGCAATGAGCTTTATTCCAACTGCAAGGGTGGTGAGGGATGGATCCAATATGGTCGTTGGGCCCCAGGAAAGCTGCTCTGGGGCCGAAGAGGAAGATAACTATTTTATTTGCGACTGGTGTAATTGGCCTTTTAATACAGCAAAAAATTAAAGGTAAAAAGACAATTAAATTTACTGTCAACTCAACAATGTGCATCTTTTATACTTATTCTGGTATGTTATGACAATAGTTAACATATGTCACTAAATGAAACTAGAATTTTGTGAAAACTTTTAAAAAAGTTTATTTTCCTATAGCTATTACATGTCTACCTGGTTTTACCCCACTAGCGGGGCAAAACCGGGTAAAATGACTTATGGTTTTAAAACTGTGGTTGCATAAAAAGATAAGTAAAGCTTACTTTTACAAAATTTTTCCTTTATGCTAAAAACTGATTTCCAGAAGCCTGCAAACCTTAGGGTCCCGGTTTTACCCCACTTTCCCCTATACAGCGTGTTTCGTTTTAACCTGTAAAACCTCTATTTTCACAACCATTAGTCCTAGATGCATACTTCCAATTGCAGTAATGTTCAAAATCAGATGCAGAATTAAGGTATTGAAAGTTTGAAGTAAAAATAAAAATGAGTCAAAAAATACAAAATTTTACTTTTTATATGGGCCCCAGGTCTCCTAACTCATATTTAGGGAAACAATCTCCATTGAAAAATAATTCTAACACAAAAAGTTTGAAATTAATACCACCAACATTCACTGAGATATGAAATGCAGCGTTTTGTGACTTACACCACTATTCACTCACCGTCAATAACAATTTTTGGGTGAAAATGTAGCGGTTAACAAGTGTTTAAAATTATATGTGTGCGTAGGGTGTCATTTTTCAATTTTTTCGAAGTTTCGTAGTGTGTTTTAGCGTATCACAGCATAACATTTGCATTTATTTTTGAATAGCAATGGAAAATATAAATGCCTTTTTTTTTACTTTGACAACCTGTCATTCTTCTGAAAGGGCGATAAGTTCCAATCTCATCTTTTGTATGGCCCCTTAAAACTTTGAACTGGAATATCTCCTTTAGTTTTGGTGGCACAAATGTCAAATTTTTTTGTGTCAGTAATAGTTTTCAGTGGAGATCATTTCTCTGGATACTCATAATTTACTCATTTTTATTTTTGCTTAAAGGTTGTGAAAATAGAGTTCATGCAGGTTAAAACGGAACACCCAGTATATGTAATATAGCAACAAGTCTCACATGTGATACATTTCTCTATATCATACCATTTACTTTAACGCTTTAAGATTGCCTTATCATTTACATTGAAAAGTATAGTCATTGATAAAGTGGCTACTACTAATAATTTACAGGTGAACTGGGCACTATCTAAAAATTTGAGTTTTCAAGTCTACTGCTTGGATTTAGATGTGCTAGTTTCCAAGATGTAAGTAATATAAGTGAACAAGACAAGTAGAAAAAGTTTGAATCGATTTCAGTGGGAATTTCTCTTATTCTGCACAAATGTGAGGTGAATTAATGAAAATATTAGGACATTTAAGACAAAATATAAGTAATTTAGGACAGTTTTTAAAACATTAAGAATTTTAGGAAACTTAGGACAACTTCGACCCCTGCGAGAGGGTGATCAACATTACAGCATGTAATATACTAAAAATCTATTTTATGCAAAGCAATGACTTTTGGTGTTTTAAGTGCATCATTCACAAAATATCAAACAGAGAAATGCTGTTGGTCATCATATTTTTAAAACTATTATGGGTGGTTTTACTTATGTAAAGTAAAACTTTTGTGCATATGTGCCTCTGAGCATTGTCAGAATGATTACTTTGTTTTTCAGGCCAATTTTAATATCTCCCAGGAATAGGATATTGTTCCTTAAAGATCTAAACAAAATGCATGAGTGCAGATATTTTGTACACATTTACTATCTTCTATCTTCTACATTTTGGCTAGCATATTTTTGCAGTTGATCAATATTTGGAATGAATCATTCATTTCACATGATGATTTATTAAATTACCCAATAAAAACCTGAATATATATTTTAAATATAAGCAAGGAATGGACATTAAAGAAAATAGTTGCTGTATGTGATAAATGAATGAATCAAATGAGACAATATATGAAAAATTTGCTTATTTATTTTATTTGTTTTAAAAGATTTTGAACATGATTTTAACACAATAAATATTGATTTGGAGCAAATAAAAGAATTCAGATTTAGAATTACTCTCAATACATGTAATGAATGGAACATTTAAAAAGAAAAAGAAAACAGTAATGGAATAACAAATGTTAACATGATTTTTTGTTTCTGCTTCCAGAATTACTCAAAATAATTTAAATTGATTACAACATAAAAAATCTCTTTACAGGTAAGACAAAATAATAAAAATGTTACAAAAGATCAATTAATTTTTAATAGTTATCATAAGTAACAATCCGGAACACTATAGATGAGCTGATGAAACATTTGGCAATTCATTCTTAAAATTGATAAAACTCATAATTTAAAATTAGCAAATGATGTTAAGTTAAACTGGATGTAAAATTACGCATATGAATTTAAGTACTTAAAAATTACTGATAAACATCACAAACAGATACTTTATATCAATAGAGATATAATTTGTGCTTAAAGGACATAAATCAAACACACATTTGAACTAATAACAATTACTTTAAGTCGAATTTAAGGCAGTTATAAGATTAACTTGAGATCTATGATTTAAAAAAGCCTCACATAATTCAAAAAATCTACTCTTCATATTCAACACACCCTAAAAATGTGTCTTACGCTCTAATTTGTTTCTGAACAAAACTCATCTATTGACTAGAATTATAATAATTCCAGACACATTGAACTACAGCATCTTGAGGAATTTGGCTTCCAATGACTTTGAAGTTTTTTGGCAATGAATAAAACAAAAATATAAAGTGAAGAATAAAGTCTGAAAAAATATAGACAAAATATTTAAAGATAAGGAAAATAAATTAACACATACACAGGACTAAAAAAAGAGGAACCTTGCTTAAGTGTAATTTTTGGGAAAAATGATGTATAAATGGTATTCAGTAATTTTCAACGAAAGACGTCAAATACAACTTTGTCTAAAACTCTACTCAAATAACAAAAGGGATTTTTATATATCATTAAAAATAGTCACAAAGTTCTGCATTTCTAAGGCAGCACCTCCCATATTGCACAATCGAAAATATTGTCCATTATTTAAACCTTATTGGTTAATTGGTAAGTTTCATCCGCAGAAAATTTCAAAAAAAGTTTCACTGCTGAGCAGTTGTGTACTTGAAAATTTCTGAAACAAATAAAAAAAGTTCATTATAATTACATAATTTATGTATATAGTCATGCTTGTTGACCACAGCTGCTATAACAACATATCTGAGTATCAGGCCTGTCATTAAGGGAGAGGGGGTAATTGACTCCCTTGGCTTTGAGAAATCAATGTACTTTCATATACAAAGTGAGTCTAAACTCTTGGGCAAAACCTTAAGGGGTATTAGAAGGGAGGGTAAGATGCAAGAATCATGTAGAAACATATGATTGCAAATGCAATGCTACATGCGCACACAGTCAGAAACTGATGAATTCAAAACAGGTCACACAATTATATATTACACAAAGACGATTTTACACAACATTTTAGTTTTTTCGAAAGGTTTAAAGCGGTAGTTGAAATTTGGATCCTGCAGCAGTAATATGCACGTTGCAATGACAAAACACTCACTGTCACAATAAACAGCCATTTTGACAAACTTTCATACATTGCTGCACTTTAGTTGTAATGCATGAACATTAGAGCTACTAAAGGCAGTAACTTTTAACAACTGCTCTAAACCTTTATTAAAAACTAAAATTTTGTGACCTGTTTTGCATCCATCAGTTTCTTGCAACGTGTGCATGTATAGTGCGTCAGCATTGCGTTTGTGACCATATGTTCCTACGTGATTCTTACCTCTTATCACCCCCTCAATGACCCCTTAAAGTTTTGACTAAGAGTTTAAACTCACCCTGTATGTGTGCATGAGTTTTGTAGTAATAAGCATTACTAATCCTTTCACCCCATGGTAAAATTTGAAATGACAGGCCTGCTGACTATTACTTCTAATGTTAAAAGCATAATTGTAGAAAAAATGTTTTAAAATTCAACCAAATTGAAGGTTTAAAAAGTATATTGATTAGCTATAATTTTATCTGTACTTACTTTGCACTCTATCATTAAGTTTATGAAGTACAATAACATACAATTAATTTAGCATTGAAACCAGAAAACTTCTTTTACTAAGGGAAATGACACAATTTAAACAATATAAAACCTATTGATTAATAATGTTGCTTGAGCAACTCATGAGAATCAGAGTAGACAACCTTTTTGGGTAACTTGAGGAGCAAAGATTTAAAATACAAGGAGTTTTTAAAATCCTTTGAGTGCAAGAATAAAGATTTTAGGATATTCAGAGAGACTATTGCCGATTAAGAACCATGGTCACTATTCTGCTGGGGATTTTTTGGGACTTCTGTTGCTATTGTAACAAGGATGTATTGATTGGTTCTTTTGCTAACATGGTATTATTTGACTAAATCTTGCTATTATTTAAGAATGGTTGTCCTTATTCAATTGAAATTTTTAGACTGTTGTTTTTGTTTTGACTGGGAGTTTTAGAGTGACATTTTACTTGCTCTTCATCTAAGAGGCGTTGCTCATTATTATTAAGTAATATCATTACTTTGCAACAGACTGCTGTCCTAAAAGTAATGAAGATGTTTAGAGACTTCTCCCTTCTCTGATAGGGATTTTCATTGACTGTTGCATTAATTCTATTGGAGTTTTAAGAGTGTTCAGTATTTTAAGTTTTATTCAACAGGTCAGTAGTATTTATATGAAAAGATATTTTTAGAGAAAGTAGTCCTAATACAAATGAGAATTTTTACCGACTGCTGGCCTTAATCTATTGTTGATGGTTGGGGACTGTATATCAGTGTTATGAGGATTTTTCAGAATTGATGTCCTCATTCTAATGGACAGTTTTAGAGGACCTTGTTTTGACAAAGATTTTCACATGGACTATTTATGTTAAGAACTGTTGTTCATCAAAGAGGTACTGCTGATTATTAGAGACTAGTGATGTAACGTCATTATTAGAGACTGGATTATGTGCAATATAAAAACTTGAAATATGCATGTAAAAGGCTTAAAATATCCCTGGAAATTGTCAAATTATGCAACATTAAATAATGATTACGTTTTATACATTGTATTTAAAAATCAGCATATAATTAGTGCTTTATTTCATTCATAAATTATCAATATAAGAATTGAACAACCTAATCAGCGATAAAATAATGAAACTAAAAAAATATTTATGATTTTACTACTCTTGTAATGCTTTACAATTAGACACTTCTAAATAATTGGTAGAAAGATCGTCTTTGATCCCTCAAAATATTTTTATAAGTGGAGAAAAGATTGCTTCTTCTCTAATTAGATAACTAGGCAGTACTTGCATTTGGGTGTTTGCAATAACTAAGTTTCTAGCAAAAATTTTCCCATACAATTCACAATACTATCAAATTAATACAAAACAGAGCCTGGATTGTTCAAAGTGTTTTTAAACTTTTTAAATTTTCGTGGGAGCACCTCTGGCAATTCAGAGTTGAATGGCAGATTTCATTCATGAACTGAATAAATTCAGTCAACACTAAATTGCAAATTTGAAGCTTTTTAACACTACTAGGTATGTACAAAAAATGAGTGCAAATGACAGATTTTTTTTTTAAATACCAGAAATATAAAATGCTTCCTTGGACTGACAAACTGCTATAGCCTCTGCACAATTCAAGTCATTTATTATATCTCAGACATCATTAAAAATACAACAGCTATCTTTCTCATGGAATCTCTGACTATCCTGCCCAAAAATATTTAAAATATAGCAAAAATATGAATAGCCAGATGTTACATAAAATGTGCAATGATTACTAAGAATGATTAAATATATGAGTATAAATGCATATAATGAGGTCTCTAATCATTATTATTATTCAACACCCTGATATCCTTATTGTAATGAATATATTCAGGGATTGTTTTCTTTTCTCTGATGGGGATTTTTAAGAACAGCAACATTTATTCTAATGAAGATTTTAAAGAAAGTTGTTATTCTACAAAGGATTGTAGTTATCCCTCCTTTATTCCACAAAGGATTTTTTATTTAAAGAATAGTTGTAGAGACATTTTTTCCTCATTCTAATGGTAATTTTTAGGGACTACTGTTTTTGTTTGAAAGGACATTTTTAGGAAATGTTGTCTTTGTTTTAATGATGATTTCTAGGGATTATTGTTCTTATAGAAATGGATATTTTCAGAGACTTTTCTTTCTTCTAATGGGAAAATTAGGGGGATTGCTAACACTATTACAAAACTGTTATCCTCATATAAAGAACGATTTGAGGAAATATTATCCTTGTTTCAATTTGGAGTTTTGGGAATTGCAGTCCCTATTCTAATTAGGATTTTTAGAGCAATTATAGGGTTATGATTATTTTTATAATATTGTCATTATTTTAATGGAAATTTATGAAAACGTTGTATTTACTCTAATAGAGATTTTTTTTAGCAACTATTGCACTTAACTAATGCAGATTTTTAGAAACTATTATTCTTGATAGCTAATGGGGATTTTTAGGAATTGTTATTAATCTAGTGGAGATTCTTATGAACTATATTGTTTTTAATGTAATGGAGAAGTTTAGGCACAAAAATTCTTAATTTAACGGAGATTTTTAGGCAAGTTCTCTTTTTCAAAGGGGGATATTTACGGGGTGGCTCCCTTTTTCCATAAAGGGAACTTTTATGGAATACAGCTCTCATTTGCATGAGAAATTTTAGGGAATGCTATCGTTAACACTAGAACTGCGGAAATTTCCGTATACCTAAAACCGCGGGCTGGGGTCAATTTGACCCGAAGCTTAAAATGGGTTCTTTGATGTTTAGAAAGAGGTAAAAAAATATTTTTGATGAACAAGAGTAATACTAAGATTATACAATATAATAGTAAGATATAAAATTCTCTCCCATTAACTTTAATCATTTATTCATTTCACTTCGTAGTGTAAATTTCCTCCCAGAAGTAGTTTATCTGCTATTACATTGTCCAGAAAAATTAGACACGGTATCTTCATCCAAGGAAATATTTTCGTCATCTGGGGGCACATATTCATCATCGCTGAAAACAACTTCTTCATCATTATCGTTTTCGGATTCATTTTCCGATAATTGTTGCATATATTCGAGGGCCTCGTCATTTGTAACAATAGTTCCAGATTTTATTTCATCTGGATTTGAATTTGACAACTTTTTTCGTTTATGTACATATTGTCTTTTCCTCCCAGAAGTAGTATTTCTGCTAGTACATTGTCCAAAAAAATTAGATCCGGTATCTTCATCCGAGGAAATATTTTCCTCATCTGGGGGCACATATTCATCATCGCTGAAAACAATTTCTTCATCATTATCGTTTTCAGATTCATTTTCCGATAATTGTTGCATATATTCGAGGGCTTCGCTAATTATTAATTTACGCCATTTCTTTCAGCCATTTTCACATCAGATCAATTTTATCTCCGTGTAAACAAGACGCCAAAAAACGAATAGACTGGTACAATCAAGCTATCCAAGGCAATACGAACAACCAGTTGTGAAGTCATAAAGAGCCGGATGTGCGCCAGTTCACCACATTCCCTTCTACGGCAAAACGAAAAAACATCAGAAAAAATTCCTTGAATACACTAACCAGACGCATTTTCCCCACAAGGAATGATAATGTTAGGGGAGGGGGAGCGTCTGCAACACTTGTTACTAATACTGCAGACGCCCCCCCCCCCCACCTGCACTTCTGTTATCAGTAACAATTTACTGATCTTGAAGTATTGTTCTGCCTTCATCTGGGAAATGGAGAGAGGACTGAAAAAGCTTTTCCTATTCTAAGAAACGTTGAACTGCAACTTTAGTGCTTGTGATTATAATGGGGTCAAAATGACACATTCCGCGGTTTTAGGTATAAGTATTAAAAACAAAAAAGTGGTAAATATTTAACGTATCATAATTTCACAGATTATTATTGGTATGAAAATAGGAAAAGTCACGAATTTTTTTTCAATTTCGTTCGTAACTTTTTGAGGAAATTGGAAACAAAATTGCTTTGGGTCAAAATGACCCCATCCACAGTTCTAGTGTTAATCTAGTGAGAATTGCATTAACTCTTTAGGTACATTTAGTTTGTTACAACAGTCGGTAATTCTTAATTAGAACATCATCAACAACCAGATAAGAATAAACAGCAAAAGAACAATCATAAATAAAAAGGATAGCACAAAAAATAATAAAACTAATTCTTACATTTGGATGTCTCAAATAAACTTTAAAGAACAGTTCATTCCTTTTTCTTTGCAGAGTCAGCTTTACCATTTTTAGCTGCATCACTTTTAACAGATGTTTGGTCACCTTTGCTGGCAGGAGTGAGAAGTCTAGCAAGCGTATCCCATATGCCTCCCAGAAAGAGGGCACAGAAAAGATTTTCAAAAGGAACAAATGGATCATGAATTCCAAGTAACATAGATGATAATTTGAAGTATATGAAGAAAATGACAATGCCAAAATAAACAAGAGCGTGAGGTGCGGAAATAATATCAGTCTTTTTATCCAAAACAAATATAATGGAGGCAGCAATACAAGCCTTAGTAGGGCTAGAAAAGAAAAAATAACAAGATTACACAATGATAACAGTAATAACTAATATATTGCTCCTACATCGTTACCTTTCATAAGAAACATTTAGAAATTATGTTTACAGTAATAAATAAACATTTTAGTAATGTAACCAAATCTGCACATGTTTGCATGTTTGACCAGGATTGAAACAACTACCATTACGTTAAGAACATTCAAGGGAAGCTTTCTCTCATAGTCTCATCCTTCCAAAGATTTAAATACTAGATATATTAGTTACTATCCATACCATCAAGAGTTGCTTTGGGGATTTAAAAATTGACCTCCTTAACTAATATATTTTGACATCTTGGTTGACGAGATATTATCAAGTCTAGAGAAATCATCTATCTATACTGTTAAAATCTGTGCATCTGTCTGTCTGTGCAGGATCAATACTGGTGCATTGAGATTTGAAATATATCATTGAATCCCTTTCAGTTGTTGGCATCTTACAAGGCTTTACTTAATAGAGGTATTTTAAAATACAAACTATTAAAATACATTTGCATGTGTGTATCTGTCTGCGTATCTAAACAACCATGATTTTTATGGGGTGACGTCTAAGTGGGCCCTGTCAAGATATTGCAACATTGTCTCTAAATGCTAAGCAGTTGCAAAAGGGGTCCTTAATGGGGTGTAGCCCCCTTTGAGACTTAAGCTTAGCTGCAACCTTCTACCTGCACATGTTGTGGTATTTCTTTTCTAAATCACACAGGATATTTCTCTAGTGAAGAGCTGTTATGGAAGTTATGAGCAGAATATTGGGCAATTGTCTTCTAAATGGACAATTACTGGATACAGATTAATACAAATATAGATGAATATGTTGACAAATTGGAACAAAATGCAATATATGGAATTTATCTTAAAACAATGGCACTTGGTTTTAAAGTTTTTTTTGTTGTTGGAAGGCATAACAGTGGTGCGGTGAAAATTTTGTCAGACCTGTGGTCTTTGGGAATAGCAAGGTGGGACAAATCCCTAATATACTTCTTAATATACTTCAATTTACATGGGGTTGACTACCATTTCAATGTTTACTTACATTTGGAGCTTTCAGTGCATTTAGACTGACATTTTGTTTGCAATTTTACTTTGCTTTGCTTTATTTGGTACTGCTTTTAGTGTAATTAAATTATTTTAGCTGCATCTTCCCTGTGTGATTGCTTATTAATTTTTCAGAGCATAAGTATAAAATTCCATTTGCAGATAGCAACGTTGAGTTGGTTTCAGATTTTCACGCCTGAAGAAATGAGCACAGCTATTTTGATTTATATTTAATTTTTTATTAATTTACTATTAAAGTTCATTAGTCAGTTCATATTCTTGGGTTTTAATTTATCAATACTTTATATTGTCACATCCAATCTATGGTGAAGTTGAAGGAACCAAATAAACATTTTTTTATTGGGGCTGGCTGTAAATTATATCAATTTTTTAGATTCACACTTAAACAACCTATCTCCATAGTCACAAAGTGTCACACTTCAGGAATTGGAAAAAATGGAGAGAACTGGACAAAACGAACAGAAAACATAACAGTTATTAAAAGTCCAAATATATTTAACTAGCATTATATATTTTAAGAATAGTTACATCAACTGTAGAGTAGATGACATTATCAATATTAGAAATTTTATTTTTGAGAAAATAAACAACTACTTTCAATAACAAGTTACGAGTTTGACAGATATATTTACAGGAAATGCTGCTACAATATGAAGGAGCATTGCTACAAATGCTAAAGAAAAATGCTTTTTCAGTTCCTGCCAAGAAAAATACCAAATAAGTGGTTTACACATACATAACTACTAGTCATAATTTAAAACCAAAAATTTCTATTTGGAAAATTATCCTAGACTAATTTTCATGAGTTAGATTATTTTGATACTACTTATCTGCTTAAAGAGTTACCAGACTTTATTTGAGGGCTGTAAATTGTTAAATACAAATGGTAAGAATGCTAAGAAATTGTGCTGTTCCAATAAAAATTGATCATAGTATTAAATAGTTTAATTATTAATGTATCAAGTGTAATTAATGTTTACAGATCTAACTGCATGTACTTAAGGCTCACTTCCAAATACATTTACGTTATCTTAAGAAATTGCAATTTGTATAGATAAATTCTTAACAAATAACATTATGAACATTGCCAACCCTGCTTTTCCCCTTCCCCTTGTCACAGGTGATGTTAAATTATACAAACATATTGTTGCAAAAAAAAAAAAAAAATGTTTTTATTTCAACCAAAATTCGTGACGTTGCACTCTTGCTACTTTCTCCCTTCAGATTGTGACAAACTCACATTTAACTTTTCTCCCTCTAAAGCGGCCACTACTTTTGGACTACCCCCATAGTTGCAATTTTGTTACAAAAAGTTAACACTCAGTAAAATGTGAAGGGGAATGGCTGATATTCTGTTATCTTTATATATTAATTCGTGAAGGGATTCCTTTTGGTACCATTATCCCCTCTGACCAAGATTGCCAACCTTGGAGAAATAATTTGTAGAGCATATGTGATGGTTTTGAGGAGCATTTTGAATCTTTACAAAGCAATATTGGAATTTTGTATAAAAATCCATAAAAAAACTAAAAAAGAACTTTAATTGCTTTGAACTTTGATAATCATTATAAGCACTAGCATAAAAATTTATGCTATTCAATTAATCTAAAAAAAATAAAACAGCTTTAAACACAATGTCATGCTTTGAGTATAAGCATCTTTAATATCCCATACTTACATGTCTATCATAATGAAATTGCAAAAAGCAATTTAATTAATTTCATTTCATTTAAATCTTTATGAGTTACATCTTTGGTAAGCCTAGTAAGTATTAAAACTAAATTATCTCGAAAGATGTTGGCTTAAATTACCTTGTATGAAACTGGATAAAAATTTTTGACTGGTGCGGCAGTCTTCAGCAAAAAATTAAATATAAGAAGGGTTGAAAATAATAGTCTACAAAAGGTATCAATGTCTAAGAGGAAGAATGCAATAGTAGACAAAAATGATATAGCATTACCTAAGCGGAAACAACCAGATTTTAAGATGCGTGAAAACCCAGCACACAACAAGCTATAACTAATGATTGCACAGTTACCCTCAAGCCTTTCCCCCCTCCCCTCCAACAGAAAGAAGTTTTTTTTTTGCCTTCTGCCCAAGAAAGAATGTGTGAATAAGCAAAAACCTGGATGTAAAGATTACAGCAGAAAGGATGTGAGAAAGGAAGTATTTGGTAATCTCTTTAAAACGCTCAACCAAAAAGTGGGCGAAGCAAAACAATGAGCGTAAGTCTTCAGCAAAAAATATAATATATATATAAGATTTAAAAAGGCAGAAAAATGTAGGTATGTAAACGAATAAAAGATCACAAACAAATACAACATTATAAGAACAAACAAGCTGCTTCTTTGTCAGTGAGTGGGAGCAGCATACCATAAGCAGAGCCTCACAAGTTTCGGAACGTGTCGCGAATCAGCAAGTAAACCAGATAATATCAATATAAACCAAAGGTTGCAATAGATACAGAACTAATATTTGTTAAAGTAAAATGCAAAAGTTGTTGCAAATATCAGGGATGAGAGTGGTCAGACAGCAAAAAGGAGGAAATCCAAAAAAATTGCATAAAAGGAATGATATCCAAAACCACATCAAAAAAGAACCCGGAAGCCATGATATTCAAAAATTCAACAAAAAATGGCTAACTTTATCAGTTTTGAAGGTAATATGCATTTAAATAAGTTATAAGTAATAATTTTGCACAATTTGCTGCATTGTACCATTTCTTGCAAGAGCATTTATACTTAAATGAATCTAAATTTTGAAAAAGAGGCAACAATTTCTAACCCCTGATTTCTTGAACAAAGAGTTCGGGGAGCCAGAGGTCAATCTTGGCTGCATCACACAATAGTGTCAACTTTTCATATTTTTTTTAGAGACAAATACATTCTTTTTCATTAAAAACATTTGAGTTTATAGTGAGTTACGAGTGAGAACATAAATTTTAAAATTAGGTCTGTTTGTAGAGTAAAAATTTACAACAGAGAGAAAAAATCCAAATTTTTTTTATGTGGAAGAAATTACTTTTCATTGTAAGAATTGAAAATAAATAAATATATATGTATATAAATAATTAGTTATCTTTTTCCTTGCATTGGAACCCAAAATTTGTTTTTAAAAACTTCCTAATACGATTCAGAATCAAAAGAACAACTTGCAGCTGCCTCATTTAATCATGAAATCTCAAAAATTTTAACAGGCTGTAAAGAATAAACCATTTGAGATTCACCATAGATATTTTTTACACTTTCTTAAATGCACAAAAAAAGTAACCATGCCAAGTTTCAATAAAATTCGAGACTGTGGGAGCTAAGTCACATTTTTTGATTGACTTTTGCATTTTTTCTAAAATAAATTAAAGAAATAAAAATATTATTGAAATGATGAATAAACAAAGCAGATAGTAAAAAAGCACTCAACACTAAAAATAATTGAAATACATGCAGGATGCAAAAAGATTGAAATCTCAAACAAGGCAAGCAACTTCGGTGCGGCACGTGTTTGACGTCGTTGGCATGATTCTAAAACATATGCTTTTGGCAGATATCATGGAGGATGAAGATTCCAAGGAAAAAATGGAAAAAATAAGAAATCAAGGACCGAAAATTAGAAAAAATCATATTTTTTTCCGATTTTTGAGATAAATAAAGTCTGAAACAGACAAAAAAAAAAAAAAAAAAAAAAAAGGGTGGAAAGTTTTTAAAAGCCATCAGAAAAAACCGGGATTCCCGCAAAAGCCGGAAAAATCTCATCCTTCAAATTTGGAAGAAATGTTCTTTAAAACAATTCTTAATACAATTTATAAAATGACAAGATGATATCTTGCTTTTTCATATATACAGACTGATATATATCATGAACCCTGTGTGTAATCAAAATATTGCTAATTAATTAAAAAATAAATTTTTGTAAAGTAATTGTACCACAATTTTTAGTTAGCAATGCTAAAAAGACTCAAAATATTTTAATTTAATTAAATACTTAGGCTTAAAATCAGTGTTAAAATACATTATCATAATCTGTAGGAAACTTACCAGCAGTATTGTAATAAGAATGACTTTGATGCAATAAAATATTTTTTATATTGTATAGCCTTTTACATTTTTACATTGCCTATCGAGTGATATTTATCTATGTTGAATTTTTAGTGAATCATTTCACATCTAACTTAAATGCTATAATTTGTCCAATGGCAAATAGTACTGGCTTAAGTGAACCTTAAAGATCCAAGCTGACAGGATTCAAAAGTTCTAATCTGTGTGCTCGGCACAGACAAATAAATAAGACACAATACACTAGAAGTAAGCTTATTAAGTAATGCAAAAATACTCACAAACTCATCTGCATCAGTTCCATTGCTGATGGAGTCCACACTCCTCTTAATAATCGTTCAATGATTTTCAAAAATGCAGTGCCATTGCCTAAAATAAAAGCAAACATAATGGAAATAATTTTCGGAACATTACAAACTTACACAGCAAGGAATTACTTAACATACTTTAAATTGAGTAAATGTCAAGAAATAAACAATTTTGAAGGATTTTAATGATTAAAAATATTTGCTGCTTACAGAGGCATAGTGTGACTAAACATTTGGGGGGAGGGGGACACCAGGGCTGTCACCAAGAAGGGTTTTGCCATCTCCCCCCCCCCCCCCAGTTTTTCAGAAATACGGCCACCAATTTCATTTTGGCGATGGAAAAAAAAAACAGAAAGGAAACCTTTGCGATCTTAGGAACATTGAATAGAAATAAAGGTGAATAGAATTAAGGTGTCAAAAAGGATTCTTTTCGGCGAAATTTCGAAAGCAAATGCAATCTTTGAATATTATTTAGGAAAGTTGTGTTTGCCTATTTTTTATGGAAATTTTTAGTTCCAGTTCTCCTTTAAGAGGTTTCAAAATGCAGAATTTTACATTTAGTTTTCAAACTCCCCTTTGGTGGAGACCTCAGGACTCCCTGAAATTGGGGAGCCCTGCATCATTCTCTTGATACTGTTCCCCCTCTTAATCGCACGCAACCCAAAAAGGACAGCAGGCAAACATATCACTGAAAAAAAGCATTACCAAAGTCGGCCCATGAACATCTCCTCTAACTGACATAACCTACTCACAGTGGCTGATTTACACGTTTAGAGGCACATCACAATGAAGTTTTGGGGGCATCTTTGACTATCATTCATAAAATAAGAATTTATGAAATAGGTCTAAAGGTGTTAAAAAAAAAAAACTTTGTGTTAGTTGGTTCTAAACACGTATGAAAAGAATAGAAAAATGTTTAAAAATTTACCCTAAGTTTTCTTTTTGAGAAAATTAGTGTCTCCTGAGGGGACAACCCTAAAATAATAGTGTTCTAAATCCAGAAAAAGGAAGATTTGACAGGAAACTAATAAGTTCATGTGAAAAGCACAATATTTAAAGAATTCAGCAGCATGTGTAATGATTCTCAAAATTAATCAAAAACAGGGGCACCTGCAATTTTTTCAAAGGGCCTCGAGGGGGAATTTAAAAATACATATGATAAATGTTTTACGTAGTTCAGTGATTGACAAAGGGGATGCGAAAATGTTTTGAGACAGGTCTTTGAACCAGTATATCTGCCTATATGAGAGAGAGATCTAGAGAACTAATAAAAATACAAATGTGATGACCAGCAACAGGCTCTGGGCCTAGTCAGTTTATTAGTCCCCAATGAAGATCCATGGCCCTCTTAAAGCTCCCCCCCCCCCCCCGTGCTCATTACCACCTCTTTGGTAAGCTGCTCCAAGTACCCACAACCCTACTAAAGTAGTAATTTTTCCTAACTTCCGAGTTAGCCTGAGATTTGAACAACTTAAAACAATGACCCCTCATCCTGCTTTTTGCGCAAAAAGTTAACTCATTCACATATTTCATTTTGATAAATTTAAACAACTAAATCATGTTCCCACTGACTCTCCTTTGCTAAACGCTATACATATTAAACCATTTAGGTTAAGTATCATAATCTAAATCTGAAAGTCCCCTTACTAGTCTAGTAGCCATTCTTTGAACTCTTTCCAATAAAGAAATATCTTTCCTGAGATAAGGAAATCAAAACTGAACAGCATACTCCAAATGAGGTCCTACCAAGCTCCTATATAAAGGCAGAAAAACCTTCTTAGATTTGTTTGAAATAGATCTATTAAATACTCCTTCCCCTTACATCATTGAAGCTTCAATTTTGAAAATTTGTCAGTCTAGGCCCTGAATAATGCTTTCCCTTATCATTGCCAAAGATTGTCTAAACTGCATTTTGAAAGTTTTCTTGGGGAGAGCTCCAGAACCCTCCTCTTTCTAACATAATAAGAAATGATTTACAATTGGGTTTTTAAAGTTTCAATTTCAAAAAGTGGTCGGGGGAGTTCCCTGAACATTTTCTTCCCCTAATATAACCAAAGATCATCTTTAAAGTATTTTAAGGATCAGGGGCCAATCCAGGATTTTTTTCTTGCTACCACCTATTTTTGTGAAAGTATTGCATCATTCTATTTTTGTGAAAGTTTTTTTTTTAATCAGCATTGTTTTTGTGAATTTTTAGAGGCATCCTTAGTTTTGTAAAAAAGAAGTAGAATAAGTGAAATTTTAGTTCCAGAAGTGTATATGTCATTTAGTATTATTTTTAACAGGTTTCGTTTTTTGGGGAGGGGGGGAGCTAAAAACTTAAGAAGTACGAAAAATACCATCGTAATTTTCGCTTAATGGGCTATGGTACTGTACAATATAGGAAATTATGAGAAAAACGGTTCCCCAAAACAGATGTTAAAAGATTGCGACAATATTGCATAAATACACTTTGGCAAGAAACAGTTAAAAATTATTTAAAATACTACAAAAAGGTTGCTATTTAAGCGATTGTTCATATAAACCTGCTTAGAATTTTATTTTATGAGTAAATTTTGTTTTAAACAGAGAAACATATTTTATATTTTAAAATGTGAATTTTTGTGAAATTTTCAATGTTTTTTGTGAAGCTACAGATTTTATTACTTGATTTTTGTGAAAGTACCGATTTTAAAACAAGATTTTTGTGAAGGTACCGAAAAACGGTAGCAAAATCAGCCTGTATTGGGCCCTGAGGATACACATTTGAAAACTTCTATGGCTGTGCACTCGGATTTCTCTTTCCCTCAACATCACCAAAGCTTGTTTAAAACTGTTTTTAGAGTTACAACAATGAAAATTTTATGATTTGACACCACTGAATGCCCTCTCCCTTACATAATTGAAGATAACACACAATAGCCTTTTTAAACAATCAATTTCAAAATGTGATTGAGGAGCACCCCCCCCTCCCCCCCCGGGACCACGTCTTCTCTTAACATGAAAGATTATCTAAAATGCATTTTCAAGACAACAATTTTGGGGGAGGGACCACACTATTTCTGAGTGAGCACTATACTTAGGGTTAGATTCATGTTTCTAATATTTACATCTCGTAATTACTCCCTCATAAAACAAAAGCTGAAATCCATTCACTTTGTAAGGTGTGTTTGAAAAATTAAGGGACTGCCAATTTCATACACCCCCTAGGCTTTTTTGACCTTGAGATAGTCCTGTTGTTAGGTTAATGGTACAGTCATAGAAAAAAAAAACGAAACACTCGATCATATTCAAAGACTATTGACACTAGAGACACGTGTAAGGTGTTATTGTTTCAGGAATAAAAAGTTCTACATAATTATGTTAAAAAATTGTTGTTAAGGGGTTGTCTTCATATTAAAAGGAGCATCAACTTCAAATTTTTCAATGAAAACCCCCCTTTTTTATCACATATTTGTGATCAGCATCCCTTTTTAACTTTGTATACAAAATTTTGTTGAATTCGATCCAGCCGTTTCTTCAGAATTGAGTTTTGAAAAATTCCTCTCGTAATGTTAAAACGTATTTTGATATGTTTGCTCATAACGAAAAAACTAGATTAGGCACAGCAAATATTGATTTTTTATATCAAAATATGAATCGACCCAAACATAAAAACATCATTTACAACACCAAAAATGTAAATTTAATTTTTTTATGAATTATTGTAATATTTTTTGAAAAAAATATGATCTGAAACGATATTATATTTTAACAGAGAAACAATCTAGAAGAGCTCTTATGAGGGAATCCAAAATTTGAGCTAAAATTATTCAGTAGTTTTTGCGCTATACTTATGCAACCGTCAGTTTTTTCTAGATATCGTTCAAACGTCAATGTGTAAACAATGCAAAACACTATTTCATTGTCTAATAAAAGAATATTTAATAGAACTTTTAAAATTAAAAGCTACACTTAAAAACTGTTTTTTTTTTTCTTTCTTTCTGCGTTGAGCCATTGCCTTTTTTAAAACAATAACTCAGAAAATAAAATAAACATGCACAACTTTTTCATAGAAACATACAATAAAACCTCATTGTCTTGCTAATCATGTTGCAATAGGCAGTGTAGAATTAATGGCTCTTCCCGGTGATAATTTGCTAAAAGGAAAAACTATTGCCTTGTCCAAATCAGGATAAACACTCGAAAAATAGCTGGCAACGTGAAATTTCCTCTTTAACAGTACAGATGGGTCAATAGGTAATATTTGCTTTTAGATAAGTTTGCTGGTTTTTAGGAATTATTATCATTATTATTTTGGTAAAGTGTTTGAATAATTTTCAATGTGTTAAGATCTAGGAGAGGAAATGTCAGTCGCAGTAGTAAGCCGCGTGCTTTGAGCCCGTATTCTGCACAAAAGTAATAGTTGTGGCTAATTGTTAACTTTTTTTTTTTGACTTTGTCAAAGATTTAACAAAACATTAATTTTGGGTGTTAGATTAAGTTGAGTTTTTGTCTATTCTTAATTTATAATTTAAATATTATTTTTCTACTTACTTTCTGTGTCATTGTCCGTGCATTTGACATTAAAATCAATCTCGCAAGACAAAGATAAAATTTCAAATTATTTTCTTCTTTTTCGAATAAATGGAAAAGTATCGAAAAGGAGAGTTATAATAAATTATTGTTATCAACTACTGAATGCGTATCTTATTAAATGATCATTTTTCAGAATCCAATATCTGATCCAACTTTATGCCACTGGAACTCTAATTCTGCTTTCTGATCTTGCACTTCAAGCAAGCAACGTGCCATTTAGACCAGCTTCGAATGTGGCCAGGGGTCTTTACTGCAATAAAATTGCGGTTTGGTTAACCCATTCGAAGGTGGCTCTTGGTCCAAATAATGAGTATAACAGCCCTGAACTAGGTTTAACCGAACAATGAAGCAGATGTCATGTCATTGAAGCTGAGAGTGCTTATAAACTGGTGGATGAAGAAAATGTATCTCACCAGTAGGACGCCGTAAATATACAGCAGATAAATTTACTTTACCTACCAGTTTGTTCACGCTCTCAGCTTCAATGACATGACTTCTGCATCCAATACGAGTTGGTTCCGATTCCAGTCAGCCAAATCCACAGCAAGGACGGAATCGTAGCCTAAGGATCGTCAAAATCGCCTGAGGGGAAGCTGTACTATAGAAACTGTTCGTTTGCAAGTATGTGGTTCGCGATACATAAATAATGCTAGGCTTTGTTTGCAAGAGCAAAGTTACAAAATCAGAGAAATGACAAGACGTAAGATTTCGGTTCACCTTGGTTTAAGCTAAAATAACTTTGTCTCTTTAAATTACTGGTTGGACCATCTCGAATCTCGTCGCTAGAAACAGCATTGGGAAATTATTTTCCTAAATTGCTTTTAAGAGCCATTACATGTTCAACTAAAATCGCCAATTGTGTTATGTTTCTTTAATAATATCACGCATTATGATCTTTCGCATCAAATTTGGATTTGAAACAAATTCTCGTTTTTGATTACAAAAAAGCCGCTAAAACAATTACTGTGTTTCTCCAGTTTTAATTCAAATAACCAAATTTTTCCCAAATGAAGTTCGAGTATGAACGGTTTGCTCATTAACGGGTATTTATATTCTCCTGTTTCTGTTTTATTTTTTAGATTATTACTTCGTTCATTTTATGTATTTAGAGCACATTTTCACGGAATAAATGAACCTTGCTTCGCTCGAGTCTCCAATCATTTAATTCTGCGTCTTCCCACGTTGTGCGGTATATTTTTGTATGCGATGGCTCAAACTTCTTTCAATGTTCTGCGAAATTAAAAACGCACGATTCCATTTTACATCAAAGACTTTATATTCATTCGAAAATAAACCTGTAACATAGGTGCAATACATTTATTAAACATATTCACATCATGATTCTAGGTATAAGTTGGATATTTTCATTTCTATGAGGCTCATTTGCTCAATGATTATATAAGCAATCCAGTAGGTTCATATTACAAAAAGCAAAAAGCTCCATTACTTTCAATTTGTCATTACTCGTTTTATTAAGCAACAATATATACGATGGACCAGCCAAACCCCATCCGTCTTTCTTAGGTTAATACAGATAGACCATCAGTAAATATTTTAACCTTTTTTTCAAAAAAAAAAAGTTTGCAACTGTCAATCGCTTTGTGGCGCAACATTATTGGCCAAAAAGTATCGAATTACGGAAAAAAGAGAACTTAAAAAAAATCATGAATTGTACTGGATAATCTTGTTCTTTTTTTTTTTGAGCAATCACTATTGCTTATTGTCCTAACTTGACCGTTCTTGGCGTCTGGTTCCTTTTTCAGCTTGGACCCGCAGCACCACCGCCCGCCGTCCTCCAGGCGCGGCTGTTCCCCGGTCCTGAGCTATCCCCTTCTCCTGATCAGAGGGGTCCATGTCCTACACACACGCACGCTTCCACACACACACACGACTACACACACATACACTCACACACGCCTACGTGCATACACACAGGTCTACGTACACACACACACAACTACGCACACGTAACCGCCTAAGAGGAGGGGCTGGCTTGGGGGGACAGTAGCCGTTTCTAGAAACAATAACTCCAATGCGTAGGGTCCTGAGGCAGTTCATGACTGCGAAAAACATAATTTGAATTCAAAATTTCAAAATTCAAATTAATTTTTTTTTTCTTTTTTGTTTACATTCTGTTACTTGATAAGCCGTGACCTTGAAAGAAGCGTTTTCAATGTGGTGACGGTCCCTAAAACACTTTTTGTTAATAACTCCTGTTCTACTGCACGCAATGCAGTGAAATTTCATACCCTGGCTGAATTTTGCTGTCTAAACATAATTATGTAGCAAAAAATGGGGGTTCCTATTTGATAAATCAAGAGTTGGTGCTCATTTTGCTTCGTATATGGTCCCTTATCAAAGTTTAACCTACGTAGTTTTGAAGAAGACTTTAAACCAAGTTGGATGACATCTTTCTTTTCTTTCTAGCATGTGTAATGGCTGAATAATTAAAAGTGTTTCGGTTTTTTTCTATGACTGTACAACTAATTTTTAGCCTTGTCTCTCATAAAGTGTTCATGTCCAGAGAATGTAATGTGCTGCACCCTGCCAGTTGCCTGAGACTTAATGAGCTATCAGCACATGGCGGATTGTGGAACTGTGTGTATGGTGCTAGTTATGTTAAGTTTCTGTTGTCCTTGTTTTTACTGTTTGTCGGAAATTGACCTAATCACAGAGCAATAAATCAATCAATGTTTGAGAGATTGCTTGTGTTGTGTGACCAAATTTGACTCAAGGCGATGGATGGATCTTCCACCATGACAATGCACCTGCACATTCAGCATTGATTGTTCGCTAGTTTCTGACACAAAAATTCAATCACCATCCTTGATCATCCTCTTTATTTGCCAAATCTTGCCCCCTGTGAATCTTTCCTACTCCCAAATGCAAACATGAGATGAGGGGACATCACTGGGAAGATTTGGACACAATAAAGCAAGAAATGAGGAGAAAACTAAAAAGCCTCAGCCGAGGACTTCTAAGGGTGCTTTGAACAGTGGAAAAGAAGGTAGAATAAGTGAACAGCAGCATATGGAGAGTACTTTGAAGGGGACAAAATCAATGTAGAGTAAATATTACAAAATAAAGTTTTTATGGTTTCAGTTCGTGTATTTATTTGACATTTACAGCAATAAGAAATTTATCTCACAGAAAAAGTTAGGACAGAAACACATATTGTCTCAAACCTTGACAGCTACTGTTTTTGCATGTGTATATTGCAAATCAATATCATATGTAGAATGAACGATGAGAAAATTAATATTTCCAAGAATATCATTACTTGGAAAAGTTTGGGATGCCTTAGTTGCATTTGATGTTTCAGACAAGTGGCTGAAAACCGAAAAAAGCATGGATAATTAAGATTCTCATACATGCAGGCAGTGTAAACAGTAATGAACTGCAACTAATTTTCTGTCAATCTATGAAAGTCAAGTAAGTGTTTATTTTCAAGTGCATGATTTTCCTTTCATACGAAGGAAAAGGAAAATAACCCGAACTACTGAGGCATTAAGAGACATTTTAAAGCAGATCTGCAGAATTACAAATAAATACAAATACAAGTGTGCCAATCAGCAACAGGCTCTGGGCCCAGCAAGGCTGGGCCTAGTCAGTTTATAAGTCCCCAATGAAGATCGATGGCCCTCTTAAACGTATCCACCCCCTTGCTTGTTACTGCCCCTTCCGGTAAACTGTTCCAAGTGCCAACGACTGTACTAAAGAAATAATTTTTCCTAATTTAAAGGTTAGCCCGAGATTCGAATAGCTTAAAATAATGACCCCTCGTCCTGTTTTCTGTGCAAAAACTTAACCTGTAAACATCTTTCATTTTAATAAATTTAAACAACTGAATCATGTCCCCTCTGACTCTCCTTTGCTCCAGGCTATACATAATAAGCCTATTAAGTCTGTTATCATAGGCTAAGTCAGAAAGTCCCCTTACGAGTCTAGTAACCCTTTCTTGAACCCTTTTTAATAGTGAAATATCTTTCCTGAGATAGGGAGACCAAAACTGAACAGCATACTCCAAATGAGATCTTATTAAACTCCTATATAAAGGCAGGAGAACCTTTTTAGATTGATTTGAAATAGATCTATTGATAAACCCAGGCATTTTGTTGGCTTTGTTGCTTGCAATGCTGCACTGTTGACTAAACTTGAAATCCTAATTTATTAAGATACCCAGATCAATAATGTTTTTTGCCTGACTAATAACCGAACCCAGTAAATAATAACTCATACGCTTATTTCCATGACCTAAGTGTAGCACTGGACATTTCCCTACATTAACTGCCATACCCACTTATCCACCTACTTTAGTAATATGAGGCAGTGAGAAGCAAAGGGATGTAAGTGGCAAAATTAAAAATTTGGAGATAACAAGTACACATGGTAGGTGAATCTCTCCTCTGTCTTGGGGCAAGAGATGATACTTATAGCCCTGTTAGTTGCTGCTATACAGCATGATTTAGAAAAAAGATTCAATGACAGCCTACCTAGGAAGTTATATTTAAATGCGTTTTACTCGAAACTTGAAAATGTCCATTTACATCCCTTTGCTTCTCATTGTGCTCACTGCTTCATATAATCTGAATCCATTTGAAGCTGTTTTACTTGAATTAACTTAAAATGGTGAATAAAATTTGGAAACCTAATAACTTGATGAAATAAAACTAAAATTTCATAATTATCATTTTTAATGAATTTATGGAGAAATAAAATGACTAAAATGTAATAACACAATTATCACAAAAAATAACAAGGTGAATCAAACTTATATTGAAAAGATTTTTTAAAAAGATTATTTCAACTACAAAAACAAGATTACTAATACGCAAAAATGTTGCCTAGGTTCAAAACTTTTGATATTTCATTTTTCTTATAATAGAAAATCCTTTTGACCTCAAAATCAGCAAGCTTGACTTTTATTATGATTCTTTTTGTTTTTTCATCTCATTAAGGATTTGAATTAGAGGAATATGCATATTTGCACACCTATTATTTTCATTTTATAACAATAATCACAGCTGGTATGACTAACGGAGAAAGCATAATACTAAATAGGCGAAGTGTCAGTCATTGTCATGTGGTAATCACCATTTCATTTATTAGGACTATAATCATTTCGTGCATAGACTATATTAACTACAACAAAAACTGCAAGAAATCTAACAATTTAGGATAAAGCATCAGCAATAGACAAGCTAAAATTTTTATACTTAGCAGAAAATACCAGCAAACATTTTTGTCGAGTATATAAGTTAAAGTTAGATACAGGTCATCAAAAATATGTATGAAACATTATCTTAATACATTTTACTTTGGAGTTATTATTAAAAAAGTAACAAAGCTTCTATTAAATAATGATTCTGGTACTGAAATTTAAACTTTTGTTTACCTTTCAAAGTGCCAATGATAATCATAATCAAATAACCATTAGGATAGACTTTGGCTGCATGATTAACTCCATCGTAAACCTTTTTACATCTAATAACTTCTTTCATCATAGCAAGCACGAGTTTAACTGGCAGAAATTTGAACAACTTGTAAGCAAAATCAAATGGCGTGTAAAACGTCAAGTACCTAAAAAGAAATAAAAGGAGAATTAATGATTTTATACAGTTTAAGTAGAAATTTTAGTTTTGATGAATGAAATTAAAACTTAACAAGATTTCAAATAAAGGTTTCAAATAAAAAAATGTAATAATTAGTTTAATTTCAAAATATGAGTAATAGAGTCATGAAATTGCAACAGATTGGTGTTAGGAAGCAGATAGCCAGATGAAGAGCTTCATGTAAAACTTCATGTCTTTATTATTTTAATTTCAACCAATTTGCTAATTCCTGCCCCTCTAGTTTAAAGCTTTTATAACAAATGAAACCAACATTTTTTCGAATACGATAACATTTGTTTAAATATGGGTTTTAAGGCAAACTTTTTAAATGTTGTAAATAATTTAAAAAAAAAAAAAAGGTTTTTTGGAGCAGAAAGCATAAAATTATATAGCCACGTATGACCTCCCCTCCTTTACTTTAAAGAGAAAAAATTTGTTAATTCATGATTTTGAAAAACTAACATTTTGAGAAAAATTGGAAACATTTTGTCTTTTTTTTTTTTTTTTTGGAAAAAATAACTTTAAAAATATATAGTAAATAATCTATATATATATATAAAAATGGGCAGATTTGGCTGAAACTTTCACCGTTTGTTATTTTTGGTACTGGGAATGTTTATAGACCAGTTCGAAAAAAATCCGATCGATAGTTCCTTTTTTATTCCAATTTAAGTCACAAACCATTGGATAAATACGAATAAAATTATCGGCTGCAGAAATTAATTCGCGTGAAAGATCATATTGATAAGAAGTTAGTTGTTGCCATTTTTCTTGAGTTTGAACAAATAAATTCTTTCTTTATTGTTTTATGGCTTTTCATGCAACGGGGGGATTTAAAACTTTTTCTATTTGATATTTTTAGCGATTGATTGATCTTGCAAACTGCGTGAGTACAAAATTTGAGTATAGTCACGGCTTCACTTGATACCTGGACCGATTATTATGAAAATTGCTACATATATATGTATTTTTCCACGGAGAAGGTGCATAATATGCTCATTGAAGCCACTCGCCACCAGGAGGCACTGCAGAGTAGCAACTTCTGCCCCGTTCAACCGATTGTCATGAAAATCAGTATAATGATGTATTTTTTTGTTGGCATAGCAATGCGCGTCGGGTACAGCTAGTAACATTATAAATATGATTAAGATCAAACTCATGCAATTTTCATTCTTGTATTTAAATTTTTATCTTTCAAGGTACATTAATTACTATTGTTACTTAAGCAAATATTTATTTGTATTACATTTTTACTATAAAATAAATGAATAAAAAATATAACAAATTTTTAAATCTAATAAATGTTTTTAAAGAAGATTTCAAATGCTGTTGTTAAAAGCAAATGTATTTAAATGTATTATTTGTGCATTTAAATTGTTCTCTTTGTAAATTTTGTGCTGTCATCTCTAGGGTACATATGAATATAACATATGAAGCAGTGAGAAGCAAAGGGATGTAAGTGTACATTTTGAAGTTTTGAGTTTAACGTGTTTAAAGATTATGTCCTCGGTAGGCTTTCATTGAATTTTTTTCTAAATCATACTGTAAAGCAGCACCTACCAGGGCTACTAGTACCATCTTTTGCCCCAAGACAGAGGAGAGGTTCCCCTACTATTTGTACTAATTATCTCCAAATTTTTAATTTTGCCATTTACACCCTTTTGCTTTTCACTATCTCGAATAGTCCTGCATCTTGCAAAATGCTAATCAACTTACTGAGAACAAAGCACCTTAAATATTTATTTTCATAAAAATTAACAATACAAGACATACAACAGGTATGTTGATGGTCTTTCAGTATGTATGATATGGTATCCCCTAACAGAGAGCAGCAGAATGTTACTAGAATCATTGCAGGACTTCAGCACAATTGTCCAAATGACATTGTGCTCTTTTAGAGCAATCTGCCTTCTCTTTCATTGGGAACTTATTTCTAACAAAATGCTACATCAAACTTTACAGCTGCAATGATCAACATAGAATGGCTGCCTACCTTTGAGCTTGGAGTAATAATCAATATCTGAAAAAGCATAGTCTTTAGTAAAACGCTTAGTCTTCTTTATGCTTTTGTGGAACCCTACTCTATAAATCACTAGGGCGTAAGGTTAAAATATAATGGAATTATTTTCAAGATGAACTCTTGACTAGTGCGATAAAGACTTTAAAAAATCTGACCCTTATTAGACTACTGCTTCCTTGAAATCTCTCAGTCAGCTATGAAGATATATAACAATATTAGCTGGGGGTCAGGGGGCTTATTTCAGGTAGTATACATACCTACTTCTACCTGCACTTTGGAGTTCAAGACTAAAACATCAATTTTTTTTTTACATCAGAACTTATTGGTAACAGAAGGGACTTGCAAGATGCCTTACAAGTTGAGGATCAATTAAAGGACAACTGGATCTTAACAGATATCTGTGTCATTTGCGGCCGTATCAGAGTCCCACTTTTCAGCAGTGTCATATAACCTAAACAAAACTCTGAGACACAAAATAGGATACAGGATAACTTGTATAGTGAGATAAATAAAAGCAAGACCAACAGGACTAAAAGCTAACAACAAACAGGACTTTTATCAGGAAAATCATAATTATGACTTTTGACTTTGAATTCTTTGCTGCCTTTTTTATTGATATATAATCCATATTTATTGTATGTAAATATATATATATACAAATACAAATACAAAAGTGACGACCAGCAACAGGCTCTGGGCCCAGCTAGACTGGTCCTAGTCAATTTACAATCCCCAGTGAAGATCAATGGCCCTCTTAAAACTGTCTACTCCTTTACTCATTACCACCTCTTCCGGTAAGCTGTTCCAAGGTTCCACTACCCTGCTAAAATAATAATTTTTCCTAATATCCATGTTAGTCTGAGATTTAAATAGCTTTAAAAAATTACCCCTTGTCCTGTTTTCAGTGCTAAACTTTAGCCCCGTAACATCTTTCGTTTTAATAAATTTAAACAGCTGAATCATGTCCCCTCGGTTTCTTCTTTGCTCAAGACTGTACATTTTTAGCCTTCTAAGCCTGGAATCATAATCTAAGTGGGAAAGTCCACTTATTAGCCTTGTAGCCCACCTTTGAACCATTTCCAATACATTAATGTCTTTCTTAAGATAAGGAGACCAAAACTGAACAGCATACTCCAAATGGGGTCTTACCAAACTTCTATATAAGGGCAGAAGAACTTCTTTAGATTTATTTGAAATAGATCTATTGATAAACCCAAGCATCTTATTGGCTTTGTTGCTAGCAATGCTGCACTGTTGGCTAAACTTTAAAGCCTGACTTATTAAGACCCCCAGATCAGTAACTTTGTCTGCCTGACTAATGACTGAACCTTGCAAATAATAGCTTGTACACTTATTTCCATGCCCTAAATGTAGCACTTGACATTTCCCAACATTAACAGCCATACCCCATTTATCAGCTCACTCCGTAATATGATCTAGATCCTCTTGCAGCTGATTTGCTTGTTCTTCATTTTCTACAGTCCCCATAACTTTGACATCATCAGCAAAACAATTCATGTTCCCAGAAATATTTTTGTGAATATCGTTCATAAAGACAATAAACAAAACAGGCCCTAACACTGATCCTTGAGGAACCCCGCTTAAGACCTCACTCCAATTAGAATAATTTCCCCTTACAACTACTCTTTGTTTCCTTCCGGTCAGCCAGTTTTTTACCCAAATGAAAGTTTTCCCTCCTATTCCTATATCAGCTAATTTGCTAAGTAGAGCAACATGCGGTACCTTATCAAAAGCTTTTTGAAAATCAATGTAAACAACATCTACAGGCTTCTTATTGTCCAAAGCCATGGTAACTTTGTCATAGAAATGTAATAAATTAGTTGCACAAGATTTACCTTTCCTGAAACCATACTGAAAACTAGTCAATAGATTATTAGTCTCTAGAAAATTTACTATCTTAATTTTCATCAATGTTTCAAAAATTTTGCAAACCACCGAAGTTAGACTCACAGGTCTATAATTTCCCGCACTCCCTTTAGACACTTTCTTGAAGAGCGGTGTAATGTTAGCCAGCTTCCAGTCCTCTGGCACTGTCCCCGAATTATAAGAAGCATTAAAAATGTTTGCGACTACATCTGCTAATTCCTCTGCACATTCAACTAAAATTTTCGGATAGATATTATCTGGCCCCGGAGCCTTAGTCTCTTTAATTTTTTTCAAATGAAGTAAAACGTCATCCCTGGAAAATACAAATTCCTCAAGTTGTACTATAGCTTGTGTCTTGTTGGTGTCAACTGTTGAGATACAGTTATCGTTAAAAACACTCGAAAAAAAGTTATTAAGATCATTAGCAATATTACTATCGTCCTGAATCAAAATTCCGTGCTCATCAACCAGTGGCCCAATATGACTATTTCGAACTTTCCCCGAATTAGCGTATGCAAAAAACCTCTTGGGATTCCTGTTTATGTTATCTGCCAGTCTTTGCTCCAACTCTCTTTTCTGAATCCATACCAAATACTTAAATTTATGCCTTGCCTTACAACATTGGAGCCTATCTGCACTGTGACCTGTTTCTCTAAACCTATGAAAAGCAGCTTGCTTGTAATTTAGAGCGTCGTTAGTTTCCCTGGAGAACCACATTGGCCAAATTTTAGTGTTGACACCCTTTCTCCTAAAAGGAACATGATCCCTAACCGTATTTGCTAGATTTTCCTTAAACTCTGCCCACTTAAGATTCACATCGCTATTGTCCAACCCAGAAGAAAAACTGCTTTCAAACTCTGCCGAAGTGCCACAAAGTCAGTATTTCTGAAATTGGGCACAAACCTAAAATTCTCTACTTTGTGCATATCAAATTTAATCCCAAACCTAATACTGTTGTGGTCACTATCTCCAATGTGTTCCCCTACACATAACCCCTGAACAGAGCCTTCCATGTCGCAGAAAACTAGATCCAAAATCGCGTCCTGTCGAGTACCCTGAGTTACAATTAGATCTAAGAAACAGTCACCAATTACTTTCAAAAATTCCTCTTCTCTGCTATTACTATGGTAAAAATTATTCCAATCAATTCCTGGAAAATTAAAATCTCCCATTATGATGACTGACCCCTTGCTAGAAATGTCACGAATAATACTAAACATCTGTTCATCTTGACCCTGGCTTAAGTTGGGTGGCCTATAAATATTCCCTAAACGTATTTTTTTGCCCTTATTACTAATCAACTCCAGCCAAATCATATCAATCTCATTAGGTTTATCATTAATTACCAATTCATTGCAAATTAAAGTGTCTCTGACATAAAATAAAACCCCACCACCTTTTTTACCTACTCTATCTTGTCTAAACAAATTATACCCAGCAATAGATAATAAATCATCATCACTTTCGGTAGCCCATGTCTCGGTAACTCCAATAATATCCAACCTCTCTTCTATAATTATGCTTTTCAATTCTTCCATCTTGTTCCTAATACTACGAGCATTTGTATAAAAAACCTTAAGTAAGCCCATCTTACTTTTATTTAATGCTGCACGATTGTTTGAATCCCAACTGTTAAAATCTTTTCTCTTATTAGCAACCCTATTTCCGTTTGGACTCAAATCCCAATAGTTAGTACCCTTTCGAATTCTGCTCCTTAAACCATACCCCCCATTCCAACTTAGTTTTTTAATTCTGAAGCCTCTAAAATCAAACCACTAACTATTTTGACCCCTGTAGAGCTCAGATGCAGGCCATCCCTAGCAATCCAATCTCGTTTACATTTACTCCACACATCAATAAACCTGATACTACGCTTAACGCAAATTTCCTTGAGTACCAGGTTCATACACCTAGCCCGTTGGTTTAACCAACTCCTATGCACTCCATACCTGGGAAGCAAACCAACCACTTGGACATTTGCCAAACAGTTGGTTGCTTTGTCCAACAGGGAATCCCATTCCTTTGTAAACTCATCATTTTTACTATGGCCTACATCGTTAGTTCCCACCCACAAAGTAACTACATCCTCTTTATTAAATACCCCCTTCTTTTCAGCAACCCTATTTACATCTCTCACCCGAGCCCCTGGCAAACAACATCTAGCCACCTTACGTCTAACTCTGCCTATTGAGTTTCCCACCTCACGCACCATTGAATCTCCCAAAATTATACCCTTTGTTTCCCAGTCAGTCGCCTCAGCAATAACTTTCCCCTTTACCTCTGGAATTTTCCCACTATCTAACACACCAGAGTTTCCGCTACGGTCGCATTTTTAGCATAATGCGAAAACACTATCTGACTTGCTAAAATAAAGCAATGCATTTTCGCTTTTTTGCTCAAATAAAAAATAAATTAATTTTTTAAAAAAAGAAGAAATCTATGTTCCTAGAGAGGAAGCATGTATGGCGATAATCAACTTAATCTTTTTTAAATCTTAGCTAAGATGTTTAAACTACAATTAAGTTCAATAACTATTAGTCTTATCTAGCATTATGTCCCCCCAATAACTGCTTTATTAGGAAGAGGAGACTGCAACGTTCTAAACACCAATCGTGTTTTCTTTTTTTATTTTATGTTTTAAAAAAATAGCTGTTGTACTTATTTCTTCAAAGATGTCACAGATGAAATATGAATTTTATTTTCAACTGGAGATGAAACACACTGAGGCATATATAAATATGAGAATCCCACATCCTTTTTACTAACTTCCTCCTTTAATTCTGGAATATTCCCACTATCTAACACACAGCTAATACCAACTTCCTTTTTGCTAACTTCCCCCTTTCCCTCTGGAGTGTTTACCCCATCTACATGCCTACAGCCTAATGCTAACTCACCCTCCAAAGTAAGCATCCTAACTCTGATTTCTGAGAGTTCAACACAATTTGTGCAAATAAAATCCTTCTCAGACTCATCCTTCCCCTTAAACAAGCAGAACATCTGACATAGGTCACAAGAAATCCACTTGTCCCCTTTACCACTTTTAACCTCCTTCATTATGCATATAACTCCCATTCTAGCTCAAAATGGTACACTTAAAAGGTCAGTACAAAAATAAAAAATTGGAGAAATAATGCTAATTATTAGAATTAGAAAGCATTGGAAGTAAAAGATACAAATATTACTAAATCCTAAGACAAGCAGTAAAATAAAATAAACAAGTTACACCCTAAACAGAGCACTCAGGCTTAACAAGAAATCAGAACAATTTAGGCTTAGCTACACAGAATAGAAAAACACTTTAAGAAAGCAAGTAAATCAAAAATAAGACTTAAAAAGCACAAGAATACTTAATTATATGATGAAATACAATAAAAATACTGAAACTAAAGTAGTAAAATAAACAATTACAGTAAAAAATCACTTATCTCAGGAGCAGCAAAAACATTCCCCAGCAACTCTAGCGCCCTCTATATATATATTGACATACAATCCTTTTTACTTCCTTTTACACAGTAAAGGAAGTATTGTATTCACGGAAAAATTTTCACTCAAAAATCGGCCATAATTTCCATTTTGCTCACCCCTGAATGAATATTGATTTTTTTTTTCAACCTGGCGTGGATATATGCCTAAAAACATATAGACACCCAAAATATCCATTTTGACGATCCCCAAGTTAATTACGAGTTTCCTCGTGATGTCAGCATGTATGTATGTGCACATGTATCTCGCATAACTCAAGAACGGTATGTCCTTGAACGTTGAAATTTGTACGTAGACCCCCTAGTGGGGTCTAGTTGTGTACTTCTCTTAACAGTGCTACAATACAGCTCAACACCACTGATGTCCAAAGCTATGTTCATGCCCTACGATTTTTAGTTGCACTATTCACTGCCATTTTTTAAGTGTAAAGTGTGGTAATTAAGTGTTGTGAGTAATTAAACAAGTATGTGCTGTAATAAGTGTCATCTTCCTTTTAACATAACATCACAATAGGTGCATAAAGCAAGTTTAAATCCTAAAATTAAAATATCAAAAATTCAATACATGAAGGAGAAAAATGACGAAAATAATAAAATGTACTGCAGAAGTGTAAATTTGTTTAGAAAGCAGATGGATTTCATGCAATATTCATCATTAATCACTTCATACCTTCTGTGTTTCAAATGCATTTCAAATTTATCCATTTTGATGTGAATGTTTAAATTCTTTAATCCTATTAAGTTACTTTTACTACACTACTTTTGTAACATAGCAGATGTTAACAACTTTCAGTGTCATAAGTCCAACAATGCACTTAGTTTCTTTAATGAAAAGCAAATTATGCAAAATGATATGCAGATAAAATATGTAAATACCTACCATGCCGCTGTTGCAAGTAAAAGGGAGTTTGAGTTTTTAAAAGATGCTAGGATAGGTTCTCCTAATAGGAAGCTTGCAAACATAGCACCTCCATAAATGGATAACATACAGGTTACCCAACATGCCAGTGGGTGCTTGCGGGAAAAGAGGTGAGCACCTATTGAAGCAAATGGTTCTATATTAGTTATACAATAAACATCGAGTTCATATAGTAGTTAAATGGTATGAGTTAAACATAATATGGTTGAGTATATGTCACGAAAATTCTATATACAAATCACTTGAATTGCATTTTAAGATGGCAAGACAACTATATTTTCTATTATAGAGGGAGAAAATTTGAAAATTTAATTCTAGAGCAGAACCATACAGCAAAAAATTAAAATGTTTAATTCCTGTAGTAGAAGGCATACTTCTGTAATGTTTGTGAAAAGAAGACATGTATTTTTGATGTACATTATTATTAAACTAATTTATTATTATTATTATTATTTTAAAGTAATATGCATATGTTGTCCAAATCAATACTGCTGAAATTTAATGTTTAATTCTTAAATAAAACAAGCTATTCAACACAACTAAAAGTTGCATTAAAATAAATCCATCAAATAATTAAATTAAGCTATTAAAATTAAAATGCAAAAACACAAGTCATTAACTAGAATAAAAAGTTCTATTAAAATATAAAATTAAAATATGAGAGGTCAAAATGGCAAACAGCTTTTTAAGCAATGGGATTTTTTTTTTGTTGCCTATTTTGCATTTTTCTTATCATGATAACTCTCTCAGGAATATGGCTTAAAACTAAGAGTTCTGGGGAGTTGATACCTCAATTCTCGCTCACCTGTGCCCAGGGCTTTATCAGGCCAAAGCGATATCCAGGCCCTGGTAAATTCGGTGCCCCTCACACAACAAAATCAGCAGATTTTCAAAGTAATTATTACAAAAAGGGGGAAAAAATGTCAATGTATGGCCTTTAAATATATCAGCTATAGAATACAACTCTTTTATTGAAATGGCACTTGATCCATGAGATTACATCAGAAATTTGAAATGATACCATTCCATGAAATTCTGGTGCAAATTAAAAGATGAATGTTCTCAATTGTCATGAAATTCCTTGTTGGAACTTTTACAATTTGCAACTACAGGGTGACCAGTAGATAACGCATCGAAAATAAATGTCAATTTCTCGCAATGTGTTCTTCGTTTCACATTAAGTTGGCACTGAAGGGAAAGCTAGGCGAGCCGAATTGCAGCCGTTGTCAAGGAAACGAGGTTACTCTGCGTAGGGCGCGTGCCAGTCAGCGGCGCGACTTGCCGAATTTGGCGAGGGAAAAAAAATAATTTAAACTACCAAGAACGAAACAACAAAAATTTTCATATTTTTATCACAAATGCAAGGTTGTGAATGGGATTTCATTTTACAGCGGCGGAGAGTTATCGGTCACAAAGTAATTAACAAATAATTCATGCCAACCATTACTTCGGAATTGGGAAAAGGTTCCATTCTGTCTTTTTATACATATGTATATGAATCAAAGAAGTACCTTTGTGCAGAAAAGTAAAAGAAAATGTAACAGCGTTAAATCGTTAAAAAGAGAACTACAAACACCTGTTTTGAGGTTTCAAGGAGCCCCTTTTTCATCGAAAAAAAAAGATTGTGCTCACTTTTCTGCATTAAAACTGGGTGTTCCTTGAAACCCCGAAACACGTGTCTGTAATTCTCGGCAAATTTGTTGTTTTATTCAACGTTGTTTTATTGTCTAAAATAATATACTTCAACCCTGTATAAGCGTTTTCCTTTTATACACTCTAGTAAAAACGGTAAAGATCAAAGATTAAATCTCCAGTTTTGATTAAAAAAAATAAAAAAAGTCGCCCTTTTAAAAAAATTCTATTCAAATAAAAAACTTAGAAACTTCATGGAAACAATTAGCTATTACTGCATTCCGGAGCTTAGAAAAGATATTAATTTTGAATTTTTCAAAAAAAAAAAAGATCGATTTTAAGCTTAACTTATTTATGAAAAAAGTTAAAAATAATAAACGAAAATGCATCGAGGTTTGTGCAAATAGAAAAGTTATGGCACTCAATTTTGCGTGACTGTGAAAGTATATGACTAACCCCGAAACTCAATATATTAAAAATTATTTTACTTACCTTAGCGTAGTTAATGTATCCTACTTTATAAGCATCCTACTTTATAAGTATACTTTGGGAGTGAGTAAATTTACTTCCTATAAAAAATTAATTTAAGGAGGGGTTCTAAACCTCGAGGGGGTGGGGCGAATTAATTTCGTATTTCGAGAGAGATGTGTATGTTTCAAATTTAAAATGAAAAGTAAAACTTCTTCATGCAGCAATTCATCGGTGTAAATTTAATAGTGTATCTGTACATACGTGAGAGCATTTTATTTTTTTTTCCTCCATAAACTTTTCAAACGAACCAAAAAAAAAAAAAAAAGAATTTTGCCGTAGCAAGGATTTGTACACAACAAGTATTCATTACATTCAAACAAAATTCGGCTTTCTTCCATTTTTTCACAATAATTTTCTTGAAGTTTGGGCTCATTATGTAAGAAGCGAAAGCTATTTAAAACTACCAAGTAAATAAATCTCAAATTCAAAGAAAAAAAAAATCCCGGTGTATTTGTAATTTCAGCATGTAAATAATTGAAAACTAATATTTTCATTTCATTTTTTATTTCTTACTCACGAAAACGGTTTTTAAAAATGTATTCAATTGCTTGGAAATAACGATGAAAAGCATAAATGAGAAAACAGACCAGGCGGAAATAGCGAAAACGCTTTGAACACAATGTGGAGAGTTCATTCAAGAGTCATAATGACAATCAGATGTTTTTCCTTGGGCGATGCGAAGTGGGGAGAAACGAGTTCTGGGGGGTTTGCCAGTCCACAGGAAGCCCGCCAAGGTTAACCTTGAAAACACAAGTCTTCGCCAAGACAGAAGTCGAGTTACGGCGCTTTGATTTTCCTTTCGAAATCAAATTCTTACAAATTAAGCATATTTAACACACAACAACTTCAACTATATGTCTCAACCACATACAGTCTCTATTTTTTTCACAACATTTATGAATTTACACCCGTTTAAACCTCCAAATTTACTAGAACTACTTCTCGTCGCGGAGTAGCACATCTCGTACCTTTCCCTTCAGTGCCAACTTAGATTGAAACATACTATAGTTTATCAAATCCAAACTTGAGTTACATTCAGTTCAGTGCATTGACGGATTTTTTTTACATTGAGCTTGCATTTGTTGTTTATTTTTCAGCATGAATCTCAATAGATATGTGAATAGGCAGAATTGGCACATTTGGAGCACAGAGAATCCCCACTTTGCAATTGAAAAGTCTCTACAACCCCAACGAGTGACTGTTTGGTATGTGCTTTCAAGTCGAGGCACAGTTGGAGTGAATGTTTTCCAACAGACTGTCACTTCTGAACAATACGAGGAAATCATGAGAAATCAGTTCATTCCAGCAATTCAAAGTGAGCCGGATTTCGAAAGCATGTGGCTCATGCAAGATGGGGCACTACCTCATCGTACCAATGAAGTGTTTGATCTACTTAAAGAGCACTATAATGAACAATTTTTGGCTTTAGGGTACACAAAATTCAAAAATAAGAGCATGGATTGGGCACCCTTTTTCTACTGACCTTATCCCCTGCAATTCATTTTTGTGGGATTATATTAAAAACAAAGTTTACACTGGAAACACCAAGAGCATTGAGAACTTGAAAACTGATTCAGATGGTTATTGAAAGCATTGACATTTTGACTCTTCAGCGAGTGATGCAGAATTTTGCTCTTCGTTTACGCCATATCATAGTTAGAGATGGAAGACACATCGAAGATGTATTAAACTAAATCCCATGTATTGTACTTCATTTTAGAATTTAAATAGAATTTTTTCAATCAGTAGTTTTTGAGAAATTATTTTTTAACTTCAGAGCATTAATTACTGGTCATTCTGTAAATTTATGTTCTCAACTTATCTGTTGACAAAAATTATATATCACCACAGACTATTACATTTTTTTTTGAGTCGAAAAAAAAGTTATTTTGACAAAAAAGCTCTTTTTTTGAAAATAAATCAATTCTAGAATGCTGTACACATTCTATACTATTGAGGAAAAAATAGGGGATCCAAGAAAATAGTCGATATTCAAAAGGGTTCCATTTATCAAACAAGTTAAGAAACTCTGTACTAAACAATATTATAAACTACTGTAGAACCTTAATAATTTCTTCTCAAATCAATGTCAAACATTTATATAGGGTTGTTTAAATAAAATTTATTATCAAAAACATATTTCTTTTATTCTCTTGAATTTTTAACAGCTTTTTTTTTAAAAAATCAAAAGATAAGGAATTCGGATAAAAATTAAAAATTCTACTATAAGGCTTATTATTTAACTGCAGGAGCTCATGGACCCTCTCAATAACCGCAAATTACAACAGTTATGGTACATATGATGAGGGGCGGATACAGACAAGCATTTTTTCGGGGGGGGGGGGGAGGTCATGCTGAAAAATATAGAGTTTTACGTATGAAAACTTTCTGGAACTCTTTGGGTTTTAATCAATCAAAATCATCAAATCAGACAGGAATAAGGCGCCTAGTAGGGTATAAACTTTATTAATTAATTTCAGAAGTAATGAAAGAAAGTATTATTTAAAGTTTTACAAAATCAAACAATTAATAATTTTAAGGTAATGGAAAGCACTTACATTTTATTCATTAAGTATTTGAACACAATGTGTAATAATATATTTGCTTGATGTTCCAACATTCATCCATTATCTTGCATGCAATTATTAAATTATGATCACATACAATTATGATGCATGGATCAAATTGTCAACAGTTAGGGGGGGGATCAAGACCCCCATGACTCACCCCTTCTATCTGCCCCATGCATATGATGTATAAAAGTTAATATAACCCAAGATATAATAGCAATTTAGATTAACAAATTAGTAAAATTAGTAATACAGTATGTAAACAAAAACACACACAGAAATATATTAACAATAACACTCAACAAATGTATTCAATACATGTTAAACTACTCAAAAATGCTTCAATTACGGAACTTAAAAAAAAATATTGATTATGGGAATGTGTGTGTGTGTTGGGGGGGGGGGACGTAATGAAAATTTATATGCCCATGTGGTAATCAGGTCCAGATTACAAGTTCAGGTGAAGTTAAGCCTCCTTGCAATGTTAAAAATGATATATATTATGGATATTACAAAGATTCATTACAAAGATCCTCAATGGTGGGTCTTTAAAATGTAAGAATCAGGAAAAAAAATCATTCGATAAAACTACATTTATGAAATTTAGCACCCAGGTTTGGAAATGTAGGGGGTGGAAATTGGACCAAAATACACCAAAGGTAAGCTTATTTCTGACACTGCCTCATAGAACCCATAATTAAAAAGGACCTTTTTAAAAGAAGTTTTGTAGCAGAAAAGGTGCTTTTTTTACTGTTTTTGTATACTACGTGCATACAAAACACCAAGAATTTTTCAATAATATGTTTATTTTCTCAGTAAAAAGCTTTTTGGTTATTAGTTTTTTTTTTAAACCTAAAAATTAAGAAAATTTAGATTTTCAATTGAAATCAAACTCTAGTGGATAAGGAAAACGAAGAAGTTACGTTTCAAAGTCAGGTTTTGTTTATATTTGAGATGAAGTTTTGTTAAAATGTAAAGAGGCAAGGAGGGAACATTGAGAAACGCAAAAAAAAAAAAAAAAAAAAAAAAAAAAAAAAAAAAATAAATAAAGGGCAGGGCACATCAAACCTTAATTTAGAAGGCTAGGGTGCAGCACTCTCCTGAAAAAATGCCTAGAAGAAACACTATTTCTTGTCATTGAATGTTTTATGGGAAACTAAATACAAGTGCTTTGCAGGCAGGGAGCATTGCAATTAATAATGACAGCAATAATAAAAGTACCCCATCTAAATCAAAAAAAAAAAGAAAAAATAAGAAAGTTTAAAACTAACCTATAAACTCAACACATCTTTTAACCTCGCGAATTTAGATTGAAAGACATTTCAGAAGAATTGTAAAACTAATGTGGGGAAGGAAAAAAGAAAAAACAATTTTTTAGGTTAAATTGTGAGCGTATAATTTGATGATGAATAACATTTTAGAGAATAAATTAAGACCATGACTCACTTACCAAAGATCTGCAAACCGTCAAAATTTGTACTGATAGTATTTAGGGCAAAACAGTTACACAAAAGATAAAAAATATGTACAGCTGTTCAATCTTTTATGTCAATAAATAATTTTTGTAGATTCCAATCTATTAATTTTATGACAATCATCTCATAACTTGGCTAGTGGTATTTATTTATTTATAAGGATCATATCTACAAAATAAAAATTAGATAAATAGATTAGTCACTGAACAGCTTGAAAATGTAAATAAAATAATAAACTCAAATAAAATAAAAAGGAAAAACATAAGAAAACAATTTAGTGTGTTAAAACTTTAAATAGGAAATGACAAGCATTAAATATTTTAGATTAATAGATTAGTCACTGAACGGTTTGAAAATATAAATAAAAATAATAAGTAAGAATATAAGAAAACAATGGTTATAAATAGGAAACAACAGCATCGAATAGTGGAGCTAAATAGATACGGCACTGAACACTTTCAAAATATAAATAAACTAATATGTAAAAATATCAGAAAACAATTTAGTATGTTATAACTTTAAATAGGAAATAACAGCATTAAATATTTTAGATACATAGATAAGGAAATGAACAGCTTTAAAATGTACATAAAATAGTAAACTCAAATAAAATAAGAAGTAAATATATAAGAAAACAATCTAGTGCGTTACAACTTTAAATAGGACATGATAGAATTAAATATTTTTAGAACCACAGGCTTAAATTGAAATAAAATTGAGTTACAATGAAAAAGTTTGCATTAATTCATTTTATTAAACTATGTAAATATTTTATTATTTATTTTTCTATTTAATTTCTTATCTAATTGTTTTCTGCTTTACAATTTCAAGATAAACAATAATAGCAATAAATGAACTTATTAAATGGTATTTTGCTACATAGATTTAGGTCATAATTCATGTCTAGATATGTAAAAAAAAAAAAAAACAATAATATAGATTTACTAAAAGGATAGCTTCTTAGACATTAGGATGCTTGGTAGAAGAATTTTGTTCAAAATCATTCTCTATTCTTTTACGAATAAAAACTTTTAAAATGACAGTCAAATTTTTAAGAAAAGGAAGAACGAAATTGTGTGTTAAATATATATTGTGATGCAATACAATAATATTATTACTTCATATAAATATTATAATTAAAACAGATTCATAAAATTAATAACTTAGCATTTGATGTTGATCTATAAATTTAAATGGAGCAATCATTCTAGTTAAATATAGATTTTTCACTTCTTATATCATTCACAATTTCTCCATACACATTATAGGTATTTTATTTCTTTACAATGGAGATCGCCCAAGGATTCAACAGTCAAGATAAATTCAATACAATAATCATAAAGCAGCAATTAGTGGCATAAAATCAAAGAACCAATTACCGTAAAAATTAATGATTTTGACAATAAACAAACGTATATCAAGGAATCGCAAATTTTTTACAAACCTGCCGATAGGTCCTCCTTAACGTAAAGACATGTAATTACACAGTGACAAAATTCAAAATAAGGAAACATCTGAAGTTTTGACACTTGGTTTGCAATTTCCAAAAAAGCTTCGGGATCCATTTTAAATCCGGTATTTTGTTACACAAATAAAATTGAACCAGGACGTGGATTTTCACAATTCACAGGCTAAACTAGATAGGAGAGGAAGAAAAAAGAACCCAGAGATCGGATCCGATCAGAATACCCTTAACAGAAGAACAACACAAAACTGCTTCTGCGGCTGCGCAGGGATGCTGGAAGATGCGGTTAACTATTGTTAAAAGATAGATAAGAAGAACAAGACCGCTGATGTACAGAAACAAGGGAAGGAGATGACGAATGATTTAATTTGTAGTTTTGCAAGCATTTAACTGACTATAAAAATGACTAAAAGTTGGTATCAACAAAAGTGGTAACGACGGAAAAAGTTTCGATGTCATCTCATTTCACTGATACAATATGCAAATATTTTTTTCATGTTAAAGATTTTAAATACTGAAGATGATTTTAAAGACAGAAGAAAAAATGTGTTGCAGCTAAAAATCGACTAGGTCAGAGACAAAAGAAAAACAAACACTAAATTAAATGGATCGCATCTCTAAACTTCAATTTGGGGACATGTCCATAAAGACTTAGATGAGTTGTGGACATTTAGATAGAGTCCCTATGTGAAAACGTCAAGTTTTCATCAAAGGGACAAAACAAACCTATATGTATACCCACCCAGGTAGCACACTTTGTTTCATAAACGTTTTTAATTAGTTGTGAACGTTGTGAGAACCATTTTTAAACGTTTATAAAACGTTTCAATGTTACGCGTGCGTCCTGGGCATATTATCATTGACGAACTAGGAAGCAAATACGTCCCTGGCAAATGATATACAGTCGGACCTCCATATATCGAAGTAGCAAATTGTCGGAAACAAATTCGACATATAGAAATTTCGATATATAGAAACGATCCTATTTTATCCTAAAAGTCTCCTAAAAAATTAAAATTAAGGCTAATTTTCTTGTATGAAACCCAATTTCTAATTTATACGAGCATCGGATTAAACGAAAGTTAAGAATTAAAAAATTAGCAGAAGTTACACTTTTGCGCCTTCATACATCTTCATTCTTCGGCAATTCAAGATTCGCAACATTAGGGTATTTTCGTTTTGACAATGTAATCGAGAAAAATGTAAGAAACCAATCTACTTAACCTGAATGATTTTTACTGAAGCTAAAAAGACGAAAAATGATAATCAACAGACAAAAGGGATAACTTGAAACTGATTTTACAGTGTTGCTGGTTACAACTAAGATTTGAAATGAACTTGACGGAATTTAAGAACTCCAGAACGGAACAATGACCTATCTTCACATCCCTCAACCCCAGATTCCTTGTGAGTTTCCTAGCAACCTTTAGTGAACATAATTTTCTCCCCTAACCTTCATTTTTCATGAGACAAACAGTCTAAAGTAGAAAAAAAAAATCTACGAGTGTCTCGAGAAAAATTTCGATACATAGAGATTTTTTCGATACATAGAAATAAGTTTTCTATGTAATGAACATGGAAATGTACTGGGATTTCGATATATAGAAAATTTCGATATGTGGAAGTTCTATATATGGAAGTCCGACTGTATATGTATATATACAGTGGCTCCCAAAAGTGTGCGTACACCTACGACTCTCAGCGAAATTGGCCCCTATCCAGTGGATAGAATTAATATTTAGGAATAGATATTTAATTATAAGATCTATGATCATTTTTTAACAAAACTACATGAAAAGTTTTTAAAAAATATTAAAACTTAATTTTTTAAAAATAAAAAACCAAAAAGTGCCGGAAATTTTATCTCACAAAAGTCTTCGTACACGTTAAAAAATATCTATATATTATTAAATAATCTAACTTTTTATTAAGTTATTATTTAGTAGAGTCTCATGCAGTATCAACAACACCTTTTAAACGCCTGGGAATAAATTTCATTCTTTTTTCTTTCTTTTTTTGCGTAATTTCTGAGTAAGTGCTCAACAACACTTTAAGTTTTACTGTTTCTTGTTCTATTTTCATTTCAAAACCGTAATCTCGTAATCTAGACCAGATATCTCTAAATATGTTTTATTAAGTTCAAATCCGGAGATTAAGGGGGGTATTTTCTAATCTTTAGGACAATTTTCGAGGCACTAGATGCAAACGTTGAAAACCGTGTGCTTCTTATCGTTATCGTGATAAAAAACTAAGTTGTTCCCAATAACCAAATTTTTTTCTAAGAGTTCAAAATTGGGTTTTAAAATATTTAAAGGAATGGCATGATTCATTATTTCATCAAAAAATTCCAAACTACCAAGTCTTGATGCTGATATGCACCCTCACACTATAACATCTCCATCGTCCTGATTAACTGATCCGACTAAGTTCTTAAGATTAAGTTCCAATTTTTTTTCTTCTACTTACAGTTATACAACAATTTAACGAAAAATGTTGAATTCATTTTTATCTGTAAGTAAGACGTAATTGTAAAACGTTTTGAGCTTATTTATCACTGATTTTGTGGCGAAAAGCGTAAGCTTTTTGTTTTTAGCACGGCCAAGAAAATTTCTGCGGGAAGAGGTCCCATCTAACCCAGCTAATCAGAAAATTGCCGAACAATTTTAGATGAAAGTTAAATATAGAAATTTTCGTTTAACTCTGCAGAAGCTTTTACAGCACTCAAATGTATATTTTTCATGAATATTTTAACTGTATATCTCCGATCACGCTTTGTCAACTTTGCAGGTTGACCTTTTCTTACTTTGCTTTCGGTCCGATTCTTTTCTTTAAAGCATTTTATCAAACACTTTACTATAGAATGGAATAAATTAAGTAATTTAGAGACATTTCAAACGAATTTACCGCTACTGTGAGAAAAAAATTCAATTTTCGAGTGATGTTCGTGGTCTTTTACGAATACCAGCCATTTTAAAGTAATAAGCTTAATATTAAGGAATAAAAAAACAAAAAAATAAAGCCAAATGACTTTTAAGGGTTAACACAATGCAAAAATAATAAAAAAACGGCATATGATAATTTTAATCATGAATTTATTCGAAAATATTTGAGTGTACGATGGCGTGTGATTTCTCTGTCTCTTCGTTTTTTGACTCATTTCAAAAAGAAGATCCGTCGGTATTTTCAAAAAACTATTGGGTTGTACTTAGAATGACATAGGAATGATGTGAAAAAATATTGGACTTTATATTCGAATTCAGTTTCGCGTTATTTTGGTTTTACTAAAAAATTTCAAAGGGTACGAACAGTTTTGGGAGCCACTGTATATTATAATCGGCTTCTGGGCTCTCTAAGGTAAATGCTCAAAAATTGAAGTAATCTGAACAAAACTAAGGCTATCTTAAGTATGCTGGGTTAGGGTAGGTGCTCAGTTCAAGCAGGGGTGCCCACAGGGGGGAGGGAAAGGATTATGGCGCAAGTTGCGCCATCAAAATTTTTGGAGGGGATTTTTTAATTTTATTTATTTAAGTTTATTTATTGATTTATTTTCAATTAAAATTATTTATTTTATTTTATTCTGTTTATATTTATTTGATTTATTTAATTAGTATGTGTGCGTGTGTGCGTGTCATCGGCGTAGCACAGAACTTCTCTAATAAAATGATAATAATAATAATTAAAAATAAATAAATAAATAAAAAAACATTAAAAAAAATGAATAAAATAAAAAAGTGAGCTAAAAATAAATAAAAGAGGGTTGAGGATTTTTTTTTTGGGGGGGGAAGGGAGGAGAGTTTGCGCCATCGAACTTGCGGGGAGTGGGGTACCCTTGTGTTCAAGGGTGCTCGACCAGAAAATTTTCCTAATTGATGTCCTAAAAACGAAATTGTAGACTATCTTTGGCCACATTTGGAGAAGTGCAGTTCACGGACATTCCCTGGTGACGTTTTGAAATTTCAACGCCAAATACGCAAATTTAGAACATCTGTAAATGATGTTAGACGATTGAATTTCAAAGGTAGAAGGGGCTTCCGTGTAAGTTTTGCGAAATTAAAATCTTAATCATTCAATTGTAGGTCATCATTGATGACGTTCAGGGAAGAGATAGGACTCGGTGACTCTCCTCCGAAAAAGTTTCGAAATTGAAGTTTTTTAAACACATTTTTAGACGATTATTAAATGTCGGAAGAAGGTAGGGATTCAAGAGTGCTCTCCAGAATTTTCTCGATATTGTTTTAAAATTAGAGCCTAAAAACAAAACGATCGGTCATGTTTGATGGCGTTAGGTGAAGAGATCGGATTCGGGACTACCCCGGGAATTTTTTCGAAAATGCAGTTTAAAATGGCAACTTTAGACGAGCCTTGGGGGTGTTTTAGGCCGAGGAGAGGCATAGGCGGATTTAGGCTGAATTATTTGGGGGTGCAACAATAACAGGGATCTGGGGGGGGGGGATTCCCGGAATAACAAGACAGTGGCGAAATCAGAAAATAATTTTAGGGCGGGACACACTTTTAAGTCTAAAAAACGCTATGTAAACCATATTTAGTAAGATTAGGGGATGGGCAATTCTTAACATTTCAAACTGCAGAAAAAGTTTTAAACGAAAGCCGATATTAGAAGCAATGGGTGAATCCAGCTACTGGTTTGGAATAGGATTCACGCCCCAGAAAAAAATTGAAATAGTAGTTTTGAAAACGCAGTTTTACAGTTCTTGCTGATATTTTAGGGGCAAAAAAGGTACGTGTGGCTCCAAGGCTATTTTTAGAAATTTTACTCTTATAAATGTGATTATAGTCATATTTATAGTTTGGGTTAGGAATGAGACTCATAGACTGTCTCCAATCGATTTTTTGATAAGCAGATAGAAATACGTACCCTCTCCCCTCCCTCACGCTACCTCTTTAATTTCTCATAATTGAAGTTTCAAAAATACTACAGAGGACAATTTTTGATGCTGTTACCGGACGGGGTGTTCTAGAGCTCTCCCCTGGAAAATTTTTGAAATTGAAGTCCTAAAAATGAAGTTCTTCTGCAATACTCCATGGCATAAAAAAAAATTATTCTCCCACTTAAATATTTCGAAATAGTAGTTTTCAAAACTAAAATATTAACTCTCTTTGATGATATTAGAGAAAGGAAGTTGGAAGCCCTTGTTCGAATATTTTCCGAAATTAAAGTCTTAAACACATGAGTGTAAGACCATATTTGGTAACGTTAGGGACACAGCAGTTTTTCAAAACTGATGCTCCAAAAACGCAAATTTAAACGATTTTCGATGTATTTAGGTGATTATAGAAGATCTTCCTTGGAAATTTTGCGAAAGTGAAGCATAAGAAAAGAAATTTGAGGTACTCTGTAATAACTTTGGCTGGAGAAAGGGCTTTGGAGAAGAAAAATTTTGAGGACTAATAAAAAAAAAATGAAAACGAAATGGAAAAAATGAAAAAAAAAAAAAAAAAGTGAGTTGGGAGATATGAAAGAATGAGGATTGTGCGAGAAGGGGGGAGGAGGCACACAATTCGCCGCCAATAATCTGAAGCTGTTGAAAAATTTAAATGTCAATATTTCTTTTGAAAGAAATCAAGATTTTTTCCCAACATTCTTTTTTTTTTTCCTTAAAATAACTGCGTTTCCCCAAATTGAGATATTTCCTTCTCTTCAATAATAAAGAACATTTTTTAAAAAACATCTACTCAGCATTTTGTGGGGAGGGTTACCAGTCTTGTGCCCCCTTCCCCCTGTATGCACCACTGCAGTAAAATGTAAGGGAGTCCTCCTTCAAAATATTTTTTAAATTCACCTTAAAAATGTTGGTTTTCGGTTGATTTCGGTGTAGATTTTATCGATAAAGTTTATTGCAATAGCCATGTTTTTTTTTTTTTTGAGCAACCACGATTGCTTATTGCGTTCATTTGACTGTTTTGATGTGCTATCATTTTTTCCCCACCAGCACCCTCTGCAGCACCTCCGTCGACCGGCCGCCTCACGATGCTGCTCCTCTAGCGAGCGAAGTCTCCAGGTTGCGTCAATATCCTACACTTACACGCATACATACACACACACGTACACACATACATAAACCTACACACATACACACACTCAAACACATACACACACATACAATCGCCTAAACATACACACACAACTACCCACACACTCATGCCTGCACACAGACACAAACACATATGCCTGCGCACAGACACATACCCCTACACACAAACACACATATCCCCCCCCCCCACACACTCCTACACACACACACACTCGTGATTGCGAAAAACATAATTTGAATTCCAAATGTCAAAATTCAAATTAATTTTCTTTTTTTTTTTTTTTCTTTTCTTTACTTTATTAGCCATTGTCGTTTCAAAATAGAAGAATGGGGTGGTTTCCTTCTGTCAAAAGTACTACTTTCAGTCACTGAAATTGATAGAATGAGTAAAAAAAATAACATGGACCCAGAAAATACTTTCATTTTCCCAACAGTTATTTTTTAATTCATTTTTTAAAATGTCCGATTTTGCAAACAAGGCGTGGTCTATATGATGTCACAAATGATGCATTCTGGCGCATCTTTCTACCACGGTTCCACGTTATGATAATCAACAAGCTAATCAAAATTGCGCTCAATGCTTGCTATCAACCCTATCGTTGCCAATACACGTGAGTAAAGATGTGAATTAAATATTTTGCTCTGTGATATTGGCAACACAGAATGGCATTTCATCATTCGTAATGTCACACGAAAGAAGCGTAAACAATGAAAGCGCAGAGCTTTCAGTAATTTTTTAAGAATATTAAACTTAAACAAATTTAAAAAATGGTCAGATCTCATGTATTTAAGCATGCTCTTTCAGAAAAAATACTTTAAAAATTTTTGAAACGACCCCATTGGAATTAATATACGAATAAATACCTAATTACAGAACATGCATTTATTCTAAACAATAACACAACACTGAACAAAAATTTTTTTGAGAAGTTTCTTTATTTGCAAGAAATTATTTATTAGGTTTTTTTTAAACAGATAAAATTACTTTAATTCTTAATATGAGCACAGTTATGTTTTTCGTGCACTAGCGACGTGTGATGATACACTGTATTCAAGTAAATTTACTAGTATAGCAGCTATGAATTTTTTTCCCCCAACTGCGTTTCTGAGTGAAATATACTAAACTAATTTTTTTTCAAAACCCAACCAAAAATTTTGGGGGTGCGGCGCACCCCCTGGCACCCCCGTAAATCCGCCTATGAGGAGAGGTTCCGGGCGACTTTTCTTTTTTTTTCTTTTTTGCATCTGAAAGTAAACCAGCACTTGTATGCAGGCCAAATCGGAAAAAAAAAAAAAAACTTTTTTTTTAGAAACTTGAAATTTCTGTTGATAAAATGTTGCCTCTACACCCCACACCCCACATGTACCACCGCTAATTACCTACTTTGCTGTTTATATTTTTCAGCTTGATAATTTCGTAAAATTTACCTTACATTTTTAACAAATATTTATCGAAAAAAAAACAGTTTTTTGAAGAAAATTATAAATTTTGGCCAAGTGTGGGGTACCTAAATGTTTTTTAATTTGAATAAATGTTTTTGTCATACATGTGGGGTATAGGGGCAACGTTTTATCAACAGAAATTTCGAGTTTCTAAATAAAGTTTTTTTAAAAATTATTATTATTTGTTCTAGCATTACAAGTGCTGGTTCACACTTTCAGACGGCACTGGTTGCCGTTGTTCAAATTATATGAAACTTTTTTTATAATTGTTTTGACGTAAAAGAAAAAATATAAGAGGGTGTGCGAATTGAATAATCAACTTTCGATTTTTTTGAGACACCCTAATACACACACACACACCGTAATGAGGATTGAACGAAAAAAGGTTTAGATTGATGAATGAGCTCATCTGAACATGGAATATTACTAAGTATTATCTATTATTTCTTTTTCAAAAATGTTCGTTATCATACTCTTATACAACACTAATGCGCGTATTTATTGCAAGCCGGCCATATGGCAGTTTCAATATTATCCTCTTCTATAACATTTACAGTAGCTTCTTTATTGTATTTAGTGAATACTATAAAAGCACTTATTTTCGCGATTTTTGCGTGCCCGTCGTAATCACGAAAATTTAAGCCTTGCGAAATATTTTTGTTTTTCAACTTTCGATTTGTTCATATAAAATTCATGAAATTTTCAACTCGCGAAATCACCGATATCTTCATTTTCGCGGAAATAAGTTCTTTTACAGTATTGGAACAATAATCTCTTTGAAATCTTAAACGCTCAAGCTCATCCACGGGACATTCTCAGCAGCCAGAAAAAACAAAGGAGTTACTAAATCGGCGGTTATCGCTAATTCATATACAGTGGTGGTAAAAAAAAATTGCATCACCCGCGCCGCAAAGGAGAGGAATATCATCCCTACTGCATTCAATACACAGTCAAGTATCCCGTATCCCAGATGACTTGGGGATGTATTTCTGATCAAAAAGTTGCTGGGCTTCACTTTGTGCAAGGAACACTAAACGCTCAGGTGTATATTGGCATTTTGGAGGAGAAATTGCTTCCTATATACTATCCGGGATTACTTTACTTTAGTTCCAAACGTCATTTTCCAGGATGATTCTGCTCTGTGCCATAGAGAAAAATTGATAAGTAACAACTCAAAAACCTTTATCCTGCCATTAGACTTAAATTGACATAAGGTTAAGTATTCTTTTTTTTTCCAAACTCGCGCGCAGGTTCAGAAATGGAAAAATGAGCATGGGGTCAGCAGTTTGCCTTGGCCCGGAAACAACCCCGATCTACGTAAACACTTATCGGATTCCTGCTGTTAAATGTTTATTTCATAAGTTTTGCAGAATTTCACATACATTCATCTTTAATCGGACGACCAAAACTTCTCACATAATCCCATTCTTGTGAAAATGCGAGGGTGATGCAATTTTTTTTACCAGCACTGTACTTTTCTTTTTGAGTCAAGCTCTGTTCAATACATTTAATTGGCTAAATATGAAAATTACGCTGGCAAACAAACTAATTGCGTCAAACAGATAGATCGTATGGCTTCAAAATGTTATGCCTGAGGTCAGCTCGTATTTTTATGAGTCTTATTTCTCATTACATCCGCTGATGTAAGGGAATGTGGGGCAAAGTGAAATAGTTAAGATGACTGAGCTATTTCAAAATGAATAAATTGGAAATTTGTTATGAAAACTGCAGTACATAAAGAAGGAACATTGTATTTCATAATGAAACTTGCATTGAAACATTATTATTTATTTTTGGCAGTAAAATTGTTCCTTCAAAAAAAAAAAGTGGAAAAGGTTCCCTTTTTTTTGTGTGGGGCTAAGTGAAAAATGAAACATTTTTCGAATGAAATACTATCAATTCGATTGTAAAAAATATTTTGTTAAACAAATTAATGAGTAAAGAAAATGATATATGAATAAATGAAAATACATTGAAACAGTAAACTATTAAATAAATAAATTAGTTAATTAATACATGAGGAAAAATAAATGAGTTAATAAAATAGTGAATGAATTAATCAGAGAATTGAATGGGTGGCGGGAAAAACGTTGTATGTGAAAACAACAACCACAGCCGAGAACGAATCTGCTCAGCGAAAGATGCAGGTGATTAATTCTCTGGATTGTATTTATCGCTTTCCCACTGAAAAACGAAATTTGCTAAAAAACTACATACAACGTTTTTTACGCCACCCATTCAATTATTAAATAAAGGAAGGTTATAAATTAGTTAATAAATGAATATGTTAGTGATTTAGTAAATGAGATTGAATATGTAACTGAAATGAACTAATGTCACTTTGCCCCACTTGCGCTTGACTAGTTGTGAAAAATATTAAAAATACAAATAAGCTAAATATTAACTAAATAATTACTGCACCAAATATAAGAAGGTCCCAATTAATGTGCAAAATGTCAATAAAAAGAACTTTATCATTTGATAATATCAAAATATTAGTTGTCTAACAGCAAAATATTACAATATGAGTATCAATTTCTGAAAATTGCTTGTATTATCATAATGCTTTGATTTTCAGAGGAAATTTTTTCTTGACTGTAATAGGCTACATATATGACTACATAGTTAAAATATTGCTAGGTAAGTGACGCTAAAAGCGTAGTAAATATTTCACCATTTCACTTTGCCCGACATTCCCCTACTTGTGTAAAATTTGCCCCAGTCAAATTCTTTTGAACCTTTATTTTTTTTATACATTTTTAAAAGTTGATTTAAAAGTAGTTTCCAGAAATCGTTACAAACTACTATTTTGTTGTATTCAGTAAATTACCGCCCATTAGCCAGGGTTAAAGCAGAAATACGTGAAATACAAATACACCGCCAGTTCAGTCATTTCCAGCCGAGGACTGCAGTTTCGTGCTTATTAGCACTCATCAGCCCGGCATAGGAAAGTGACTTTTCTCCGCACGCACCCCACCTCTTAGCCGTAGGCCTTAGGTTCCACCGCCCGGGGGGTCCGCGTAGCGGGCCCCGCGCACGGCTGAGTGCGGCGGTCGATAGTCGTAACATACTACGGACGCCCGTGCTGGGCGCCAGCCCAGCTGGGAGTTTACCCCTTAATGTGTGGGTCTTGCTCACCGTGAGATACGGTATATCTCCCCGTACCTCGTTGGTGTGCCGTGACCCCCTGAAAGGGAATGGGGTTAGACATAAGCATACACTACTGCATGGTTATATACTACTGCATTTTATAAACTACGGCATAAACATAAACTAGGACACCCCGTCCATGTGGAGAACAGATATCAATCTGTCTCGATTTCTTGGGTGTCCTCTCTGTAATAGAAAAAATGATTATTTGCTGTTAAAAAAGAAAAAAGATTATTAATTCATCTGCCGTAGTTGTGATACTCACCGATCATTTACATGTCTCGGCTTAGAATGAGTGATCACATGATATCTGCAATGAAAACTAAGGTTATTAAGTGGGATATTCGAGGGGGGGTCACTGGGGGTGGAACTTGGCTTCCTTCTTGACCTCGAGACTTCTTCATCACCTGGAAGCTTGTTACATCTTGCAATGCTCTGGGGTTTTTTTTTTTTTTTTTTTCATTGAACATTTCATTATCACATTTAACTGGACATCACATTACCACATTTAACAAGGACAATACATTACAACATTTATATTTTTGGTTATTTTTGAGTTTTGCTTTTTTTTTTTTTTTTAATTAAAATTTTTTTTTTTTTTTTTTTTACCCCCAGAGTTGCTTATCGTCTCGAGGTGAGGGACTCACCCTCATGAATCGTTGTGAAGGGACTCACCCTTATGAATCTTTGTACGTCCTTGTCGTCACGACACCCCCAGTTCGCCCCCTCAGGAGGACTCAGCTCTTGGGGTTGACTAGTGGAAGGGGATGATAATAGTTAGTTAAGCTATTTAAGGTTAAGGAGAGAGTGCCCATCGCGGGCCTTGAGGGAAGAGGCCCTCTCTCCAAGTCTTACTATTTATGTAAGTGCTGAAAAGACTTTTAAGGGGTAGCTATTTGAGCTGAGTTCCCCTTGTCTTTTTCGGTCAAGGCTTTTGTCATCATCTGCAATGTTTCAAGAAGTCCGATTAGTGTGGGGCCCTTCCCCCGGCCCCGTGGGGTATCCTGTAATAGAAATGTTACATTTACCCCACATCGTAACTTCCTTTATCTTTTTTGTCTTTTATTTTACAATTTTTTTTTTTTTTTAATTTTTTTTTTTTTTTTTTTAGCTTCATCTTTGCAACCGGAATCGGATATATGGGGACATGGCTTAGAATGTGAATTTACCCCTTACCCGGTGTCCTGTAGTATTTCTTCGTTTTCGAGTAGGAATTGCATAAGGTCTTTTATTTTCCGTCGTTGCTCTCTGTCCGAGAGAAATTGTTGTGCCCAGGTTTCGTCTTTTATTTGTGGTTTTGGGATGTGGAAGCTCTGTGTGATCTCGCAATCATAGGCGTAATGATCCACGTCTCCCACCTCCCCGCATGTGCAATTCCCATTACCTTTATTGTGAAAACGTTTCCGGTATGTTTGAAAGGGGTCGTGACCTGTGATAAACTGAATTAGCTCTTTGTCTATTATATACCTTTTAAAGCTTACCGTTGGGTAAAATAGCTTGATATCCTTTTCTGTTAAGTCATACTGGGCTTGCCACGCATTTTTAAGCTGAGTATTAAGCTGCTTTTTAAAGTAAGATTTGGGTAGGGGTAAATCGAGTGTGATTTGCTCTTGGACGGTTGCTTCTTTCGCTAATTTATCTGCTAGCTCATTGCCGGTATTATTATTGTGGGCTTTTAGCCAAATTAATTTTATGTTACTTAGTTTGTTTAGTTTGTCTTTAGTGCGTTTAATTTGGACGGTATTACTTTTATATTTTTGTATTGCTTTTATTGAGGATTCGCTATCAGTCCAGATTATTGAGGTTTTATTGTTATCCGAGTTAACTTTTATCCAGTCTATTGCTTGTTCTATTGCTGATAGCTCCGCTTGAAACACTGTGTTTTGATTATTTAGCCTATTCTTTTGTTCAAAGATGAGTCTGTCATTCTTGAAGCTAGCAAATGCATTCCCTACTCCTGATTCCGTCTTCGAGCCGTCGGTGAATACTTCGTAGTTTAGTTGTTCTTTTATTTTTATAACATTGTTGAACTTAGCCTCGAAGTTACTATTTACTTTTAGGTATGGGAGCATAGGAAAGTGACTGAGCTGGAGATGGAAATCCTCTTAAGGAAGCCAAGAGGGCGAAACAAACTGGTAGCTAATATGGAATTAGCAGACCAGACGAGTGACCGAAGCAATGGTTCGGTTCAACTTGAAGTTTGAACGCAAGGCAAGGTATATTCAGTAAATTACCGCCCATTAGCCAGGGCTAAAGCAGAAATACGTGCGGTGTACTTGTATTTTACTATTTTGTTGTATCGAACTATTCACTACGCTACTTTTTTTACAAAGTAGTGCGCTACCCTACAAACTACTAAACACTGTAGCTACTACAGAAGCGTCGCTACTTGTACAGCGCTACTTCCAACCACTGACCAAAGATAGTTCTAAAAACCGCGTTTTAAAAGCGAATTTCGATTTTCCGTGAAGCATCCTCTCTACCTCTCGTCAACATCAGTAGAGATCGTCTTAAATTTGTTTTTAAAGTTTCCGGTGGAGCAGAGGAACATTTCCAGTGGAACAATTTCATTTCCATTTTTTTACATCTTGAAATGCTAATGAAGGATGAAGGCATTCTGTTGAAAACTCACTTCGCCACTAAAATATAAACAATTGGAAAACGTCCTTTTATTTCCATTTCTCGAAAAATTAAAAACACGTCTTTAAATACTTAAAACGGGCCGTGGTAGCCCGATCGGTTGAGTGTCGGATTCGGGGCCGGAGGGTCCTGAGTTCGAACCTCGATGGTCGAAGACCCACCGTCGTCATTAAAGGGGACTGGGCGACGTTAAATAGGCTCGTGGTCTCAATGTCCTCCAAGTGAAACGATACCTCTGGGGGTGCTAGCACCAGGTAGCTATTAGCTCCTGGTCTAGTTCTAAATTCTCATTAACTGTTTGATCCGGTGATGGTGCTGTCATCTATCGGTATAAAAAATAATGGAGGCAAGGCACTTAGTATGCAGTCCTTGACATAAATACAGTTGTAGTCAGTTGTGACTCGGAATCGAAATACTTAAAATACACCACCAGCTCAGTTATTTGGAATAACTGAGCTGGTGGTGTATTTTAAGTATTTCTGCCCTAGTCCTGGCTTAGGGCGGTAACTTACTACAAAAAACGTCTTTAAATAGTTAGATTTTGCTTAGTTTACCTTAAGATGACCAAACACTACAGATTTCGAAGGAATATCCCCATTTTTGTGGCATAAATTCAGAAATATAACTATTTAAATAACTATGTAATTTGTTTTTGTACGCATATATAATGCATTGTTCAACAAAAAATAACTGTCTGAAAGTGGAAAATTTACTGCTATGTGTATGTCCTCAGTGTTCTTAAAGTGTGAGGGAAAGTTGGACAAAACCGGGTCTCAAAATGTTTTTATGTTTTCCTAAGCTGCTACGTGAATAAAATTGCTTCAATTTCCGTTTGAATCTAAACTAATAATATAAAGCTGAAGAGTTTGTTTGAATGCGATACTTTCAGGAACTACTGGTTCGAGTTGAAAAATTCTTTTTATTTTGAATAGTCTGTTTATTGAGGAAGGCTATAAGCTATTTTTTTAAAAATCAGATTGATTGAAATATTTGTAATTGCAAATTAAATGTTTAATTAATTGTTTAGTTCTATGAATTCCTAATAGATGGCGGGGTAAGTTAACTCATCGAGAGGCGCTGGCCGACAGTGTCGATAGCTGCGAGGAACTATGACGCGCGGCTCAGACGCGTAGTCGGTTACGCTATTGCGGGACTGTTGTGGTCAGCGAACATATTTTTGAATGCGTTTTCTTTTTCGATATTCAAGTACATAATTTGATTTTATAGAATTTTTCTATTGGGTTTTGTTTTCCTTATTTCTTCGACATTTGTTTTTATTCTTATAGTTGAAGATATTTATCTAAGTAAATAGAATTTGATTTGTAGTATTATTCAATTGTGATTGTGTTCTTCATAACGTTTTTATTATTATATTGTATATTTGGCGAAACATTTTAAATTGCAGAAAGAAAAACCACTTCACTCGCTAAAGGGCAGGGTTACGGTAGCGTGGTTGCTTGGCGCGTTAAGCGATGAACTGTACAGTTGAACGATTATTTTGAGTTTAAAGCTACTGTAATCATTTTATGTGTTTTGCCGAATAGTTTTAAATTCCATAGAGACTTTAATAGGTTTTCTTGAAAAGGTCTGTACGCATTTTAACCGAAGAAAAATAATCATTTCACATTAAAAGGGGGGGGGGCGTGGATTTTATTTTATTCAACGGACTTCTTTTCAATTCTTAGCACAGGCATCGCTGTGCGGGTACTGCTAATGTTACATTAGTTCTTTAGTTCTAAGTATAAATATTTTTTAATGTGAAAGGACAACATTTATTTTCAACTGGAATGTCTTGAAAGAATTGAGCAACAAATCACAATTTAGATGGAAAGAACAAAGAAATTTTGTATAGAGAATGACTAAAAAAAAAAAAAACTTTTAATTCAATTATTGAAGTTACTAATTGCTTAAGATATAAATTCTATCCGCTAAACTCTTTCTAAATTTCACATATATGCCGGTGCATTTTTTAAACTTACAATAAACGTTGGATATATTAACTTTTGCTCCATTTAGTCGTACATCTGGTTCTTTGAATTCCTGGAATCTATACACATAATAAAATAAGATGTTTGTGTGTGTGTGTGTGTGTGGCGCGCATCCCGGGAAAACGGTAAGGCCTAGAAAGATGAAATTTGGTATACAGGTGCAGTTTTTGCCGAGGATGTGCACCTCGGGCTTCGATTTCTGATATTTTAATTAGAAAAAAAGTTATTTAATGTTTTGTGTGTTTTTTTGCACTTTTTAGTACTTTTTACCTCACAGACCCCGAACCAATCGCACCATACAAATATTTTTTATACTATAGTGTAGAAAATTTAATTTTAAATATGATGAATGAAAAAATTTGGAATAATGAGCAATATTTGTATTTTTTATGAATTTTTGAAAAAACCTTTAATTTGCATTTTTTCCAGGGTTTTATTTTTTCCTAATATCATCCTGCGAAAAGAATCAAAGCCTCATTTCTAAATTTTGAGTTGGTAATAGTAAAAATATTTTGAGATTTTTTTTTCTTTTGCTTTACTTAAATAAAAAAAACCTGTTTTTTTGAAAGATCTTTGTTTTTATTAGGAAATGGGCGGGGAGGTTAAAATAAATAGAGATGGATAACAAAATTTAGAGATAGATCGTAAAGGTAAATAGCCGCCGAAGGCGGCAATCTTGGCGTAAAAATGTGAATGGCACAAAAAAAAGAAGAGATGGATTGATTGATACTGCTGCCAAATTTATTTAAACAGCCGCCGAAGGCGGCAAACTTGAAGTAAAAAGGTGAATGACAAGTTCACCAAACAGCCGCCGTAGTGGTGCTTGCACAGAAAAGCGAATTGCGTAAGAAGGCGAACCAGCTGGTCGCCGCAGGCGGCTAGTTTCAAATCAAAGGCAAAGAAAATGCTGTTTCGTTGAATTTAATTTAAAGCTAAGAAATCAAAAGGCAATTTCGAGTTTCTTCAAACAACTAATACACATATTAGTCTTGCAAAATTTGAGCACTTTCTGAAATTTCCCTTATTTAAATTTGTGTGCCTACCTGATGACGAAAATCATCATTTAACGCAAAAATACCTTTAAGTTCAAAAATTATTTTGAAGACGAAGGAACCAAAAAACAGCCTGAAAAGTAAGGTATTATTTTTATGAAAGGTAGCACGTCATTAGGAATTAGTTTCAGTTACGCTACTTAATTCCTTAATGTTGGATTAAATTAATAAATAAATAAAACGTAAAATATTTTGTTGAAAATGAAATACGTTTAGTTTCTACAGTTCAATCAAAAATTAGCTATCATAACTTTCAAAAAATTACTGTGGAACAGATGAATTAGCATGCTCCAAAGATTGGAACAAAATGGAACTTTTATGTTTACTTTAACTGGTTAATAAAATACAAGGCTTCAGAAATGCAGCATTTAGCATTTGTGACAATGCATGTTAATTGGACGAAATTTCAATTCCATGTAACTACTAAAATAAAATATAGAAAGCCAAAATATTTCAGGTATTTTCATATATGCACAAAATGAACCAGTATACCAATTCTTTTACCATGCGGCCACCACTTTTTTCCCATTTTTGCTCATTTCACATGGAATGACCCAGCTTAAAAAATAATAGTAAACTAATTAAAAACCTACAATGAGTCAAAAAAAAAAAAAAGTGACAATCTGAGAATGATTTTGATTGAAAGTGCCATCATCAATAATGTATACATTGAAGAATTACAATTTTAATGCACAACAGTGTGAACTCCAAAAAGCTATTTCCAAAACAGATTTTTTTTTTTTTAAAAAGTAAATTTATTTAGTAATTGCATTAGATTAACGTACATTGGAATACCAAAATAAGGAACGTATTTGATATGAAACTTGCTATTTAGCTACATGATATGTAAACGGTAGACTGAGTACCGTAAACAGAGGTGAATCGAAACAAAACTTCCCAATGAAACAAAAAAATTCCCTGTTAATTTATGTTAGGATATTTTTAGCAGCAAACTTTTTCTTTACGAAGGGGATATTATGAGTAGCTGATAAATTAAGTTTCGTATTCTGGCAACAAAACTGGAGCGAGACAACGCATGAAATGCTAAATGACCTCACGTTTTCATCATCTGCAAAACTTTGTAAGTACAAACCTTTTCGTATTCTAGACCAAAGAATAGTATTTTTTTTATTGGTACAGGTTCACACAATAGTGTACCACAATGATGCCCGACTTGCACACATACGGCCCGCGACGCTGATACGTGTCAACAACAATCATTGGTTTTTAATTTTCTTTCGTTTTCCATATTTTACTGTGTTATTTAGAAAAGAGTGAAACAATGAGAAACAAAATTGTGTTCTGGCTCGCGGAAATTATTTGAATATGAGGTGTGGCCCTCGGGCAGGTGAAGGTTGGGCATAACTGGTATACTTTATAAGAATTAATGCATTTTTCAAATTGCGTCAAATAAATAAATAGATCTTACGATGTCAAAAGTTTAAGAATAATGAGGTGTATCAGAAAACAATCGTTTGTTGTTACGATTCTTCCCGCAGATTTAATTACTGCGGTGGTTTATACAACCACACAGCAATATTTTTTATGTCATGTATGGAAATACATGTATGTAGGGTCACTAAAGAGGGGGTTAAGACCCTAGAACTGTTGTTTTGAGCCATCAGTATACATGTAAGGCAGTGTTTTCCAATCTGTGCGGTGCATCTTCCTAGGGGGTATGTAATCTTGTTAGGGCGGCTTGCTATCGCTATGGCTTCAGGTTTGAGCGCCCACATTAAGAACATCGATAACCTTACAATGATACCACGGTTTGGAAAAAAAATACAATCAAAAGCAAACTTATCCGTAATTTAAACGTGCTTTTTCTGTAATTTTGTTCAAGTTGTTAAAGTACAGTCAATCTCGTGTACAAATCTTTTACATTTATGCGTCGTTTTCATGCTGTTCAGATTCATTCCTACTCATTTCAATGCAAACTGAATCGTTATACTATCGGTTATTACGTCGTTTTCCCCTCCCTGATATTCAAAGAACTATTGCCTGCCTATCTTTTTTGGTTTCTATTGAGGCAGGAATTAATTCAGGTAAATTTTTGGAAGGTCAAATAAAGAGGAACTAGAATTTTTTTTATTTCTCATAAAAGTTTTGCTTGAAAATTCAGTTAAAAACTTCCTACAGTTAATAACATATTCAACTATCACACACCAATTAATATTAGTTGCATGGAAACCTTGATTAAAACGTTGCAATTTGTTATATTTGCAGAAATGTACATTAGCAGATTAGAGTTGAACGTGTACAAATCAAAGTGATTTGCTAATGCTTCGACTGTACGTAGTTTCATTTATACGTCGTCCGTTAAAAGACGTGTAAACGATGCTTTACTGTAGTAAAATTGTCAATACTCATAGCATACAGGGTCCATTATGAAAGTAATGAGCATAATGTTATTGTGACGCGACGATAGATGGCAGCATGGTAATACCGGCTGGGAAATGTGGTGCGGGATATGCCCTTTCAATGCATCCAGTCTTCAGTTGCTTTCGAGCAGTGTGAGCGGAGATAAGTGCCTCCGCTTGAGGTATATTTTCAACTTTTGTAACATAACGCAATGGAGCGTTCGCTTGAACAATGATACGCCATAAAGTTTTGCGTGAGGTTTGGAAAAAATGCAACTGAAACATTCCAGATGCTGCAAGAAGCCTTCAAAGACGATTGCATTTCAAGATCACAGTCTGGGAAGTGGCACAAGGCATTCAAAGAGAGCCAGGAGGAGGTCGCCGACGAACCCCGTTATGGATGTCCCCCCCCCCCCCCGGTGATCCCTCACCACCTTACAGTCCCTACTTAGCTTCCTGTGACTTCTTTTTGTTTCCGCGACTCAAGAGGGAGAGAGAGAAGAAAGGAAAACATTGGGGAACCTTGGGAAACATCCAACACCATGTTACAACGTTCCTGAGAGGCATTCCCTTGGAAGAGTTTCAGGGTGCCTTTCAGGCGTAGCAAACACGTCTTCGCAAGTATATTGATGCAGGAGGAATGTATTTTGAAGAATATTGAACATTTGTACAAATTACGATCAATAAATATATTTTGCCAGTAAATGCTCATCACTTTCATAATGGACCCTGTACAATAATAACAAATGTTTTGGTACATAAAAACTACTCTATATAGAATATGTCATCGTTCTGCGAACCCATTAAATAAATGGCAATTTAAAGATAAAAGATATAAAATTGAATTATAAAGAAAACTGAGCGCGGGGGGGGGGATAACAATTTCTTTGAGAAAACAGGACGAAGTGGGTATAAAAGTTTGAAAAGGTTATTTTGAGGTTAAAAAGTCTTGAGACCCTTAATCATTTCAGAAAGCAATACCTTTCATTACTAGAGTTCAATGTTTGCACCTTTTATGGACATGGGATGAACTTAAGCACCTTTTATATGCACCTTAAGCACCTTATTTGGTTTGAGAACATACGGTGCACACATTGAACTCTAGTAATGAAAGATAATGCTTTCTGTTTAATAAAATGATTAAAATTGAATTATAAAGAAAACTGGACCGGGGGGGGGATAACAATTTCTTTGAGAAAACAGGACGAAGTTGGTATAAAAGTTTGGAAAGGTTATTTTAAGGTTAAAAAGTCCTGAGACACTTAATCATTTTCAGAAAGCAATATACCTTTCATTACTAGAGTTCAATGTTTGCACCGTTTATGGACATGGGATGAACTTAAGCAACTTTTATATATGGTTTGAAAACATACGGTGCACACATTGAACTCTAGTAATGAAAGATATTGCTCTCTGTTTAATAAAATGATTGAACACCTCACACGACGCTTGTTTTTCGTACTGCAACAATACAGCTGTCAATGTAAATTACTTATAATTACGCTTTTTTCTTTTCTTTTTTTACGATGTCATAAAAAACATTGAACATGAGAAGTATTATGGCGAAAACTGCATATTCAATATTCATACGACAATTTGTTGCTTTTCGATGAATTTTTGAAATGTGTCAAGTACTTTTCGGACACCATGTACTTTTTATACAACTAATATGTTTTCAGTAAGGAGGGGAAATAAGGGGTTTGTATGAGAAAGAGATCCTTTTATAAGATAAATTATGATAGCTGAACTTAAATGTAACACACAAGCCTTGACATACAATGAATAATTTAAAATATCTTCCACTTCATTGTCGATTTTTTTTTAATGTGTTTCATTTTGTTATTATATAAAAGTAATATTGTTTACATTGTATATTTTAAAGATATTGTATGGTTAAATGATGATTTTTTAAAAGTACACACAAAAGCAAAACTGATCATGTAAGTGTTTTAATTGAATAAAAACCATGGCACGATTTTGAAAAAAAGAAAAAATCTTTATTCTCATTTATCACAAGATCTTAAGTGCTTTAAAATGGCGCTGAAGCACTTTTGATGAAATCTGATTCAAATTAAGGAAAAAACGAGCTTCTGTTCAACAAATGGTATTAATTTAAATCAAGAACAGAAGCTATGTGAAGTGCATCTAGTGGATTCAAGCCACCGTGAGTTGATTGCTCTTTATGTTGTTCCAGTAATACTCGTATGTCTTTACAACAACAGCTCTGAAAGAAAAGAAAATATAAATAATATGTCAAAAATACTCATTATAATTGAAGAGCTTCTTTCCAAACTGCGTTATGTTAAATTTTTCCATTCTTGGGGGGGGGGGGGGGAACGCTATTTTATTATGTAGAATTTAAGATTGAATTTAAAGAAAGGATAATTTTCCCAGTAATCTACGGATGAAAGCACGAAATTGTATGATTAACAAGTCCTGACAATATAGTTATTAAGACGTAAAAGAGGAAAAAAATGACTTAACCCATTTTGGAACAAAGTGGTATGTCTTATCCCTTTTGGCACAAGCAAATAACGAAATGAAATGACTTCCATTTGAAAGTAATCCAAGTTTTTCTTTCATTCTTTCTTTTTTTCTTTTTTTTTTGTGTAAATACAGCATAAATTTTAGGTACACAATTTTGGATGGCTAATTACCACATTTTCTTTAAAAAATCTGTTTTTTCTTCGCTATCTTTATTTTGTATGTTTTGCATTAGGTGTATCGTTGCAACATTGTTAAAAATAAAAGCAATTTGTTAGTTCCCAAAGCTTTAAGAATTTCAAAACATGTTTTTTTTTTTTTGCTTGTTACTCATAGCTTTTAGGTTTGATTCAGAACGGGCGTTCCGGCGATTCCCCCTCCCCCCATTTGTCCTCCTGAAACAAACTACGTGATCTCAAGTAAAACTGTGATTGAATAAGCTTGACTCAATCTGTTTTGGCACAAAACTTATTAATGACTCAATTCCTCTCGGGGAAAAAATACAAATTTCATCCTTTGTTTTCAACACGACTAAACTTTGTAACGTTTACTAATTGTAAACATATTGTTGAACTTGTGCTGCTACCCTTTTCATCAAAAAGTCAGTTTTTGAAAGATTTTACTTAACGCCTTTTAGAAACAAACGATCTAGTTTATAAATAAAAGGACGTTCAAAACCCAAGTGAAATAAGTTCATCATTATCAGATTTCCAGAAAGTTGATTTCAAAAGTCTCCGATATGAATGAAAAACTGAGATCGTCTTGATATGTTGGTTTCCAGCAGATTTGGAATGAGTTGAGAACTTGGCAAACTCATAGACAGCAATTATTCTCCAAATTATCTCCAGAAATCTTCCATGTGATTCCACGTTCATAAATCACGAGAATCTACTTTAAACTGGCGTTGAAGGTCTCGCATAAATATTAGAAATTTTATGGGCATCAAAATTAGTTTGAGTTGTTGAGTATTTTCTGTTCTCAAATGAGTGGTTGCAGAAAGAGTTAAAACTGCAGACTTAAGTATACATATGGGGGGGGGGGAGGCAGTGTGAAGCAAATTGATGTAAGTGGACATTTTCAAGTTTTGAGCAAAACGACTATAAAGATAATGTCCTAGGTAGACTTTCATTGAATTTTTTTTCCTAAATCATGCTATACAGCAGCATCTAACAGGGCTACTAGTACTACTTCTTGCCCCAAGACAGAGGAGGAGCTCACCTACCATTTGTACTCCTTATCTCCAAATTTTTACTTTCGTCACTTACATCCGTTTGCATCTCACTGCCTCATATGGTTTCGACTTAAGTTTTAAGTATATTTACACACCCAAACACATGAAACTCCTAGTATAACTCGTTCACAGAGAAATGGCGGATGAAGTGGAAGCGGAAACAGAGCGCTTCATTTTGTAATAGAGAAGATCAGCGAGAACACGTAGCAGTTTATTTTTTACAGCTCACGTGATCTCGCTGATTATACCTACAACAAAATGGTGTTTCGTTTCCTCTTTCAGTTGGTCTTTCTTTGGTCAAGCTATGCCAATATCAGCTCAACCCATTATAAATTCTACAGGAGACAAAAAAAAAAAAAAAAAAGTTTTATTCCCTGCCCACTTAATTTCTTCAAAAAAATGTCTTTTTCCCGTCGAAAAAACATTTGGTGTACGACTTCATTCTCGTTTTTGTTTTGAAATCAGCATTATTATTTCATTATTTACGGATAAAAATAATTTGGATTGAGATAGTTTTGAAGTAAATTGATCTTTTCTTCCTTCTTTTCCGTTTCAAATCGTACGAAATTAAGGTCTTGGTACTGAGAGTCGTCTTTACGGTGGCCTTCAATGAAAGCTTAGATTGAGCTGGTTCTGAGGTAAATCAGGTTTCAGTATCAGGTTTTGATCAGATTAAGTTCGATTCTTTCCAAGTCGGTTTATGGCTGAATAAAGTCAACCAAGATCTGTCAGATCATGAAGGGGGGGGGGGGGAACAATAACTAAAAATGATGGCTTTAGCTGGTTTTGATAATAAACGTCTCATGTACAGAAATTCTCAAAAGGTTTGGGACAATATGTTTCTAGGTTCCGATTTTTTGTGTAAGCAAATTTTTAACGTGCAGGGAATGTGGGCAAAGTGAAATAGTTAAGATGAATTGCATTTTATTTTTCAAATGAACAAATTGGAACTTTAATTTGTAAATTACATTACACAGAGAGAAAACAATGTATTTTATGAGAGGACTGCACATACAATGCTATTTCAAATTTTTGGCAGCAAAGTTATATCTTCAAATAAAAGCGGAAAATTATCCCTTTGTCTCATACCATGGGGCAAAGTGATGTGCTCTACCGCCTACAAATTTGTAAAAACTTTCGTTGGTTGGGACAGATTTGTAAAATATTATGTAGTTACTCAAAGAGGGGTGGGGTAAATAAAACTAATTGAGGGAGGGACGAAATATGTGTAGGGGGAAGAGTATGAAGGGAGTCCCGAAAAAGCCTTTTGTTACCGGCACCAAAATTTCTGTACACGACTCTTCTTTCCAGCCTTGGAGGGGGTCTATGTTTTCAATATTTACTCAATCAAAGACACTTTCATATTGCATTTTTCTTCCGTTAACATGTTCTTTTAAGTTTTTGCTCTTGCAATTTCAACTTTTCAGACATTAGCTAAAAGATCTAATTTCTTTAAGTTTGACGAAATATTCTCTATATTTACATACTTTACAGATGCATGAAAATGTCTAAGAAAAAAACTAAAAAATCACAATAAAAGATGCATCTAAGAAACAAATCTTTAACACGAGTTCTTTGCTTTTGAGTTACTAAAAATGCAGGACCATCAAGTAGTCGCATCCTGAATTCCCATGTAGCTCAGATAATGATAAAGACTATAATTACCTATAATTAACTTTTCCTGAAAAGGACGCTGGAGCTTGCCAAGTTAGAACCACTTTTGTCTTGTCGTTATTATTGACATGAGTAGCTGCGGTCTGGAAAAAAAAAAGGAAAATGATGACCAATTTTTATGTCATAACATTATAAATGAGAGTAGTGCAGTTGAATACCACAAAATTCGAAAATTGAAGATATTTCAATCTTATGAATATTATATTGAGAAAACCTCAGAAAATTAACATAATACACAGGTGAATTTTCACGTGTTACTAGTATCTTCGTCAAATTTACATGTTGAACCTTTCAGTTCACAGTTTTGATGATTTTAGAGTAATGCTATGGAAATGAATGGAGGAGGAAAAAGTGCCTTTTAAGAGACTTTTATTGCATCCTGAGTAGTTATCATTTGTAAGCAAGTTATAAAACCATTTTTTTTAGAGACCTACTCTGACCGCTTTAAGGTACCTCTGACCGTTAATAAGATAATAGGTACTAGTAGGGTGGGTCGAAAAAATCGAAGCTCTGCAGAGCACTCAGCCTTAGTGCGAAAAATTTGTGACTCCCTTACACTAATTATTGTATAAGATTTCGTGACTCGGAGTTAATGTCTTCTACTCTGGCAAGAGAATTGAATTTTTGAGATTTTTTTGAAAAACATCAAATAAAGAGAAAATTTACAAAACATTTTAAATTCCGCTGAACTTTATGCCTTAGTGCGGTAATTTTCCAACTTCCCAACACAAACTACTGCGTAAAATTTCAAGCCTGTGAGTTAATTTTTTCTGCTGTGACAAGAGGCCTGAATTTTGAGAATTTTACATAAAATTCCTTAAATACGAGTGACACATTACAAAGTAGAAACATACCTAATACACTGAATACTTCGAATTTTTAATCACATCAACGACATCAGTCTAACCATTGGTCCAGGTCCGTCATTTAAAATTTTTGGGGGAATGGGGTCAATGCCCCCCTACTTTGAAAAACTAACGTTTTTACATATAAATGGAGTGGTTTTGTAGTTTTTGATAAGCTTTTATTGAGTTCAAGCCCTTTATCCCCACCCCCTGGAAACAATCGAAATGAAGGGCTAGTCTTGAAATGAAATAGGCTTTATTTCGTTGTTTATACGGGAAAAAGGATAAGGAAGTCACGTGGTTTAAATATTCGTTAGAAGTTGTCTATTGCTTAAGTGATGCATATTTCAAAATATTTTCCATTCACTAGATTAAACCCTGGAATCATTCGCCAATTGGAGCAAAAGCTTCGCAGACCCCTCCAGTAGGGTAGTTCCCATTTACATCTTAACGAACTCTCATTGCGGCATCTATTCCAGTTTGGTTGATGGTTCAACGTCAGACTCCAAATCTGACTCCAGTAAAATTACAAAAAGGCTGTACGACTCTGAAAAGTGTCCCATAGTTGGTTTTAAGCCATTAGATTGCAAGTTGACCCGACGATTTGCCAAAAAGGTATCAGTGTAATTGATTCCGTCAATTGCTCGAAAAGGTACATTTTGTAGTTTTAATAACGCATAGTTAACATGCTTTATAAGTAATTTTATAATTTTTCCTTGATGAGTAGAAATCTATATTTTAAATGCAGTTCTAATTTTTTCCATATTTTCCAGTTTTTGCAACCGTATAAAAAGACTGATTTTTAAACGAACTTGTTCTTACATGCAATTAGAAATTTGATTATTATTAAAGACCTTGTAAATTTTGAATCTCTATCTACTTCAACAGACGCACAAAAAAAATCCTGCTTTCCATTGAAATTTAAAACTCTTACCAAAACAGAGGAAATTAACCCAGAGATAGGATATTTCACATAGTAATTTGTTTCAAGAGTTTACAGAATTAATGACAGGCTCGTTATTTCGAACTTTTCCTGGAGAAGAAGGGGATAATAAAGGGCGTGAAATTCTATCGGAAAACCACAAAACTACCCCCCTTGTTTAAAAAGGTTAGCTTTTTAAACAAGGGGGGCGGGGGCATTGAACCCCTTTGCCCTAAAATTTTAAATAAAGGACCTGATTCAAGGGGTGGACTGATGTCGTTCATGTGATTAAAAATTCGAAGTATTGCAATGCATTACGTATTTTGCTACTTTGTAACGTGTCACTCGTATTTGAGGAATTTTATGTAAAATTCTCAAAATTCAGGCCTGTTGGTAGAGCAGAAAAAATTAACTCACAGGATTGAAATTTTGCGCAGCAGTTTGTGTTAGGAAGTTAAAAAAATACCTCACTAAGAGTTAAAGTTCAACGGAATTCAAAATATTTTTAAAATTTTTTCTTAATTTGATGTTTTTCTAAAAATCTCAAATTCCCGTCTCTTGCCAGAGCAGAAGATATTAACTCAGAGTCACGAAATTTTGCACAGTAACTAATGTTAGGAAGTCAAATTTTCCGCACTAAGGCTAAGTGCTTTGCCGAATTTTGATTTTTTTTTTGGCCCGACCTAATACTAGTTCTCTAATACGTACCGTCTGACAAATAAAGCACGGTGGCATTGTTGTACAATAGTTGACACAGTTTAGTTTCAATTATACTAGTGTTTAATGCAAGTTAGTTCAAAGTTCAATAAGAATATACCTCAATTTTTTCATACGAACGAGTAAAGACGAATAAAGTAAGTACCACAATCATAATCAGAGGTTAAAGAGCATTATGTTTTACAGTATGATCCCAATCATTTCCCCTCAATTTTCGGCTGGTTCCCTATTTGCTTTCGGAGCAAGATCTTGGTTAAAATTCAGGAGTTCAAACAAGTTCTTCACACCCCTCAAGTTCAGGTGAAATCCTTAGAGCAGGAATTAAAATGGAGGGAGCAAGTCCAATCATGGCCTAACAAAAGCTGACTCAAAGACCCCAAGTCACGTGACTCCACTACGACGAATGATTGGCACGTTTTACGTGAAACTAGTGAAAGAAACTTGATTTCTTCCACACAATGCTTTGCTTTGAAATCTATCACGAGACTTGGGGCCTTGGTTTCATGAATGAAAGTTTTCACTCCCTCCGTTTTATCTCTTCTCAATGGTGAAATCATCAAGTCTATTTTTTTTCTAGATATTTGATAAAGCTAAAGCACCTAAAATCTAACGCGACCTGTCACTCGTGGCAACATAGAGAATGTTTAGTGTTTACTGTGGATATGATTAGTTGAACCATGATGTTGACAATGTTTTCCTGCTTTTGATTTAATGGAAAAGGGTAACTGGTGCTGAGTTGAGTTGGATTACTTTCGTTGTAGTTATACAAAAGTAATCCAACTCAAATTCGTGCCAATAACGCGTCCCCTTTTCACCGAACTTCTCAAACAAGAGGTAATCATTGTCAAAGTCACTCTAAACAGAATCACACTGTATTCTGTAAAAAATAATATTAAAAACATTTGCCGTTACTGGTCTTGTCAGAGCTTTGAGCAATGCTTCATGACTGCCGTATCAGGTGTTTATGATGCGACATAATTACTGGCAAATAATTTTTAAATTTCGGTATTTTTTATTGTACAAAGAGATAAAAAGCTGTTTCTTCTGTTGATATAATAAAAAATTGATTTGCATTAGATTAGCCTAAAGAAATAATTTGTTACGATTTTCAAAAGATTGTTTTACGTATTTGGACCGGCTGTTGAAAATGTATTGCTTATTTTTCCTCTTACCGCTGATCCAGGGCCACTGCAGTCTCTGGTTTGTGCATCAGCTTGTTTCCTAAACTTTCCAACAGCTTTGTTGCTAGCGTCAAACCCTTGAATGAAAAATCCTCTGAAAGTCTCACCCCCAGTTCCTTGCAAAGTCACTAAAAGGTAATGAAATAAAATAAAATATTTTGAAACTCAAAATATGAAAATATGTGTACATTGTGTAAAATTTAACTCTTCAAATATTCTTTAATGTGGACATGTTAAAGAAATTTGAAGAGTTAAATTAAGTTATGACATATTACAGTTCAAAAATACGCAGGATGAGCCAAAAGTATTGAGCACATTTCAGGCTTGAAAAAAATCAAGAAAGCAAATCGGCACGGTTTGCAGTAGTTCAAATTGTATGAAACTTTTTTTAACAATTGTTTTGAAACGAAAGAAAAAATATAAGAGGGTGTGCAACTTGGAAAACAGACTTCCCTATTTTTTTGGGAGACACTACTGTACAGGACTGAAAATAAGATCATTCGCAAAACCAAAGATTGGGGATAGAAAATTCCCAAGATCTAAGCAAGGAAACCAAAGATCGAGTACTTTAACAATTTCTTAAATTTATTCATCATTATTTTACAATTGTTACTATTACATTTGGCAGAATTTTAATCTTAAAAATGATACAGTAAAAATATAATGCAGTAAAAACTCAAATAAAACTGAAATTGACCTGTTAATAATTATTTCTTAAAAAGTAGTGTAAAATCACCTACTGCGACAAAATAAAAAGCCGATTTTAATTTCATGATACAGTGATACAGATTGTAAAAGACAGAAGACAGGAAATATTTACGACTTAAAGAAAGAAATTACATCAGGACTATTTTTTTCTCATGGTTTCTTCCAAATACAGTCTTTGCACGAAAGAAAGGATTGCTTAGCCAAAAAATCATATTTTACCTTTAAAATATTAAAAAATATCTTTTTCTTCAATCAAGCCCACAGCTCAAGAATTTCAAATAAAACCACCAAGACCGCTATTGAAACCCCAAAAATCTTGGGGAATGCTCCAGGGTTTGGATGGGGTCCTCTGCACATAGACTGAGTGCCTGTTTCTGGCATCCGCGAATAGTCATCGACGATTGAATCGATCGATCCTGTGCCATTGATCTAAATCAGGGAATGGCAAGTAATTTTAAGTGGGGTGTAGATATTTTTGAAAAATTTTCATCGAGGATCAGGAACGCAAAACCATACGCTTAATAAATGTTTTACTTGAGTTTTCCCTCACAAATTTATATTCAATACAATGGATAGGTATATTTGTATTCAAAAATTCACAGGAGAAATTACATTTGCGATCTTGAGATTTTTCAAGTGAGGTTTAAGGAGGGAGCAGTTTCATTTAGGGCTGCGGAGTCGGGAGTCGACCGTTTCAAGTTTCAACAGTCGGAGTCGGTCATTTTCCCGCTACTCTGCCAGTGCTTGCGGAGTCGGAGTCGAAGGTTTTAAAACTTTTGTAGTCGGAGTCGATCATTTTCCCTCCAACTCTGCAGTCCTGATTTTATTTATGAAAAGAGTGTTTATGGTAGGTAGCCGTTATAATTTTGAATGATATTTCTTTTTCAAAAGTTTCCCAAAACGAATGTGAACCTTACATAGTAGCCATTTAAATGGCTCGCATCAGTCAACTTATAACTAAGAAAATATCTTTAAAAAATGATGAGGGTGGCTCCCAAAAATATTGTAATCTGCAGTTTACAGAAAAATATTTTAACTTATATAAGTCATTTCAAAATAGTTTCGGCGGCCCAATTTTTTTCCTATCGCGGTCCGAGCCAGGAGCACTATCCACCAGTTGCCTACCTCTGATCTAAATACTAAAACGTCCTGTCAGTCAGAGGCGGCGATTGGGGTTCTTAATTGGGGGGTTGGGGGATGCAAAACCCCCCTCCCCTAAAAGCCATGGTCTTTCAGCAGCAGCAGCAAAAAAAAAAAAGGAAAAGTACAAAATTTTGTTAGGGCTATTTTTGAGGTAATAAAGGTAGATCTAGCAATTTAAATCATGTTTTTCTTGAAATTTTGATGAATTATGTACACAATAACTTTACTCAAAGAAACACTTAGACATGAATTAAGCGTGAGAAGAAAAGGGATGTAAGTGGCAAAATTAAATATTTGGAGATAACCAGTACAAATGGTAGGTGAACCTCCCCTCTGTCATGGGGCAAGAGATAGTAATAGGAGCTGCTCTACAGCATGATTTAGAAAAAACTTTTCAATGAAAGCCTACCTTAGGATCTTATCTTTAAACACGTTTTACTCAATTCAAGTTCAAACTTGAAAATGTCCACTTACATCCCTTTGCTTCTCCCTGCCTCAATTAGACTTACGTTATTTACCCCAAAGTATTTTGAGAAATCACAAACACTTGGTCAAAATTTCATTAAACAAGTATGGCCTTCTTAAGTAAAACAATTGATTTACTAATATAAACAATGAATACATAATCTAAAAGTTACTGCTTGTGTTCAATAATGTTTCGTAAACAGATACCTATACAAAGTAAAAGAAATAATTACGTTCTGAAAATTTTGACATTTCTGCTTTTTTTAATATAATTTCTAGTTTTGGTTCCTGATTTGGAAAAAAAAAATTAATAAACCATAAAAAGACCGCCCACCCCCCGCAACGACGCGACTGCTGTCATTGTCTGTCATCCCTTCAGTGTGTCGATATTGGCAAATGGTCAAGAAAATGAGAAGCAAGGCAATTATTAACCTGAACATATACTGCTCGACATTGAAAATGCAACACCAAGAAGGAGTGTTCAGAAATTTATGCAAATTTTAGAGTAGACGTACATCACTGAGTTATGTAAGATATGAGGGAAGGAACTTGCCGAATGGGCAATATTCGTGTCGTTATTTCTGACTGGAGAATTATCGAAGAAATTTTGTTTTTGTCTTGGAGGATACACGAGAGAAGTCAGGTCGACGTCAACGAAGGCACTTCCAGCATATAGACGATTTTTCGAGGGGTATGGTGATTGGACTGAGAAAGGGAGGTTGGTCCGTACGTTAAATCGCAGCTGATACGCACATGGATGCGAGCACGGTGCATCGGCTGTGCCGAAGGTAGTTGGAACAACGAAATGTGGTAAGATTGAGGGGTGCAGGGGCAGCCAGGGTGACGTCAGAACGCGTGGATCGACGCATCCACCGATAAGCTGTAGCAGACCCACAAGTCACTTGTCCCTCGATTCTGCAGCAGGTGCAAGATACCCTGAATGTTCCCTTGTCAACTAGAACCATTTCCCGTCGTTTGGTCGCACGTGGCCTGCAATCACGGCTTCCACTAAGAAGACTGCCATTGACCCCGCAACATAGACAGCAACGTTTAGTATGGTGCCGAACTAGAGCGACGTGGATGACAGAATGGCGAAATGTCGTGTTCTCAGATGAATCCCGCTTCTGTTTATCCAGTGATAGTCGTCGCATACGTGTGTGGCGTCGTCGTGGAGACAGATTTAATCCAGCAGTAAATGTGGAACGTCCCATCGCACGATAACACGGCATAATGATTTGGGACTCAATTGCATACAATTCCATATCACCTCTAGTTCGTATTCAGGGCACTATGACGGCCCAACAATACTTGGATAATGTGCTGCGGCCGGTGGCAATCCCTTACCTTCAAGGGCTACCTAATGCAATTTTTCAGCAGGATAACGTCCAACCACACAGTGTTCGCACTGCCAACATGCTCTCCAAGGCACAGATGCTTCCCTGGCCACCATACTCTCCTGACCTGTCACCAATCGAACATGTGTGGGATGTGATTGGACGCCGTTTGCAGACTCTGTGCCTGCCTCGTTCAGAAGACGAACTGTGGCAAATGGTTGAAAGGGAATAGAGAGCCATCCCTCTGGACACCATCCGCACCCTTATTGACTCTATGCCTAGACGTGTTTCTTCGTGTATCGTTGTTCGCGGTTGTCCTACAGCCTACTGAACCGACGCCGTTCTCGTTCTGTATTCTGCCTATCATTTTGAAATTAAGATCTTTTATTATTCCTTGCTGTCTCTGTCTGTTTTCCAAATTTCATCACTTTCTGCCCACTCCTTCTTGGTGCTGCATTTTCAATGTCGTGCAGTGTGCTTTAAATACACCGCCAGCTCAGTTATTCCATCCGAGGACTGCAGTTTCGTGCTCATTAGGACTCATCAGTTCGGAATTGGAATTACCTGAGCTGGAGGTGAAAAACCTCTTAAGGGTGCCAAGAGAGTCAAACAAGCTGGTAGCTAATGTGGAATTAGCACACCAGATGAGTGACCGCAGCAATGGTGTGGTTCAACTCAAAGGTTGGGTAACTTACTACAAAATACCATGCTTTGCCATCAATCTTTGAGTTGAACCGCACTATTGCTGCTGTCACTCATCTGGTGTGCTAATTCCACATTAGCTACCAGTTTGTTTGGCTCCCTTAAGAGGTTTTTCACTTCAGCTCAGGTAATTCCGACTCCGGGCTGATGAGTGCTAATGAGCACGAAACTGCAGTTCTCGGATGGAATAACTGAGCTGGCGGTGTTTTTAAGTATTTCTGCCTCAGCCCTGGCTTTGGGCGGTGACTTACTACAAAATTAACCTGAACGTTTGAACTTACCTTTGACAATTCCTCCTGGAGCGACGCTTGAGGGACTGACAGTTAAATCATATTTCGGTTGAGAATTCTGTGCTGACACTCCAGTGTGGTTTGCGTTGAAAGTTTTACATGTGTCTTCGGGGGCACCAGAGGGATACGATTTCGTGACTGCCAGAATAACACTAGCCACGGAGATAATCAATAAATATCTTGAGGCCCTATTGTTAATGAAATAATATTGAACGTGTCAAATGCGTAAATAGTAATTAAGCAAAAATAAATGCATAAATAAATAAGTAAAAACAACATTTTTTTTTTCTAAATATTAAACTGAAATTTAATAAGACATATAAAATCAAAATACAAGATTAAAAACCAGCCTATTGCTGCAATTTCTTCTGTAAGAAGTTCTAAGCAAAATTTCAATTCCTTGGATCAAATATACTTTATCACCGCGTTTCTCGACCTTTTTTGGCACGAGGACCGGTAAAGTTTGGAAAAAAAAAAGAAAGAAAAATATAGTGAACTTTTATGTTGCTGTATAAATCGTCATTTTTTTTTGAGCAATCACGATTGCTTATTGTTCTCACTTGACTGTTTTGATGTCCTATCATTTTATTTTCCCACCGCCACCCTCCGCACCATCACCGTCGACCGGGTCCTCACGATGCTGCTACTATAGCGAAAGCCGTCTCCAGGTTGCATCCATGTCCTACACACACGCGCATACATACACAACTACACGCGCACACACACACATACACAAACACATACACACAACTACCCACAAATTCATGCCTGCACACAGACACAAACACATATGCCTACACACAAATACACATACCCCCCCCCCACACACACATTCATACACATAACTACCCACACACTTATGCCAGCACACAGACACAAACACACATGCCTACACACACATACCCCTACACACAAACACACATACCCCCCACACACAAACACACACGCCTACATACACTCACTCGTGATTGCGAAAAACATAATTTGAATTCAAGATGTCAAAATTAAAATTAATTTTTCTTTTTTAAATTTTTATTTTTACAAAATAAAGTCAATAAAGCTTTGTGTAAAATTAGAACTCTTGATGGGGTAGGGAAATAATTTCTTGAATGCATACATGCCAAAACACGGGTCATATATAGCGTGTTTGATCTCCTCACAACCTGTGTGAATCGTGTTTTGGTACATATACCCTCCTCCAGTACGTACCTCCAGCTACCAGTACCAGTTTGTTTGGTACTCTTGGCTTCCTTGGAGGTTTTCCACCTCCAGCTCAGTCACTTCCTATGCCGGGCTGATGAGTGCTAATAAGCACGAAACTGCAGTCCTCGGCTGGAATGACTGAGCTGGCGGTGTATTTCATTTATTTCTGCCTTAGCCTTGGCTATATGGCGGTAACTTACTGAAAAAAAATCAACTGCATCACTTTCTTTATTAGAGCTTTAAATGTGTGGTCTTTTTCTGAGCAACACCTTGTATGTAAAGATTCTAAAAATGTAACTTAAAAGGGAAACATTTTATTGCTTTATTAGGGAGATTTATGTGAGGGTTTCATTTTGATACAATATATCTTTATGATTTTTATTTACAAATAGAGTACAAAAAAATACCGTGCTCGGATCTATTAGGAAAAAACTACTTTCTGGAGAGTTTTTTTTTTGATTAAAAATACTTTTTGGAGGGTTTTTTTGAGCAAAAATATCTACAGGAGGGTTTTTTTTTTGATCAAAATACCTTCTGGTGGGGAGTTGATCTAAAATACCTTTTGGAGTGTTTTTTTTTAAAATCAAAAATGCCTTCTGAAAGGGTTATTTTGATCAAAACAGCCCTTTCATATGCATGAACTATTGTATTAGAATTTGCATTTATGTTAAAACCAATGCCTCTGGGGGGTGTTTCCCCCCCACCTCCTTCGCTGTGACACAGACTTGAAGGTATATGTACCAATTATCACACACATCTTGAAGAAGAATATGTAACTTACAGGAAACCACCAGATGGCGCGTGTGGTACGTCACAGTGACGAGAGTGTAAGAGAGGGGTATATAAGGAACGGTGGCAAAAAAGTAAAATTGTTCACAAGCGCTTTAACAGCCTTTCAGTGAAATAACTGCATAGTTATGGCACAAAGGAATGAGTGTGCGGATTCCCTAGCAAAAGAAGGCAGAAACATTGGCAAACCTTGCACCACCATCACGCTAGCAGACTCAAATGCTGTCGCAAAACATAGACTTCTGCCACATACCTTTCTGTATGCTGTGTATTCTGTATGTTAATGCTGTGATGAGGGGCTTATCCTCATCACCGACTTTGATTACCCCAGAATCCTAACATCTACAATTGCAAGATTAAGAACAAACCACTATAAAGGGATGAAAATTCTTCCCGACAAAACGAGAACTTATATTCCCTGCAAGAACTGCACCGATGTCCAACTGACTCCGGATCACATTCTTGAGTGCCCGGCCCTTATCCCACATGTTCTGCAGCTGGGTATGGTGCCACTGGCTTCAGAACTTCGAGAGGTCCTCTACAGCACAGATGCGTTGCAGCTAGCGGACGCAGTCTTAAAGACACACGGAGCCATTTAATTGTCCATGGACACGACAAAAAAAAAAAAAAAAAAAAAAAGGAAGCGTTTTGGAAGATTTTTCACGTGGTAGAATTATCAGACGACTGGAATGTCGACGTATCTAGCTGGAAGTATCCGAGGAACTTGGAATCGCCAAGAGTTTTATCTCCAGGCTTTGGAAATGATTCTAAGACGATGGTAATGTGAGTCGATGGTATAGGTCGCCCCCGAGTTACAACGCCGAATGAGGACCGGTACTTTGCAGTTAATGCCAAAAGAAACAGACGGAACACAAACATAAGACTTGTCTCGTTAGCTTTCTTCAGCTACCGGTACGACGGTTTAAGGCAGATCGTGTACAGACGTTTAGGGCGCATTGATTTATATACTCGTAGGCCTGTCAGATGTGTTCCACTTACCGCAACGCATTGTCGTCTGCGATTTGCCTGGAGTAAAGAGCATGCTTTGTGGACACCGCAACAGTGGTTTTGTGTGATGTTTTCCGACGAGGGCAGGTTTAGTTTGCAGTTTGATTCTCGCTGGAGCGCCAGGTACCTGTTACTACCAAGAGAACAGCATTGAACGACACCGTTACGTTGGTGCAGGATGGCTCATTTGGGGAGGAATTATTCTTGGTTCCAGAACTGACCTGCATGTTCAGAGTGTAACGATGACAGGCTACATCTATCGGGATGTCATTCTGGAACATCATGCACGTTTGTTTCGGGGCGCCATGGGTGCTGAATTTCTGTTTATGGATGACAACACCCGTCCCAGCCGTGCAAACATTGTAGACGAATGCCTTCAATCGAAGGATATCACCCGTATGGATAGGCCGCATAATCACCGGACATGAATCCAATAGAGCATTTGTGGGACGTGCTTGGCCGACGAATTGCAGCCCTTTAACCCCCTCCCACATGTTTTCCGGAACTTCGGAGGGCATTGCTTGATGAATGGTGTAATATTCCCCAAGACCACATTGATAATTTGGTATTCAGCATGTCTAGGAGTTGTACGGCCTGTATTGTATCGTCCGGGAGACATACTCCGTATAAACCATGTTATACTGTTTTTTGTAAATAGGTTCTTTTTTGAAATTTGCTCCGGGGAGTAAAGATCACAATTTTTATTAATTATGTCAAACATATAGCATCTTTTTTGCTCTTTACATTTTGTTTAATAAATAAACTTTATAAATAAGTAAAATTTGTTTTGCTTCTGTCTTTTTCTTTGCTTGAACTTCATTATCCTTAATTTATGGACATGAGTGTATTTTGTGATTTCACGAAATAATTGCTGACTTTGAACATGTTTATTAAATGTAATGTGATTTTGAACCCATTTATTCCCATTTTTATTCCCATTCATTGCCTAAAATAGTAAAAAAAAAATAATTAAATTCTCAATAATAGTGTGTTAACTTTTCAAGTTAAAAAATCCTTGAATTTGAACCATTGGGAAACCATTAACTTGTTTCTACTTCTATGTCCGTATTATTTTGCCATGTCAGTAAATTAGATGCACAAAGCTTAACATAAGAAAAAAAATCCAACAGATAACTAATAGCATGTGTAATATGGACGCCGATTTTTCAAATAGCTTAACTTTAATGTTTATAACTACGTTCATCAAAAAGCTACACTTTTTGAAATGTACTGACGATATCATTGTGTTTTTGATTTTTTTTTTTAAATGTATGCCTTTCTACAGTGACGCTTTATTGATTTCAAAAAACTAATAGAAATATGTAATGCATCATTGAGGATATAATCGAGGAAAAATTAACAAATTAGTAGTCAAAAGAAACAAATATTCAAAGAAAAGCAAAAGTATTTAATGAACACAATAGCAAATGATAAAAATTAATGATAGCATTATTTCTTTTTAAGCTTGCTTATGGAATACATGTATTGAAAAAACTCCTAATCAACATTATTCTTATTCATAAAAATAAAATGTGATTACTGATTTGTATAATTCTCATAATAACTGCGCTTATAGGAGTTGGAAAACACGCACACACAAACACTTCCCCAAAGTAAATAGAGATAATGATATATTGAGAAGTTTATATATGTAAACATAATCGAGTGCTAGCTAAGGTGAATATTTCATTCACATCACAGTAAGCTGAAAGTATGACTTCCTGGGCAACTTTAGAGGTAGTAGAAATGCAGCAAAAAACGTTTTTACTTCTAAAACAAATTTTGTTAATTCATTCGTAACATGGGTTGCTAGTAAAAAGTTTGTTTAGAGTTTCAAAAGACAATGTTTTCGCCTCTTTGGTTAGCGAGGATAGTAACAAAGAGACTAATTTAGTACCAAAAACTAAAATTCTTTAACTTATTCTTCGCTTGGACCCTTAGCAACAACTTATTTGGTGCTGCGAAAAAAAAAAAAATAATAAAATAAAAACTACACGGATCGCGTTATTTCTGCAAAAAAAAAAAAAAAAAAATCGCTTCGATTTTTTGGGGGTTGGGGAAGCTAGTTTATTCATCAAAAACTTGAAAGTCTCAAAATAAAGTCTTGTTAAAATGCTCAAAGTATTGAGACCTACTGACACTTCGATCTGTGACCTTATTCGTTATTGCTTAATAAATATTGAACATGAGAACCTGCAGGCTCATGGAATGAGAAATCTTACGTCCTAACTGGGTTTGATGTTACTATCGAAGAAATTAGAACGTCTAGAGGCCGAGAGGGTTAGAATTCGTTCTTGAACAAGATCATAGTTTTTATCAATGAAGTTAAAAAGGTGAAAGTGAAAGTAGCGCGTGGCAACACACAAAGACCAGAAACCCCCTCCAGCAGGTCTCACGAAGTTGCTTTCTTTCTATTTTTCCTTCTTTTTTCATTTGAAAATATTTCCCCGCTGTAATATTCAATACAGCGTAAGAAATGAAAATAGATCTTTGTTTGGCTGCAAATAGAAATGGACTAATTTTGAAATGAAGGAAATGGCTTATTGAGTTTGAATTTTTTCCACTGTTTTAGTTGATCTTTTTTTTTTTCATGTCTCATTCTAAGATGTGCGATTAAAATTGCCTAACACGCGATTTAGAAATTTCTAATTTTTTCGCTGATCTCAGACAGCACCTATATTTATGAAAATAATGCCAGTTTGTTTTTATTGGTTTTCATTTACAATCTTGGATCAGGGCTTCAAAATTATGAAAAGAAAGTTTGCTTCATCTTCATTGCTTTGTAAAAATGATTTAACATTTGTAATGAAAAGCTTGCATTGATATTTTTATTAGTTTAAGATTATGTTTAGGTTTTTAAATTCATCATTGATATAAAAATGAGAAACTTGATGGAGGTATATGCTAAAAAGATACTCTCATTTTTTCTCGCAGTTCCATTTTCTTGTGCATGCTATTCTGACACACTAGCAAATTTTTGTAGCCAACTTGTTCCTTATTAACTTTAGATATATTCAAGTGTAGAGTCGACAACCTTACCATCCAAGAAAGTGGGCTGTATGTGTATAATCCGGAAAACGAAAAAGCTATTGAACAAAATTGACATTTGGATTTGCAAGGGCTTGATTGGTTGGCTGTAGTCAAGACAAGCTTTACGAGAGAATATCTCATCAAAACAAAAATCACAAATTGAAATCTACAGATGAAGGTACCCAACAGTTAACTCGACAAAAGGTAGATCTAGCATCTCAATCAAAATTATCAGGGTGCATTTCAATTATTCAGTATAAAAAAAAATGAAGTCTTGTGAGATTCATAGTTATCTGATCAAGGAAGTGGACTACTGAGTGTAAAGATTTAAAAAAAAAAAAAAATAACTAAATAAATAAATGAAAACTAAATAAATATTTTTTTAAATAAAATAAAATTGTATTTAAAATAGAATAATACATTACAATAATTAAAACAATCAGAATAAAAACTCCATGAAGTTGTGAAAGAGCGTCGAAGATGCAGTTCAAACATTAGTCAGAATAACTAGTACTTAACAAAAATTTGCATGCAAAAAAAAAAAAAAAAAAAAAAAAAGACGAGAGAGCAAATTAAATTTTTCAGCGTCGAAATTGAGTTGTTCTGGGTATGATGAGGAAAAGAAGTTCATTGGAATGCAGTTTAATTCTTTTTAAACTGAAGGAGATCGCTAAACGGTGCCACATACCAGGGATTGTTTGCAACGTAAAAGGAAGATTCGAATGGATCATGTTCATGTAGATAAAATGGTTAAACTTGAATACTTCTGAAAATTAACTGTAAATGTCGGTACATTTAATTAGTCTGCAGTATGTAAACGCTCTCTAAATTTCTGAAAAAAAAAATAAATAAATAAAAAATAAATGGACTAGCGCATAATGAAATCTTTTAAATAGTTATGTAATATGGAAAGCAATGCAATTTTAATTCAACAATTTTATGTTTCACAATAGTTAACCATAACTAATTTGCTTTCATATTCGTATTTTAATTTGTTCCTGTTACTTCCTCTTTCAAATGTGAAATTAAATTTGCACAAGAGAAATGTTTCGGAGAATAGAATTCATTTAAATTCTAGCATTGCATAAATAGATAACCAGTTTGTTATGGCATAGATGATAATAACAAGCAGAACGAACACAATGCTAGTATCGAAACATTTCCTCTATTTTAAAATTGCGTCATTTTTACTTCTTACTAAAAATGTAATAAAATTGAAATCACGGTAGCAAGATAGTAATATTTAATTAATATCTAGCTCGTGCAAAACAGATCAATAAATCAACGACGGAAGATACTAATCATTGATTAGAGGGATTTCAGGGCCGGAAAATATTAATAAATGTTTCAAAATAATATTTTGTTTAACAGATGTAACTTTTCAGATGAGTGATACTGATAAAAGTAATGTTTTACGTAATTTGTTTTTAAAATATAAGAGTTAGCTTCCATGAACATAGTTTTTAGCTCTGGTTAAGTATATGGGTCATTCTCCAGAAAATGTAACTTTTGAACGCAAATTTTTTTCAATTTCGAAACCTTTTGTTTTCATTTTTTCCGTTCTAATAAAAGTGTTACCTACTAGAAGTAACCATAAACAATGGCCCAGCTACGTTCCAATTATTTTACTCATAAATAAAAAAATAATAAAAAAATGCCTTAGACGTAGAAATAAAAAAAAATATATATAAAAACTTTTAATGGTTAAAAATCGAGGCCAATTTAATATCAAAGTAGTAATTTTGTTAATTGTGCAAAAGATCAGCTATTTTAATGACTAGTGGGAATATAATATTAAGGTCTTCTTAATTAAAATACGACTTAATTAGTAGTTTCAAATGTATGTTAAAAATAGTATTTAGTAAATTTAAGGATACACTGGCAATTTTTAATTTTGGTAGAATTCCTATTATTGATGTGTATTTCTCCTCCATCATTAATTTTCACCTCAGAAATAATGACATTGATAAGGTCGGTCACGGAAGTGAGGTGAGATTCTCGGAGGTGAGGAATTTTACATTAATATAGGACTAATGGATACATTGTTCAAGGAAATATTTTTTTTTTCTTCTTTGCTACTATCTGCACATGTTAAGTACATCAAAACATGTTCACATCTTTTTTTGCATTAATTTACATCCCTGAAATTCAAGTTCACGGAGGTGAGAAGTCAGAATAACCATACTAAGTTTTTGAAGCAAAATCTATATTTTTGCTTTTCGACAAAAATCGCACAACTTCAACTATGGCTGAAAATAAACAAGGGGGCTCCCTTGTATCATGGAAAATAAAATTCGATGTCATTACTGCCACGTGTTAATGAGGAATGGCATTTACTGTTTAGGTAATGGAGGTGAGAATCAATTGTGTGACATGACTTCTTGTACTACTAAAACGAACTAAAACACAATATTGAAAAATTAAATATACTTAAACAATTAGTATTTGAGACACTTGTGAAAGGAAAAATCGATAAATAGGTATATACTGTTAATTAAACAAGTTATTAAGCAACATAAACAGTCACACAAGGTGTGTGACATGCCACGGAGGTGAGAATTCACATGTTGTGAACCAAAAATATACCTAAATAAAAATTATTATTAAAAAATTGTTGGCAGGTTTAAATAGATATATTTTTGATGAAATTAAAAATCATTGTTAAATGAATTGTTCCATAAAGTTTTTACTGTAAAAGTCGTGTGACAGAAATATTACACTTTTTGAAGAATGACCCATCTGTGAGAAGTAGGTATTTGGTAATTAATTAAAACAACAATAAATATTATTTTTATAACTTGAAAACTCGTGTGATAAAAATACCGCATTACTTGGTAAAATTGAGATTGAAAGAAACGAGTTCAAATCCTCCTCGGGTCTGAAAAATCTAGAACTACTACTGAATGCTAGAACTTCATGTAAAAACTTTCATTCAATTTGGAGTTTAAAATAACCAAGCTGCGTGGAGACTTGCCAACGAGGAAACACAACAACTTTCAACTAGCTTTTTGTTTTCTTTCTTATTTTTCGACTTGTCTCTTCTTTACTTATTCAATCTATGACAGCGCTTTGCTAGAAACTAATATTGTTGATCATCTTGAAGCTTTTGCCTGCTGTTTCCAGAGTTATTTGATGCCAGTGGTACCTGCACGGCTTTGCTCGTAGTAGAAAGTTAAAAGGTCTTTTGGTTCGCCTGTATATTTACAAATGTATGATAAATTTCTCGCCAATTGGCTTGCCCATTGGTAATTTACTCGTCCATCTTATGATAATTTTACTTGGGAAAATGTTCTTAAAATTGGAATAGAAAAAGAAATAAATCGAATTTTCAAAAAATCGCTTCGAGGTGCACATTCCCATGCTACAAACTAACTTTGTGCCAAATTTCATGAAAATCGGCCGAACGGTCTAGGTATGCGTGTCACAGAGGTCCAGACACAGAGACATCTAGAAAGAGAGCCATTGAAATTTTAAGTGGGTTACTTTAAGGCGCAATATTCCCTTTTGTGAGGGAGGGAGGGGGAATCTCGTTTTTAAGGGATCTCAGTGATTTTTCGGGGGCACTTCTGTTAAATGCATGACCTCTTGACAGAGCTGAGAAACATATAACGTAATCTTTGTTACAGCATAATTTACTCAAAGTAGTTTTCGCTATGCAAAAATTGAAACTAGCATAGACCTACATTTTAAACATTAGTTTGAAATTTTGTATATTCCTTAAAACTACTGTCAATTTACTTCTCTTTTTTATATTTTTATGTAATTCAAATGTAAATAAATAAATTAATTAAAAGAATGCTTTGTAATTCTTAACCGAAAAAATATATAGATTACTGAGAAATGTTACTTATTTCGCATGAAATCTGCTAAATCAAAACTGGTTGTCTTTATATTAGCATTATTAATGTACATCTAAGTAAAAAAGAAAAAAAAGATGTTGTTTACTTTAACTCAAATATTATGACTTGTGAAAACAGATGTTCATCATTGCTTTTCGGAAATCAAAATAGTTATTAATATGCTCCATAATTTATAAAGAGAGCGACACAAATAACTTGAATAGAGACTTTATTTCCCATCAAGACATCTAACAAATCAAGAGAAATGCGGGGAAAAGAGAGAAGGAAAAAAAAAAAACTTTTTCTGAAAGTAACCGTCAGTTGCAAAGTTTAAAAAAAAAATAAATGAGAAAATCATCGAAACATGTGGTGGCATATTATAAATTAGTCTTACATAAAATGAATGTCTTCCCATGAACTAATATATCTTCGTGTTATGTGCCATCGTTTTTAAGCAGGTGATGCTCTTTTTTTCGAGTTTCAAACCTGGTCTTTTTCAGAGTATACAGCGATAAATTATTGACTTGAGTCTTAAATTTTCAATTTCATGATGCTTAAATTCTCTGTTCAAATGTATATCTAATATGTCACTGTTAAAAGTTATAACATTTCCCTACACTGTTAAAAATTCAGGAAGATTTTCTGGTAATTGTTACTTTAAAATGGCGGACTTAACGCATCGCTGATTTTTACGGTAATTTATACCGGAGAAATAAGCGATCCCAGCGCCAATTGGTTGTTGTGGCCTACCGAGGACACCGTAAAATTTTACAGTAACATTTGATTTTTACGGTAATAGTTACTGGCAACATGGATGCCGGTAACAATTACCGTAAATTTTCCGGAAATTTTTTAACAGTGTAGAAGCTTCATGGATGTACTGAATTGTTGAAAATGCAATTAAAATTCCAACATAATTTAGAAGTTATGTTGGAATTTAAAAAAAAATGTTTTTACTTTTATCGTTTTTTGAAGAATTCCTGAAAAAAAGAAAAAAAAAAGCAGAGATGGATGCATGTAATGGAGTTCTGTTCATATAGCCAATTGTTAATTAAGAAATATGAACTTTTTTTACAATTGCTAATTGCATGAAAATTATCGTATTTTGGAAACCGTTTTTTGGTAGTTTGGAAGTACCGTAAATGATTTTTGGAAAGAGGAGGCATAAAAAATTGAACGATGAGATTAATTGATTATGCTTATGATAAAAATCAATATTTCAATACAGGAAATTCTATTACCATAGTGTAGTTATAATTTGTGTGAAAAACTGCTATCTTTTTATTCCTGAGGTCTATACATGTGCGAACTACTCTTCTTTACCTCAAAAAAATCTAAACCGATAATTTTCAGGGGATTTTGATCTCACTTCTATAAAATTGAATGATGCTGATATTAGTAGAAACCAACAAGCAGAATGGAACAGGGGAGGGTTCAACCCCCCCCCCCATCGGAGTTAAAAAAAAAAAAAACAAAAAAACCTGTATTAATTCCTGAGCATCACAGGACCTTTGTGTCAAGTTTCGACGTAAACTGGATTTGTATAAGGAAACTCCCTATGGAGGGGTGGGGGGTTCCCTGTAGCAGGGCGAACACTTCTCTATGTGAATTCCTGAGCATCAAAGGACCTCTCTGCCAAATTTGGTAAAATTTTGACCTAAACCGTGGATCGTGAGGAACAGACACACACACCCACACAAATCAACTTCCATTTTTAAATAGGGGAAAATGAGGCACATGTGAACATTTTTTTTCTTTCATTTCTTAATTTCTCAGAAAATGTTTTCACTTTCTCACAGAAAAAGGGTCCCCATGATTGAATAGTCCTTTCTCTGTGCCATGGAAAATTTTCAGATTAAAAAAAAAATATTTCTATATTTTATGGAATTTTTAAAAAATGTCTTCAATTGTTTACATGTGCTCCTATAGGGGGCAGATGTGAACAAGCTTGGGGCACACGATTGAAAAAATGCAGGACGAGCATCATATTTCAACGATAAACTCGTTATAATGAAGCATATACTTATATACTAATTAAATTCAAGGGTTTGTATCCTATACTATGCCACTTTGAATTTTACAGTAGCTGTCATTAAGAAAATGTTTTTTCTGAATCATAGAACTCTGTTCACTGTCAAATTTTCAAGTTTCATAGCATGTTCTAATCAATGGATTGACAAGAAAAAAATCTTATAGGACTAAACAATAAAAATAATGTTTTATTATGTAAAGTATGTTCTTGTCATATTGTGCGTTTAAGCTTCATACAGAATATGATGATGAATCTTAAAATGTTTCTAAACTTCAGTTTTTATTTAAAGAAATATATTTTGTCTTTATTTTCTTTGCACATATTACGTACCACTAAATTTTTAGCAACTATTTAGTAATTAACGAATTAAAAAAAATAATAAAATAAATAATTAGCAATTATGTAATAATAATTGACAATAAATTTACCAACTGATTGCAGCAAAATAATAATTATCAATCTCTACATCTCTTTTAACACTTACAATAAGCCTACACTAATATTTATATTTGCGGAGAGGATATGGGAACTGCTCACGTGAGCCCCTACATGTTGCGTTCATAAGTGCCCCGGCATATACCTTAAAACTAATTTTCAAAAATAAAGAATTCTAATTTTAATTACAAAATTTAAACATTGTCATGAATTTACATGAGTGTCTGTATAATGGTTTGCAATAATTAAATTTAGCTTATTAATTAGTTAAAAATATGTTTTTACACGAAGAAGACCGTGATAAAAGTACATCAGCATCTGCTAAAACCAAGAAGCTGTCACCACAGGAACATAAACTGGCTCCTTGCTCTGAAAATTTGCTTAAAAAGTAAAACTAGTACTGCAATTACTTGAGAATTTTTAAAGGTTTTTTGCTTGACGTAATCCTAGTAAAACATATCATGCTCACATGTGCCCCCTTTCCCTATATATTTATAGATTATATTTCTACAGTTTTCACAGACAACAAATGTAACTATAGTTAAATGTTTATTTCATGAAATGACTGTATGTCAATATGAATGTTAAACTCATGTTAAAAAACAAGAGTAATCAAATACATTTCTTAAAATAATGGATTTTTCGGTTATATATGTTAAATATACTCTGTTAACAATTGACAGATTTCTTAATGCAGTTAGAATTTCTTCTCACTGAATATTAAGGTAAATTAATAATGGAACTATATTAATGAAAACATGTTTTAGTTCTACTATTCCGTTGAATGTGTTTCTTACAGACAACAAATATTAATTACCTACATAAAAAAATACACCGGCAAGCTTAGTCATTTATGGTGTATTTACGGTGTATTTTATGTATTTCTGCCTTAGGGGCCTGGCTTAGGACGCAAACTTACTGCAAAATTAATTACCACACTGTCTGAAGTAATCGTCTTTTAATATATGCTAAACTTCCTTTCTTGAAATAATTGCAATGACAGAAAGATTTTATAAATCTGAGTTAATTTGATGATGTATAAGAAATGTGTAGTATTTTTGTTTTTGTTCACTGAAAATTCATATTTTGTGGAACTTAAGCACATGCTCAAATAGTCTTGCATAAACGTAACACCGAGCTGTTCTAAAAACACTAATGCGTTTCATATTCTTTGTTTAAAAACGCAAATAGCTTGAAATTAACCCCAGTAAACGGCAGACAGTAACCTTTCAATTTCGTGATTTTTAGAGCAGGCAGTTTAATCGTAAGCAGAGATACCAGCGAGTGGCTTTCTGACTCGGGGGGGGGGGGGGGGCTGCCTCTAGTGTACCAAAATAACCATTGCAGCTTTATGAGCTCAGAGGTGTGTGTACCTAAAAAAAAAAATCTCGTCAGTCTATTCTGTATCTGAATAGGGTTGCTTCCGCTGCTAAGTGTTTAGCTCGTCACAGAATTGGATTCATTCCAAACTGTTCATCCAGGGTTGGATCCCGCATTCCAAGCAGCAAGCATTGCCACTTCAGCATCTTCGCTGTCTTCAGATTCATTCGTTGGTGGGTAATTCGGCAGGCATTACTCAGTTCAGTATCCAAGGACACAAAAACGGAATTTCAAAGTGTCAAACTTCTTTATTTTCGGGAAAACAATGCCATGTGTCTAGTTCAAAACAAAAAATCTAAATATTATCGGATCAGAAATGTTTACATTTGAAATCTAGGAGTATTTTGTTGAAGTAATTATACAGCATCATGCATTCCATGCTTTTATGAATGTGGCAAAAAATGTTGGATTTGTGTCATGTGGTAACTGGAATTCCATTACGTTGTTCTGCGAATGGCTGTGGTATTGTAATCAATTTTTAAGATAAAAATATTGATGCGTCACAGCAATTGCAAATGAGGCAGCAAAATGCCCTTTATTTTTCACGCCGGGATAAAAAATGGTTTATGTAAAAGAAGTTTTCTGGGAAAACAAAGATAATAGATGTTTAGGAATTTTTTGAGTCAATAATAATGTTTTAAGAAGCATTTTGTTAATTTATAGATTATGAAAAACTATTTTTCAAAACATTAATTTTTACTTGGAAATTCAGACATCGGACGATATTATTCAGTTAATAGGATATTCTTATTTCAAATACGAACAATATTGGAAGAAAGTTGAGATTATCAGTTTTTTCTCAACTTGTTTACATATTTACATTAATATTGATTTAATTGTAATAAGAATCGTTGCTATTCTGAAAATCTGAAAATGAACAAGAAATGTACTTCCATTGGAGAATTTCGAAATGTTATATCCAAATATGAAGACAATGTATATGCATGAATATTCCACATGAACGTTTCCATACATTGTCTGCATACAAGGGTGTGTGCCGTACCTTGACTAATTATGAGCCATACCTTTACTAACTGTTGAGATATGCGCCCTACCTTAGCAGTTAGAGATATCGAACATACCACAAATCTATTACTTTACTACGAGGTTTAGATTACTTTCCATAATTTCCATTTTTATAATTTTTATAGTACTTCACAGCAAAAGTCTTCAATAATCTCATAATCAAAATGTTTCTTAGTAGCTTCAAGGTACAGAATATATATAAATGCACCCTTATTATTCAAAAGCAAAAAGCAACTTTTTCTTTTTTTACCATTTGAAGGCGCAAGGGCACAGAGGCTTCGTCTGAAGCCTCTCAGAGCTGTATACATATTTTTTTTTTAAACAACTAATAAAGCCACTACGTCGGTTGGCTAAAAAGAAAGGGGGCCAGGTAACCTCAAACAAAACCACTATACCTCAAAGGGTTAAGCACATTTTCCATATTTTTTATGCCATTTAGTATAACCGATCGTGACAACAGGCGAAGCATGCTAGAATTATTCCCCAAGTATAAAAACGAGGATTCCAGTAACACAATATGCATGGTTGGGAAACATATTGCGAAAGAACACCGAAGAAACAATGCTTAACCTCCATTATGCTATAAATAGTCACATTTTGGGCAAGAGCTTTCTTTTATAGGAATTAATGACCATAATTATATTTTGCTTTGTTTTGAAGCTTTCCGTAAATAAGTGGTTTTCATCCTTTTGTCAGTGACCTATTTATTGTTAGAAACGGAAGAAAAAAGGGTTCCTTGAAGCGCATGGCATTGTGTTTAGTCAAATTTCGGTGACTTTGAAGTGAAATATTTTTTAAGTCCACATTTTTCAGAAAGTATTCAATTATTCTTCGTTCATATCATTACCGCGGACTCAATCGAGATGTTTTTAAAAATTAAATCAAAATCAAGACAATAAGTTCACGCTGCGCTCAATCCCCAAACAATTATTTTAAGGAACAACTTTTGTATTGGATATGTTGGGGAACTATTAACCTTATTAATGTTAACATTTTGAGCTTATCGCTTTTTTTTTTTGCGAGATCATCAAGTGTTATTTATTCATCAAATCTAACGTAGCTACAACGTGCTTTACTTTAATCATCTTGGTTTGTTGGCAATTTTCATTTGAGGCACCTACTTAAAGTTCCTTCAAGTTTCATCGTCTTTTGGGTCACCGCTCCTCTTTTAAGAGTGAAAGCTCGTTATTGTTTCAGAGTAACTAAACGAGAGGGGAAGGACTACAATCTCTTTTATTGAGAGGGATAAATTGTTTTGGCTAATCAATTTACATTCTAAGCCCTTTATCCTGCCTTTTTAGGCTATTGTTAGTCGTTTTATAGTGAGTTGAATGTATCAATAAGAAATTGACCTTCGTCCGCCCGCAGTTTGGTAAACTAAATATTTAATCCCCCTTCTCAACAAATTAAACATATTAGTTCTCATGTTTAAAGAGGAAACTTCGTTCTACGCAATTTTGTTTACTATTGCTCATTTTTCTTCATACGAGTGAGTTTATACGAGGTTCTGTTTTTGGAGGGGGTCATTTAAGGAAGGGAGGGGGGGGGAAGGATAAGTCTCCTTTTTTTTTTTTTTTGCTTTATATGGGGGTTTTGGGGTGAATTTTTTTAAATGCAAATCCACAAAGCGTAGTTTTACGCTATCTTTGGTCGGTTTAGGGGTCATGATCCTAATGACCCCTCCCCTCTCTCTATCCGAGCATGGTGCGATCTTCGTGACGTAGAAACTTTACTTCTTAGAAGTTAAAAGTGGCAGTGTAACCTTTGTTTTCGAGCAAATTTTGTGCGTTTACACTTTTCTTAGTAAAATATAAATATTTAATTCCCCGATACAAATAATCTACTTTCGTTATCTCGTCTTTGAGAAAAGGAGAACATTATTCCCTTAAATCTGTAAGAATATGTCGTTGTTAACTCTCATTTGTATAGTAGAATGCATTAATCTACAGTTTGCACAAATGAGACATTTTTACGCGTATATTTGCATTTTATTCTCAGAATTTCAAACTTTGACTTTTAATTGCGGTATATTCGATTATAAGGAACCATTATGTGTCATAATGTAAAACATCAACTTTCTAAAAAAAAATATGTGTTTGAAAAATAATGATTTGTTCGCGTTGCTGGTGTGACCGTACGGTCACGATTGCGACGCCTACAAGTCATTATTTTTTAAATTCAAGACAACTTTTAGAAAGTTGATACACCATAGTAGGGTACATAATGTTCCGCAATAATCGAAAAAAAAAAAAACAATTTAAAGCCATAGTTTAAATTCCAATAATCAAGTGCAAACATATACATAAAAATGTCTCAACCGTGAAAATGGATTGAGCAAGAAGTGGGGAGGGCATTATCAACTTCAACCAACAAAATCAATAATGACAGAAGGTCTAAATTATAACTTTAATTATATGAAGGAGTTTTGAAATTGAAGTTATTTTTATATAAAGCCTCCCAGCCGCAATTTGAACAATTGACTTTTTTTCACTTGATTCAAAGGATAATTATTAATGTGCACCATATGTACCAATAAAAGAGAAATTACTTTTCTCGTGCTGTGTTCATTAGTGTGAACCGGAAAATAATTATAAAAGATAGAGCGTTTTTATTTTTATAAAACTACCCTATTATTACGATGTGCATTACAAAATAAGCTGTAACTTGACAAAATCTAATGATAGCTTTCTTGTTGCGAAGGAAGTTTGGACACTAAATGAATCAAGCCATATATTTTTTTTTCCATCTCGATTTTTGCGCTCCAGTTAGAAAAGCCATGCATTTTCACTGCGGTACATTGAAATGCAACGCCCTTTTCCTCCGATCCATTAATTAGCATTTGCTAATAACGTCCTTGAAGATTCCGAACCGAATTCAAACAAAAAGCCTATATTATCATTACTAATCTATCCATTCTCCGGTACGATATGCACTCAAGGTTTTTTGATAACTTCCGGCTTTGCAGGAAAGTTAGATCGAGTTTGCGCGTATGTTTTATGGGAGTTAAAAAATAACCACAAGGATAGATGTCTGTTCAGATATTTAGCATTGGAGATCTAACAACTCTTCCTTTTGCCGGAAGGAATTAAAATGTAAACAACACGCTATTCACACCTTGAACAATACGAGTAAGGCTCGAGCTTTCATTCATTTTAAATTGATTTTAAATATGCTCGAAATTTTATTTCATCACGTCCTTGAAACAGAATCAGGTTAACTAATACGGAGATAATTTTCTGAAAAAACATGCAATGTAATCCCATAAACGTTTCCATGTTTTTGCATTTTCTTGCAAATGCTGAAAGAGATTAAAAATAAATAAAACGACACTTCCAGTAGTTGTTTTATCATATCTGCGATCAAGTACACACTTGAATGACTGTTCAAGGACAGAAATAGCATTAACCTCTTCGTTTGTAGTTATTCATTTTGGTCCCAGCTTAATCAAAATCCTAAGTCTTTTAGAGGAAAACCACGTTTAATGATCATGAGTTATATAGAAGTGATTTAGTATTCGCGCAATTGTTTTAGTAACTACTTGTTGACAAGACCCTTACTCCAGCTGAAATGTCTTAAGAACTATTGAGCTTAAGTGACATGTTTTACTCACACTTTCATTTTGTTACCAAATTTTTCAATTTACATGAACTGCTAAACTTGAGTAAAATGTTTCATTAAAATTTACATAAAGTTACATAAGTTTTAAACTTATATAAATGGTTGAGCTTACGTAAAATGTTTTAATATAACTTACATAAAATTACCAAACCTTTAAATATCGATTGAGGCAGTGAGAAGCTAAGGGATGTAAGTGGATATTTTCAAGTTTTACGTAAAACGCGTTTAAAGATAACGTCCTAGGTAGGTTTTCATTTTTTTTTTCTAAATCATACTGTACAGCAGCACTTACCAGGGCTACTAGTACCATCTCTTGCCCCTGGACATAGGAGAGGTTCCCCTACTATTTGTACTGGTTATCTCCAATTTTGCCACTTACATCATTCTGCTTCTCACTGGCTCAATTGTTTAACTTTACGGTTTGTTTGTATCTAATCTAAGGTCACTATATTAGGAGAGTCGACTCATCCGGTAGTTTGGTAACAAAAAACGAGTGACGGTAGAAGTAAACTCTGTACTAAAAAAGTGTTGCAGAAAACTAATAGCATTCTCAATCCGTTTGCAAAAACGAGACTTTTTTACTCATATATTTGCACTTCATTCCTTGAATTTTAAACTTTGGCTTTTAATTGTGATACATTCGAGTATGAGAAATAAGCATTTTTGAGGTGTTAACGCCCCTCCCCCAAGTTGCTGCAGCGATAGAAAACTATAGTAAGCTGAAAAATAATGGTTTAAAGGTAGGATTGAGCAATTTATTAGAAAGCAGTGATCCACCAAATATTGATTTAACGACACATCTGTGAGTCTCGATCTACATGTTTAGAACAGGTTTAGGACAGCTATTCTATAACTTTCCACCACAAAGCCGAAAATTTAAGTTATTCAAATTTTTCGTTCAATTCGCATCGCAAAATTCATAATTGTAATCAGCTTCTTAGTAGTTCAAGTTTTTACCAGCGCAAAATTCACAACATAATCCCAAATAAGATTTTCAGTCTTAGGTCATTTGACCATAAACACGATTTGAAAATATGTAATTAAAATATGGGATGATATAAAATAAAAAATATGAATAGATTGTAAAATTATGGCAGAAAAAAAAGAATTATGAAGCGGCTAAACAGTACGTTACAGGTAAAGCAAATATCAATAAACAATCTCACAATTCTAAACATTTCAAAATGCTGTAAAATTAATAAAAAACCAATCAAATAGCTATGAAACCTTGACTACATTTTTTTTTGTCGCTATCCGAATTTTTTTTTTTATTTTTTAAATTTTCTTTTTTGTCGGAATGGAATTTAGATTAAACAAAAGGAAATGCGAGAAAGTGATTTTTATAGCATTTGTATGATGAACTTTTACTGTGAAAAATGACATTAATACCGTTTATTAGATTTAATGTGATTTTACATAGTGGGAAAAACATTTCACAATTGAATTACAAGCCTCCTTCGTATAACACGGTACTTGTACAACACGGTTTCGATATTACACGGTACCAAAGTTGCGATTATTGTAACACGCTTTCAATATTGCACGGTACAAAGCTAGAATTTAATACTACACGGTTTTGATAAAACATGAATTTTAAAAGATGGAATTTCATTTTTGTTTAATACACTGTTAAAAAATGTATGATAATAACTGTATTAAGTTTTGAATTGTTTTTATGAGACTTTTTGCGAAAAATTGCCTTTCTCTGGCTCGAAAGTTTAATTTCCACGTATAATAGGGGAGACTTTAAGCTTAAACTTTTTAGACATTTCAATACGCCCAAGAAACATCTGAGCTGTTTAGGAGCTTATCTCATTTCCGTTTTGAGAAAACACTTTCTTCTCTGGTCTTCTTCGGGAGAGAAACTAGGGGTACTTTTAATTCTATTATGGTCTCTACAACTCTGGTGTTCCCTTTATTGACATCTTCACTGCGTGTAGGAAAAGTCTTTTCGCAAATAACATTAAAAGCACAAAATAATCAAATATTCCCCTTTTTTTGAGCAGAATAAAACATGATTTTAAATTTTAGGCAGTTTAATGAGACAACAAAAAAAAAAAAAAAAAAAAAAACACACACACACACACACTGTTAATGAGCTAATCTTATTTTATTCCAGAGGAAATACCTTCTCTTTTGTACTTTAAACATATATGGTTGAAATAATTTTATAAATCAATGTCCCAAAACAGTTTTCTTTGAACTTTGGTTCATTTAATGATGCTTATTTTTTATTTAATGACAATGTAATGATACAAAACACTTCTTTCCCCCAAACCTTTATACTTGTTTTCAAAAGTATTCATTCACCGATTCTTCGTTTCCCTTTTTGCTTTATAAGTCAAGATACAAACGTTATTCTAATAACAATCTCCATATGCGCAGGAAACAATGATGCATACTGTATTAAATGCGGTTCTTACGTTTCAAATCATACAGTAAATTTATAATTCATATTTTCTGTCGGCCCGGTTTAATTTTGAAGTAATTTTAAAAGTTTAAATTAAAAAAAAAAGTATGAAATCTCATTCAATGCGTAAAGAAATTATCGCTTGATGTGAATTTTTCAGTGGATAAATGATTTTTTAAAATGTTTTAACCAATAAAAAAATTTCAGTGTTAAATATCAGCTAAAATAAACAATTAATTTAACAAACATTTTTTTAATTAAAAAGTTCAAACTAATTTGGAAAATTAAATAAATAAATTAACAATAATATATAAAAGTATCTATATATATTTAAATAAATTATTTATATACATGTATTGAAAAAACAATATTTATATACATCTATTATGAAAATTTATTAACAACAATTTGAGGAAACGAACTACAGATGTATGCATATACATTAAAGGAACAAAAATAATCACTAAGATACGCAGAAGAACGGGAATTCGAAGAAAATTACTTACATTTTTCAGAGGAGAAAAATAAACGGAAGAGTTCGGAGGATTCTTGAAATCAAATTGATGCTGTGACCAAATGAGATAGCTGCTATATACCTGAGAAGCTAACGTCAAGGACCTGTTATTACCGATTCTCTTAAACCGGTTTCACTTTAGTGTATCCTGCATTTGATTTTATTTTTCGCTTATTGCTACTGCTCGTTTTGGGGACATTTTATGAAACAAAATCTTGCAATGAAATCAAGTCGAGCGGAAAACGTTTTCATTCGGGCTATTTGCAAACAGTTATTTAAAACGCAACTGTAATAGAAACCGTAAATCTCCTTTTTTATTCTTTCCTTTTAGTTAGAAAAAAAAAACTATTTTTTTAAAATAAATTTACTTTTCAGTCCTAATAAAGGGCTCAGAGATTCAGAGTACCATTTAATAGCATTAAATGCTACTAAACTTTTCAAGATGAAAGCCTGATTAACGTGGATAAAAAAACCTGGAACGGTCCTTTGAATTTGCTCTTTAACTAATCAAGAAAAATTTTAGGTGTTATTCAATTACGTAATAACAATTCGTGTTTTAGTTTAGCTTCAGGTCATGCATTTCTGCAGATACAATGAATCAGAACTTCTGTAGTAGCCAGTGAAAAAAGAAAATGATGGGGGGGGGGGACATATAATAGGACTACCATATGTTTTTTTTCAACAACTTTTCGCTTACGCTTCGGGATTAAAACTTTGTGGATCCACGAAAAGAACAAAAAAATAAAAATAAAATAAAATAAAATAAAAAACTAAAAAAACACGCTTTAGTAGCAAAATGAACTAAAAAGTTAAAAATAATCTTTGGATGACAAGTATTTAAAGTAATTGACCAAACACTTAATTTTACTGTAGTAGAAAAAAAGCGTGGGGAGCTGCCTATTTACATTTTTGCATGGATAACAAGTAGAAGAAATTTAAGACAACTGATAAGAAGCCCCCCACGCTTTTTTTTTCTATTACAGTAAAATTAAGTGTTTGCTCAATTACTTTATATACTTGTCATCCAAAGATTATTTTTAACTTTTTAGTTTATTTTGCTACTAAAGCGTGTTTTTTTAGTTTTTTAAACTATTATTTTATTTTTTACTTTTAGTTCATTTTGCTACAAAAGCGTGTTTTTTTAGCTTTTTAAACTAATATTTTTTATAATGAAATGTATCTTAGTATTCTATTGCAGTATTTCCATCAGACATTTTGAATGCTTTCTGGTAAATTCATGTGCAAACATTGTTGCACTCTGTAGCTCTGATTTGTACGTTGTAAGTAATTCTAATAAGCCACTGGCTATTTGTCCAAAGAAAAGTTGGACCCACAAACATACAAGTTAAGCTAATAAAAGCGTGTTGATTAGAATAAACTAATAACTTATAGTTAATAAATTAATTTGATTATAGAATATTGCATCGTCATCGGGTCTGAGGTTGCATTCCAAATTTTAAAAGAATCCGATCACAAAAAGTGGGCGAAAATTGAGTTACAAGATTATAAATTTAATTTCGGTGTAGTCGGGATTAGAACGCACGCCCAATGATTCCCGGAGGTGGACGTCAGCGAAGACCCGCGCCTTAGACCGCTCGGCCACGAACGCTCATAAAGTGGTGGAATGTACTAACAGTAATAAGCCACTAGCTCTTAGTCCAAAGGAGAGTTACTCACAAACATACAAGTGAAGCTAATAAAAGCGTGTTAAAAAAATTCCTTGTTTAGTTAACAAAACAGTTTTTAATGAAACTATAGATTCTTGCAGTGTAACTTTTATGCTATAAAAAACAACATTAAGTAATAGTGTCAGGAATTGTCGAGATAGCTTTCCCAAGAGATAGCATTTCCAAGAGTTACTTTATTCTGCTCATTGATATACAACGCATTACAATACTTGAAGTTCAAGAGGCAAACCAAAACAGTTTTTAATTGTTAGAAAAATGTCTTTTCGAAAGCAGCATCAAGAATTGTTCATTTTTACAGTTTTAAAATGTGGAATACTTCAATTTTACCGATACGTTTCTGAAATATACCAACATTTTCTGAGGGAAAGGAGGAGGTGGAGGGGGTGAGAACTAAGGAGAAATTATGGTTTTTTAAACTATAGTAAGGGTATTATTAATATTATTATTCCTAAATGCTGAATTGTGTATTGAAAAATTTATCGGTTAATCTAATGAATTTTACTATATGGCATCAGCATGAACAAAATTTACTGAAGCGGGTAATCGGGAGTTTAATGCATAAGTTGTTATCAGAGATATAAAGAATGAGTACAAAGAAAAAAACCAACGCTAACATTGAAACTTGTTTTTAATGGAGAACATATCGCCTCAGAGCAACAGTAAGATATCAAATCCCAGAAATAACACTAAAACATCTTACTGTTGCTATGAGGCGACGATATTAGTAAAGATTATAAGTTATAGTCTAATTTGTTCTCTGACTAAAGCTAAATGAAAATATAAGTGAATAAATAAAATATCATATGAACTGTCGCAAATTTTCCTTGATGTTTCAAAACTATAAGAGAAAGTTTAAGACTCAAGACACGTAATAAATCAAAGGTATTAAGCGTAATATATCTTCAGCATTACGTTTAATACCTTTGATTTATTACGTGTTACGTATAATTTCTTTAATTCTCACTCATTAAAAAAAATTACACAAATAGTTGATCACGAGATGACAATATTTACCACAGCTTGGAAGTCTAGTTTCTCTTTTGATTCTTGTTTATGGATATGAATCATTGCATCGCAATTCAATTTTTTATATGTGATAATGGTGCTTAGGTAAGTTTTCAATCATTTCAAAAGGGAAAATGAACTGTTGTACATTTAGAAACGGGAACAGTGAAGTATATTTCTTTTTCATCTCTTTAACTTACCTCTGGTATACATTGGATGACGTTAAAAAGATGGATGATATTCAAAAATAATACTGATACTACCGTAGTTTGAACGATCAAGTTTTTTGACTCGCAAATATCTAGCATCATATTTAATTGTAAATCAATCTTTTTGCGCCAAAATCATTCTTGTGGAATACTGCGGTGTTTTTAGTTTTAGAAAGAAGCAGAGACTCGCAGAAAACTGTGATGGTCAAAAGAGTTAATAAAAATGCATAAAATTTTAATATACATTTTTCTATAATAATTAAGCTGAGGATTCATCTCTGTCTTTCTTTGAAATTTGGAAGAGTCTGATCTACGATCAAGCTCTTTTGTTTGTTTCATACAAGAGCATACAACTGCATTGGTTCGAGAAAATTTAAAAAACCTCCTGGACGCTCTTAGTATTGGCAATAGCTTTATACGCAGTTGCAAGGAGGAATTTTGAAGAAAAATACAAAAAAAAAAAAAAAAAAAAAAAAAAATTCAATTAGTTCCAAAATTTGAGTAAAACGAATTATTATAAATATAAAGTCAAAAGAGGTTAGAAACTTACAAAATCCTTTGACACGGACGTCACTATCAGATTTTTCAATTCTGGAAGAACGATATTAACTCTACATAGTTTTGCAGAACAGTTTTCAACTATTTTGATTTTAACTATTGTCGAACCTGAAACTAAAGTTTTATATCACTCTCTTTCGTTTGATGCAAAAATGTCTCTTCCATTATTTAAGAAGTTAAGAAGCAAAAACAAAACATTATCCTTTCTTTTTTCCCTCTTTACTTCTGCTTTACGTTAAGTGGGAAAACAGAACATTCTTCTTTCTTTTTTCCCTTTTTACTTCTGCTTACGTTAAGTGGGAGCTCTCAGCGTCCCTACTTTTCTTTTTTTTGGGGGGGGAGGGGGGGGGGGGTTCGAGCACCACAACACCCCGAAGTCGGCGCCCCTGATAACAGTAATCATATCTTAGTTTTACAAACCACACAGAAATTCAATTGAATGAACAAGCCGACATTTTCACAAAAGAAGCAGTGAAAATCAATACAACTCTTAGCATTTACCATCAAACTAAAGAGAATTCCATTGAGCTGAGGATAACAAAAATTTCTCCTTCACGTCAATGGCATTCTCTGTATAGTGTAAAAAAAAAGAAATAAAAAATGAAAATGAAAGCAGCTGGAAAAGAGCAGAAAATACTGTAATAACTTTAAACAAAAATCATATTTTTAATTCAAACAAGGTTCAATGTAGCAGGAGGGAGCATAACTCTAGAAATTCTACTTAACAGACTCTCCTTACAGACTGTCTTCTCACTAAAGATCAATTTTTCCGCATGAAAAAGGAATCCTCACCCATATGATTCACCATGTATGATGCCAGATAGTTACTCATCGTCTCCACTTCTGTAGTAAACATAACGAAGTTAGACTCAATCTCATCAATCTTATCCCAAACGTACACTTGCTGTTGGCTGATGATTTTTTTGGATATCTCTCTTATTTCTCTACCTGGGTTTTTGCTCGGTGCATTTGTCTCTTGGGTTATTTTTTCCTCCTTTTTACTAATGTGTATGCAATAACTCATCTAGCCTGCAATATGTTACTTCTCTCTTCCGATTAGTTCCTATTTCTCTTCTAGTACGTGACTTTTTTTTTTTTATAAAGGGAGGCCATAGGTACTATAGTACTCTTATTTTTTTCTGAATGTGTTTTTTGTTGAGCTTGGAAACTCATTGGAGGCTCTCTATGGATCCTTTGGTACTATCCTTGAGTGAGGGTGACACTCTTGGGTGCCATAGGAAAGCCAAATGAAAACGCTGGAGCTACAACGACTGGTCTTAAAAGGTGTCGTATGCAACCCGCAGTTTTAGCAGTGTAGATAAATAGATACTTTCTGCTGTATTAATTTTTACTCTTTTATTTTCTGAAATTGAATCACTCATCAATTAATCAAACAAGAACTTCCTGTTTGATTATTGGTCGCCCTAGTTTTCTGTACATTTTATTAGCTGAAACTTAAAATATTTTATTGTAAAATATTATTACCAAATTATTATGCATTAACTATTTAGAAAATTGCAATATATTGCTTTACAACTGCAGTTTTCATTCATACTTCTTTCTTTGTATCATCAAATTTATTCAAGATAAAGAGTATTAACTGCACAATGTATGCCTGAATCAATATTTTATAACAAATATTTTATCTTTCGGTGCATATGAAAGAAATAGTTTCAAGACTTGTTATAAGCATGTATAAATTAAGGAAGGAAAGCCACTTTTTAATAAGATGCTAAACTATGAATTAGTGATATTTTCAGCCTTAAAAAGTCCTGCATTTGCTGCGTAGGAAATTAAATTTGGAGGCATATTTGTAACTGCTGTTATGTTTACATTTTCAACGCTTTTTAGCGTAGTCCAAAATTTGGATTCAGTAAGCCCTAAGGCTAAAATTTCGTTTCACATGACGCGTTGCTCTACGGGTAGAGAGGCTCCAGTTGGTGTTATTTCGAAACGGATTTAATGGCTCGGCGAGTTTAACTAGGCCTGAAACCAAAAAAAAAAAGTTTGCCAACCAATAGCTGATTCTGATAGATTTTTGGACGCTGATTTCAAGAAAAATAGTCAATTCCATCACGTAACAATTTTTCATAAATTGAAAATTTATACTTTCGTAGGCCTTACCAAATAAATAGTGCTATCTTTAAGAGAAAGGAACAACATATGTTTTCATAAATTGTCATTATGACGAAAACTGAATATTTTTTTGCCAAAGAAAAAAAAAAGTTAAAAGAAGCAAATGAAATGAAGAAGAGAAGAAAATGTTAATTATATACAGTATGAGTAAAAACTTTAAGTCCAGTGCCCTTTTTGGAGAAATTGGACACACCTTAATCTTAGGATCAAAAAGTCATATGAGTGATATAATTATTAACCTTAAATACAAGTAAAAAAGACAAAAAAATTTAATTGTAAGTGTTCCATTATCAGAAAATGTTACAGATCAATATTTGAACCTGAGTAAAATCTTTAAGGCCAACATAGAAAAAAGCATATGAGGACAAAAATTCCAATATTTATAAGCTTGTGTGGGAGCCACTCCTTCAAATTACTTCAAATATTCTTGTTTTCATGAATGAAACTAGTTTTTGACTAAATTCGGGATGCATTTTTTACCATTCATCTTCGATGGTAGATTTCAGCTCTATTGATAAAGTAAAATGTCTCTCCCTTGCATAAACTCTTCTTGCTAGGGCACCCAATTTTTTCTCTATTGGGTTAAGATCTGGAGACTTAGTTGGTCATTTCAAAGTTTCAACATTGTTTACTTGGAGCCTATTTTTTGCACTGTTACTCGGATGGATAGCTGCATTGTTTTGCTGATATTTTCAATTTTCTGCAGCAATAAATTCAGCATTTGGTAAAAGATGACTTGGGAGGACATTTTGATATGCTTGTGAGTTCATTTTACCTGAAACAAACGCAACTGAGCACACACCATTGTAAGCAAAGCACTCTCAAGGTTCTGACAGAGCCTCCATCTAATTGGCGCTTGTAGAATACTTTTTTCTTTCCGTAAATCATGCCAATAGTACTTCCGTCCGTTTGGTCCATCCAAACTCCACTTCTTTTCGTTAGAAAAAATTATTTGTATTCATTGGTTATCCCAGGTCAAGCGACGTATCGCTTTCTTATTCAAAAATGTGAAGCGGTGTTCTGCCATTGTGCATGATGCCTGCCCACACCATGACGCCTGGGCCGTACTGATCACGTTCGCAAACAAATTTTTGTGCATAACATGTTCCACTCTCTCTCCACAGTAGTTGGTGACCAGAATCACTTGTCACACTGAAACGAGATTCGTCAGAGAACATCACTCTAGACCAATTTTGATGATCCCACCAACATGTTCCTTACACCAGCGTAATCTCTCTCGACGATGGCGTGGTTGAACTTGGATGCAACGTACGGGCTTCCGTGCATACAAACCGACATTATTTACTCGCCGTGAGATGGTTCTTGCAGAAACATGCGTACTGGTAGCGGTTGTTAGAATTGCAGCTATCTGTCCAAGAGTGAAATTTCTGTTCCTTTTTGACACGAGGGCTATATAGCGATCCTCTGAAAATGTGGTGCTCCTACCACGACCCCCGGCATGCTTTTGCAAAACATTTCCACATTCAACGGCCGTTTTTAATCGGGAGATGGCACCTTTTGGTACACCCATTGCAGCAGCCACAGTGGTGACACTTTGACCTGCTTCCAGTCGTTCAACCACTCGTCCACGATCGTAGATACTAAAATGATGTCTTGCTGACATTTTACTCTTAAATATTTCAAGAACCAAACAGAATTTCAGAGAAAAACCTTTTTTAACATCCAGTACTATTTTTGTTAAAAACCAAGCAGCGTGAATTTTCGTACGAATCTTGAGCGTGTATGCACCGTCTTTTATACAGATCACGAGTCTTGGTCTACCACGTCATCTGAACTTGAATTTATTTCCATTGGCCAGGTAGTTAAGGTACAAATTTGCATAAATCACTTGTTCCTTAGCAATTGTCAAGCAGTGTATATAAAGTCTGCCAAAAATACTTATGTGATTGAAAAAAAAAAAAAAATAGATGATGTATTTGAAATAAGCGCACTAAATTATATAAAAGGCTCACATTTGTACAGTGACAACAACATTTCATGTGTGTAAACAAGTTTTTTGTACTCTGATACAAGAGCCGTTTTGCATACCGACCCTAGTTAATATAAATGGAATTTTTTATCTAAGCTTAAAAACCTGTGGTAAGAAATAGATCATTCGAATTCAGTACTGTTCGGCCCTTTTTTCTGTCTGGTACTTTGGACAGTTGCTATAGGAAATCTCTCCCACGCAAAAATGACAGACGCCCCAAGTTCTATTCGTGTGAAATACCCCACATACATTTTCAGGGATAAAAGTTTTTAATGTTGAAATTTTAAAATAATTTTTTTTTCCAATCATATTTACTTTGTACAAAATGTGCAATGTTTGTAAATTGTTAATTTAATTGCATTAACTTAATAGTAGTTTTTGAGGCTCTGAAGCTAGTCTAGCTAGAAAGTTAGTCTAGTTAGAAGCTAGAAAGAATTTGAAGCTCTAATTTGGATTAAAGCTATGTATTTAGAGTCTTGTTTTCAGCTTTATAAAATTTTGAATACTAATCACTCTTAAAAAAAACAGAAGTTATTTATTAATGTTTACGTCATAAATGTATCAGGCAGATACTCGCAGCTGAGCGGCTTTTGAAATGTCAGTTTAACATTGCTCTCATTGATTTAGCAAATTTCGTAATTTTTTTTGGTGACACTGGAACAGCTTTTGTAGTTTAACAACAGAATATTTCGAACTTAATAAAGTCTGACTGCGAAAAGTTGGCCCTTGGCTCCGCTTTGCTTCAGAAGTGTCCATTTTCGTGAGGGGGCGATATGGAAAGAAAAGTTGAGGAACGGAATTTGCAATGCGTAATTGGTTTTAGAGCTTGAATGCGTCATCTAGGAATTTACAAAATTAGCCAAAGAGGTAAAACATTTTAATTTTTTGCGATCAAGGCAGATGTTTCATCAGACAGGTCCCAGCATTCGTAAGTGGGTGGGTCTTGGGTTTACATCTTTCAGCTGCCATTGGTCAGAGATAACAACGCATAACAACAATTCCTATAGTTGAATTCAATTGAAAATTGGCAAGAACAGGGTTGCTATAAAAAATGCAAAGCTTGTTATTTTAACTTTTTCGCCAACTCAATGCAGTTATTGCTGCAACTTAAACCTCTCATGTCTACGAAATAATCACATGACGAAAATATAGTAGAACATTTGTTTTTTTTTCATATCGCCAAAATGCTGCTAACTCGTAAATATGACACGCCTCCTTTTTTCCTTCTCTACCTGCTATTTTAAGGAATGGACTGGTTTTCTCAAATGATTGACATGACAAGTGTCATTTGTTCGCTGTAGGACTGTAGCAGTATTTACTTCAATAATATCTATCTGTCATCATCAATTTGAAGGATCAGAAAATGAGATTTTTAATGCTGCACGATTTCCAATTTTCAGCAGAAAATACTGAATGCAACTTTTTATGATGCCAGTAAATTCACTATCGAAAAAGGCTGAAGGAATTGAAAGATTTCTGTTATTATCTGCTTATTATTATCTGTGCAAGAGTTTTTCGCTTTGGGATTCACAACACTAACGGATAGGGGTTGGGAGATTGAGAGTTGCTCACTTTTCCATCCGTGGGTTCTCATCGCAAATGCGAGGTTTTTTGTCTGATTTAAAAAAAAAATAATAATTTATTGATCATTTCAAATGCTTATATTATGATTTAATATTGTTTCGGAAGCATTTTACAATGAAGTTTGTTTGATGTTTCATCGTTTTTTTTAATCTGAAATATGTATTTCAGAAATATGTGTCCGAAATATTTAACAGATTATAACTCTTTTTCATCTACAAACTTGAAATTTTGTCTATGAAATACTCTTTACCGTAGTACACTGTCTACCAAATAAAAACAATTTTTGGTTAAGCATTTCATAATTCCGTTTGAAAGGGTTTAATATTGAAAACTGGCACTAATTCTAATTTTTAAGTCTTGAATTAAAATTATATTTTGTGCAATCGTGAAATGCAATAGGACCCTACTCCTTGAGTATGTTATTTCTACAAATGTCTCCTATCGCAATCATGATTATGAAAAACATAACTTTAACTCAAGATGTCAAAATTCTAATGCATACCAGGGTCTGAATGCTTGATGTTGTATGCTGGATGCTGTTTTTGTTTGAGGAGGATTGTGTAATGTTGCGAGGGGCGGATATAAATAAAGTCGATTCCGGGGGACATGGACGTTACTCCACTACCCAGAAGGATGGACGCGTTCGCGGAGGTCCATAAACCAAGGGATTTGCATACAAACATAGAAAAACAAAATTAAAGGAACATCAGCTACGGTCAAGTGAAAGCAATAAGCAATCGTGGTTGCTCGGAAAGACCAAATGTAACGAAAACAAAGAATTGATCGGTTTGTTTTGAGCGTCAGTGAAGACTATTTCAGAAGAAACCTGTTATCGGAATCATGAGAAATTATCGATCCCTTTAGGCTAAATAGAAGACATACTTGAAAAATTCACGAGATCTAACAGGTGCTCAAGTTAACTGTCCGCCAAGGGTGTACTTCCTATGAAAGTGAATTTCCAGTTCAAAAATTGCATTTTTGTTCGTTTTTCCTAAGTAGCACGAGTAATTTATTTTTCGTTTTGTTCAAAATAAATAAATAAATAAATAAACAGATAAATAATAAAATAGAAGTCGCTGGACTGTCGGGCAGAAGCTATGCTTTTATTAAGGGTTATTGAATATTTTAAGCTTATAATGTTGAAAGATGTCTTGAAGCAACAAATCAAATTAAGTTTGCCTTAAGTAACCCTTAGTAAAAGCATAATTTCAGAGAGTCAGTCCCGTGACTGCCAGTTTTTTTTTTTTTTAATCGAACTGTTCTTATTAATTTGTATTGTAAGTAACATCTTGAAAAGTATGCCTACTTTCACCGAATTGATTTGTCACTAAAAGAACTCACGGAACTCCTACGCACCAGTGAGGATAGAGCTCACGGTCCCTAGTTTACAAGACCAGTGTTCTGCCACTGAGCTATGAAGGCTCCATGCCAGAGCCTGCTAAGAAATTTTGAGAGTTCATCTCGCTCGAACCATGGAATGCCATTTTATGGATTTTGTTTTGCACTTTACTTCGGTTGCCACAACGTCCCATAAGAAGCACAGCTTCAAAAAAACCCCTCAATATTTTTTTTTTCTTTCATCCATGCATGACTTCATTTCTTACTATGCACTACGTTTTCAATAACGTATTAGCCACCAAAACTATTTTATTTTCAAGATCTAAAAAACACCCCTGAACGGTCTTGATTCATTCCAGCAATCCCCCCCCCCCCCCCAGTGTTTTGTTTTTTAGCACGCTTGGTACTCATTTTATCGAATCACAGAATTGATGAACGTCTGTGTCGGACCATTCTTAGCTCTGGTATGCGGCATAGAAGCGCGGACCACTTTCGCTAAGCCACTGTGCTTCTGAACTGAAGACTTGAACAGTTTCAAATATTATGCTGGTTCATTGATTTATGAACGATTTTTGGACCAAAGATTTTAAAATTTTATTGCTCAGCATAACTAAGACGTAATTCTAAATTGAACAAAGAGGTTGTTCATTATTGCAATCAGTGATTCTCTCAACCTGTGGTCCGCGAGCAACTTTTATGTGGTCCGTGAACAGCTAGTGAGAATTTTTCTATATCATTTCTATAGTTGTAAAAACATTTTTAAAATTCATTGTATTAATACACAAAGAGGGTGAATGAAAAAGTATTTCGGAAAAAATAAGAAATAAATCAATATGTAACAGCAACTGATAGCACTTCAACTCCTTCGCTTCCAGGAGGACAAAGCTATAAGCTAAGTATTGCAGTTTTGATGATTAGCCATAAAACTTTCATAAATTTATCTCTGGAGGAAATGATGCTAGTAAAAAACTATATGATGAACGATTATCGTTTTGAAATTTCGCATTTTAAGTGTCTGAAATATTTTTTATGCTGCAAAAAAAGTAGTTTGGATCAAGTACATGCTCTTTGGTAATTAATCTACAGTTTGTGCCTGATCTTTGTCAAATTTGAAAACATTAACTTTTGATGCTCAGGAATTCACATGGGGCTTTCCTTATACAAATCCCACTGTTTACGTTGGTTCTTTTCCAAATTTGACAAGAAGGTTTTTTTTTATCCTCGGAAATTCATGTAGGGTGAGTTTTCGCTAGAAAACCCGTGAAGCGGAATGTTTAAGCCTATTAATAAAAATTACAGAATGTTTGAAAAAAAAAAAGAAAAAAAAATCTAAAGAGGTCTAAATTTAAAATTTGAATCATGAAATTGTTCTTTCTTACACGTTGACGAGAAATGTCATACTATTATTTTTTTCTTTTATTTAAGCTTGACGTTTAACATGCGTCATTTGAAACTACTTCTATTTTCGAGATAGACCGTGCAACAGCAGATAATATTTACATAAGCAGAAGTTATGCTTGAGTTTCCGACATGACATTTGTCAAAACAGAAATTAAACTTATTTAAAGCATTGTAAAACATTGAGAAACAATTCTATAGTAAAAATGCAAAACAAATACCTCTGGCGGAGTTGTATCAAGACATGTTTAACAGACTCAAATATGACTGAAAAAAAAAAAAAAAAAAACTCATTGTGTTTCGTCAAATGCATCTTTATGTTGAAGCAAATGAATCTAAAGAGCCTGAAAAGCGTATAATGAAAGAGCAGCAACATCCTTGAGGGTTTCTTATTTTTCGCCTTTTATTGCCTCTACTAGTCATTACGCAGGTTTCGAAGGTCAGATCAAACAGAAAAAAGGCAAGACAACACAGACTTGTCCAATACTTCAAGATGTTAAGATAATTGTTAAATGAAAAATGATATTTAGTATTGCAAAGGTATTTGCAACGCAACTGGAAAACCAAGTTCGATACGTTGGCTTCATCCCTTGCCTCATCCCAGTCTTCTTTCTCTTCTGAGTTTCTTTTTTATACACTTTCTATTATCAACGAATAAATGGTCGAAAATTCTAGGAACTCATTGACTTCTTGTTGTCAAGTAATCTGACGTAAGCACCAATGAAAACGTGATTAAAATATATATCTTCCTTAAAAAGCCTCACACCAATTGTAGTTAATGTTACGAATAGTATAATTCAAGTATATTCGTTTCCTTTCATTGATTATTTTGCTTTTTATGGCGTCTGGGAAATCTTATTAAAATATATGTTACAGGAAATTTTAGTAATACACTGCTTGACAATTGCTAAGGAACAAGTGATTTATGCAAATTCATGCCTCAGACAGCTGACCAATGGAAATAAATTCAAGATCAGATGGCATGGTAGATCAAGGCTTGTTATCTGCATAAGAAACAGTGCATACAAACTCAAGATTTGTACGGAAATTCACGCTGTTTGGTGTTTAACAAAAATAGTGCTGGATGCTGAAAAAGTTTTTTCTCTGAAATTCTGTTTGGTTCTTGAAATATTTAAGAGTAAAATGTCAGCAAGACATCATTTGATAACCTGCGATTGTGGACGAACAGTTGGACAACTGGAAGCAGGTCAAAGTGTCACCACTGTAGCTGCTAAAATGGGTGTAACAAAAAGTGTCATCTCGCGATTAAAGAAGGCCGCTGAAGGTGGAAATGCTTTGCAAAAGCATGGCGGGGGTCGTGGTAGAAACACCACACCTTCAGAAGATCGCTATGTAGCCCTCATGGCAAAAAGGAACAGAAAATTCACTCCTGGAGGGATAGCTGCAAATTTTACAACCGCTACCGGTGCGCATGTTTCTGCAAGAACTATTTCATGGCGATTAAAAAATGTTGGATTGTATGCACGGAAGCCCGTACGTTGCATCCCACTTTAATCACGCCACTGTCGAGAGAGATTACGCTGCTGTAAGGAACATGCTGGTTGGGATCATCAAAATTGGTTTAGAGTGATGTTCTCTGACGAATCTCGTTTCAGTGTGACAAGTGATTCTGGTCACCAGCTACTGTGGAGAGAGCGTGGAACACGTTATGCACAAAAATTTGTTTGTGAACGTGATTGGTACGGCCCAGGCGTGATGGTGCGGGCAGGTATCATGCACAATGGCGGAACAGCGCTTCACATTTTTGAATAAGGAAGCGTAACGTCGCAAAGGTATTGCAGAGAAGTTATACTGGATTATGTTCGTCATTTTAGGGGGGCTGTAGGTCCAGACTTTCTCTTTATGGGCGGCAATGCACTGACACACAGGAGCATTAAAGTATCAGACGCACTGCAAAGTGAAAACATTCTCCGTATGAAGTGGCCTGCGTTCTCTAACGACTTAAATCCAATTGAACATGCCTGTGAGGGTCTTGGCAGACGTGTTGCGCAAAGAACCATCCCTCCCAGAACAGTACAAGAACACAAATCCGCCTTGAGAGAGGAGTGGGAAAATATCCCCCAAGAACTCCTTGACAGTTTAATGGGGAGTATGGAAAACAGATGCAAAATGTGTATTAGTGTCCATGGTAATCACACGTCATACTAAAGTACTTATGTCTCCCTCATTATGACGTAGATCAGTTTTTTGTTGTTGTTTGAAAATCATCTAAGTAGGATTTTTTTTTAATTTCAAGTTTTTACTTCATTGATGCAGTAATATCTGTACTATTTTGTACTTATAATAAAGGCACATCCTTCCTACTAACTATATACTTAGCTCTGTGTGTTTAATCATTGTCTATTCTTAACTATTCCAGAAAACGTAGTTGTTCCTTAGCAATTGTCAAGCAGTGTATTTTAAAGAAAGACAGCACACTAATCCAATGATGACTGTTTCTGTACACAATTAAAAAAAAAAAAAAAAAAACAGTGGGCTCCGCCTCCTGCTCGTGAACGCTCGCCAATCCCTGGAACTGCTGCTGCAGTACCATAAACATTGCTGCGCGATCTTAGGTCGTAGCTCTCTCTCAATGCTCACTAAAGTTTTTAATCTAGACCCAATAACCCTTCTCAACTCTTGAATACAGAAATTACAAAATTGGATAGATGATTCTTATGTTAATCAATAGGCCCTGAACAAATATATGTTACAACTAATTTATAAAATTAAATGCATGGCTGTTAGCATTACCAGAAAAACATTACGTGGAGGTAGCCATGCGTCGTTTCTAATGCTCGATTCTTGAGGAGTCACATTGGGTCGAGCCATCCGTTTCCTACAAGCATATTGAAAATATTTTAAGGCACAAGTAAAATTCATTTTGAAATAAATTACTTCGAAAAAAAAATGTAATATAAACAATCTTACATTTATATGTGCTCAATATTCTTCGCAGACAGTTTTTCTGTCTTAGTACCTAAACTTGGAACAGTGTCCCTAGTTTGGAGCGTGTTCGCAATTCCTTAAATTTATGAATTATTTAGTCAAACTGAATTAGTTAAATGAAAATGAATGTGAACAAATTGGGAAGAGTTTACATAGTGGGACAATTTATATTTTTCTCTTGCAATTTCTTTACTTTTAGTTTCAAAGAAATTTTAATTGCAGAACATTACACTCTTTAGCTATCATTGTAATTTGTTTCATAATGATTCCTCATTATATTTCTTTAAAAAAAAAAAATTGAAAGGTTCTCAAGTTGCCCTATTTTGCCCCCAAGTGGAGGCACAGTGGAACATTGCATTGAGTGCAGTGGGACATAGAGACAGGTACATAAGAACAGAGATATTATGACAGCATATTATTGTTATTAAGTATATGTATGTATGTACATTTGTGAGATATACATAGTACGCAAAACATATAAAAGCAGCTTTTAAACAAAAATAAAAACAGTAGTTAAAATCATAAAGCACATGTGAGGGTTGAAAAATTACTTGTAAAAAAAAAATTTGATGCATTGAAAAAAAAAGTCATATTAAATAAAACATTAAACGAAAAGCAAAAGGAAATGAAAGAATTTGAAGTGTAACCAAAACTTCATTTTTACCTAGAAAGTCATCGGAAGTCTTCAAAAAGTGATAATATAGTACTTTGTTTCCTTTTTTAACCGCTGGAAACCATAAAGTTCGGTAGTTTCACATAGTATTTCATGTTCGAAAATACAACGACTCAGAATAATGTAACAGATTACAATTCATAAGAAATATTCATTAGTAACAATATAATAGTATTCGTAGGTAAATGAACCAGTAAGTATATTCTTAAGATGTACGTAAATGTCATTACTATTACAGTTTAAATAAAACCTCATTAAAATCAGTACAATCCATTATTAATTTAGTTTAAGATCTTGCTGTTCTAAAATTTATTTGCTTCACATTTTTCTAAAATGTTTACATTATAGTGAGGATTGCTGGAGGTACAGTAGGACACTGTCCCACTGTACTCCCATCTACATGTCCCAATGTACCCCCAAAGCAGTATTTTTAAATCAAGAGTCAAAAGTTACACAAAATGTATTAATGAAATTAGGAACATTAGATGCATTCAATTAAAGTTTCAGATTCAAATTAATACATTCGTATTGGTTATTGAGTAATAATTTATATCTCAAATTCAAAAAAGTAAAACTTAGCATATATAAAGTCAAATTATAGCAAAAACTATAGAGGACTACAACTTCCCTATAAGATGAAATGTGGCAGTGACTAGTCTCCACGGTGTTGCCATACAAGTTAACTAATATATGGCATACTATTTTAATTTTTTGTTTTTGAATTATAGGAAAAATTCGATTCGTCCCAGTTTTGTCACACTGTGTACCACAGTGTGACAAAAATTCAAACTAATGCTGTTCAATTTATATAGGTTCCCAAAGTTACTTCCGTTCCTGAAAATCGCATAAAATAATTAAACTTACCCATAAAGCCATTATACATCAAAGTTTAACCCACCTAGCCTCAAAAAATAAATTCATTTACCGTGTAACACCATTGAATACTGATAAGTGTACCAGCACTCTAAACGAAATTCGTCAAAACTGTCCAAATATGATAACTTGATTGTAGGGGAAAATCGGGTTATGAAGTTTACCGGCCAATCCCGCTGAGCCAAATATCTCAAAACAGAAAAAAAAAAAAAAAAAAAAACTGTGTATTTGTACCTCCATATAGCTAACATGATTGTTAATTTATAGTATATTGGAAGAAAGACGTTTTATTGTGAGGCTTTGAGAAGTTGAGCTCCGACTCTGACAATTTTTACCTCTGTTTCGGAAAATAGGGAGGGGTAATTGGCACTAAGTTGAGTTGAGAAACTTTCTTAGCAGTTTTTCGAAAATATTCCAACTAAAATCCGAGCCAATAACAAGTTTATTTTTCACTAAACTCCCCTTAAACAGGTAAACATAGTCAAGGTCACAGCTCAACTAACCAGAGCTGCACTGTAGTTACCTGACGTTTAGGGCGGAATTAGTTTGAAGTTGTTTTGTTATAAACTAATATACTAATTTATTATTTCATTACGATTACTGTTTTGAATGACACAAATTATTCTTCTATTATATGATACTTTTACCTTTCATAGCTGTTGCAGAGCCTCAACCAATTGGAGGTCAACTTATCAGAGCCATGCTGTACTGATTTTAGTTTAAATAATCTTCTAATAAGCAACTAAATTTTTACAGTTTGTTAAGCGTGTTTTATTTTTGTTTAATGGGAAACTCAATATCTCACATAGGCATGAGTGTTTTCCCAAAAAGTCATGCATGCACTCCAGTGATAAGAAGAAAAAAAATGGTTGTCACGGGACTGGCAGACAAAATCTAAGCTTTTATTGAATAACATAAGCTTATAATGTTGAAGGTAGATTGAAACAATAAACCGGTTTCAGTTTCAGTTAATACCGTTAAATTTATCAATTCAACTGCATCAACTTCAACATTAAAGGCTTATGATAACATAAGCATAGCTTCTGTCGGCCAGTCCCACGACTGCCATTTTTCAAAAAAATTAAAGTACATTCGTGAAATATTTTTGCCTACGTTCCAAGTACTATATGCTGATTTCAGTGTATGTATATATATATATATATATATATATATATATATATATATATATATATATATATATATATATATATATAAAATATGTGTGTGTAGATATATTTTCAAGTAGATAAGACACCTAAAACAAAAACTCTACGCCATTTACAAAAATTAAGAAACACATCACTCTCCCTGGTGGACTTGAACCACCAACCAATCGACTCCCAGCCGACAGCACTGACCGATTGCGCCACGAAGGCTTCGGAACAGGCACATTGCTAAACGATTATATATATATATATATATTTATTTATATATATATATATATATATATATATATATATATATATATATATATATATATATATATATATATATATATATATATATATGATTTAAAAATTGTGATAACTTGTAGGTATGCAAACGACAAATGAACAACATTATTAAAAATGAACAAAAACAAGAACAACAATATAAGCAATTGATCTGCTTCTCGTCAGTGCGTGGGAGCAGCATACCCTAACGGAGCCTCACAGGTTTCGGAACGCGTCGCGAGTCAGCAAGTAAACCATATAATATACATAATCAAACAACGTGTGCAAAAGATAAAAAATTTCATTAATTCATTAGCGTATATTGCAAATTGCAGCTAATAAATGTTCCAAAGAACAGCTAGATATACATTTTTCTTAAAACCACAATTTATAAAAAGGACAAAATGGAATTAACGTAAATATGGCATCAATGTTTAAAGGCAACTTGCTGAATCGGAACGTCCCCACCCATACCTGTGGGTGGGGTTGTTAAGAAAAATGTATATCTAGCTGTTCTTTCGAACATTTATTAGCTGCAATTTGCAATATACGCTAATGAATTAATGAAATTTTGTATCTTTTGCAAACGTTGTTTGATTATGTATATTATATGGTTTACTTGCTGACTCGCGACGCGTTCCGAAACCTGCGAGGCTCCGTTAGGGTATGCTGCTCCCACCCACTGACGAAGAAGCAGATCAATTGCTTATATTGTTGTTCTTGTTTTTGTTCATTTTTAATAATGTTGTTCATTTGTCGTTTGCATACCTACAAGTTATCACAATTTTTAAATCCTAAATATTTGATATAGTTCTAAGTGCTGCAGTTTTGCGCCTCGTCTATATTAATTTTTCGTTTGTTTAAAATCTCTCTCTCTCTCTCTCTCTCTATATATATATATATATATATATATGTATCTATATATATATATATATATATGTATCTATATATATGTATCTATATATATATATCTATATATATATATCTATATATATATATCTATATATATATATATATATATATATATCTATATATATATATATATATATATATATATATATATATATATATATATATATATATATATGTGCGTATTTCAGTTCCTCCTGGCCGCACAACCTTTCAAGAGAAGCATCGCTTCAAAAGGTTCCTCAGTAAAAAAATAAAAGCAAACAACTCATAGTTTTAATGTAGCATAATAAAATCCCACTTTTTTTCAGTAGAAAAAAAAAGATTGTTTCAGTGAAAAAAAAAATTAATTTTGTCGCTGCGAAATTGAAAATTATATTGATTAATTTGTTTTCGATGCAAATGATTTGATGCGGAAATCTTCCATAAAAGGTCAAGAGGTGTGTCGCAAAAAGTCAGTAAAGTTCAATGCGTATAGCAGTAATACTTGATCGTGTAAAGGTTCTTTATTTACATACCACAGCGCTTCGACCGCTCCACAGATACATTAATCAAAACTTATCTAAGGTTAAATCACATTTCACCCAAAGAAGGAAGGAAAGAATTTAATTACTATTCTACTCACGCATATTGGATACTCAGGGTAGACAACGTGGTAATAATTCAGATTTTTAGATAATGATATTTAATTATTCATTTAAAACATTGCTAAATTGATGTTTCTATTTGGCCCAATTCTACCAGGGAACGTTTCCACTTTTTCATATACTCTTACAGAAAAAATGAGAACAAAAGGGTTGATTGGCATTCTAAAACTGAAATCAGCTGTGACTGTTAATGACTGTAGCAACATCATTTGTGAAATTTGAGAAAACGTAATTGAATTTACACAATGTTTTAATACAAAAAAAAAGTATGCTTTTAGCTTTTGTTCAATTTTGCCTTAGCTATAGCTTGTTTCTCAGAGCATACATAAGTTTTATAAATGATATTCTTGAATGAAATTTCTGGTCACAACATTAAGAATCAACTCCTAGACAACAAGGTCCAACATTCTCCGGAGATGTCGGATGTATGAATTAAAAAATCATAGGTACCCCATGTTGGGAAGAACCGTCATAATGCGTGACTTTATATGCTTACCAAACCGCAGTTACTAAACCAGAGCCTGATTTATCATTAGACTCAGGAAGTTCGGCATTGGGGCTCCCTAGCTGTAGTGGTTCCTGGCATTTGAAGGCTATGTGGTCAATAATTTACAGACCACATAAAACAAATTATACCAAACTAAGACTTTAATTTGTTTGTCATTGTGTTTAAAATCAAGAACGATGCATTAAGCGTATATCAATGTGGCTTTTAAAATCAAAACAGCCATTTTGTGCTATCCAGCATGTTGCTTAAGTAGTTTACACAGAGTATCCTAACCTGTAGCATCCGTATTAACAGAAAAGTGTGGTTGTACCTCTGGCAGCAGGGTTTTGCCGATTGCACTGTTCAAGATGGCTCCTGCAGATGTGTCGGGCTTACTGTCCTAAAATTTCTAAATCGTGCCCTTAAAAAAAAAATATTGTGGACATGCACGTGCACGTTATGATGTGTATTGTTCCCAACACACATGTAAAATGTAAAAAATGCTAAACGCATGACATTTTTACAGAAAATCTCTGTTGATAGTTTTAATAATTTATTTTAAGTTCACAAAAATGTCATTACTGCTTATGTCTAACAAGAAATTAAGTTTCATCGCAGATATTTTCCTAAATTGGCATCATTGTCAAATTTTGCATTTTTTTTTTTCAATTTGCTTTGTGCTTTATAGCGATTTATTTCCCTCTATATTGAGTTTTTTTTCTTTCTTTTTGATATTTTGATGCGGTTTAGATAAAATTTAATTCACTTTAATCTTTCAGTCTGTTATTAGGATTTGTGTTCAGAAACGAGCGACCATGAATATTGGAAAACTTCTTATTGTCAAAGTAAAAGGAGAATCCAACAAAAAATGAAATGCTTCAAAAGATTTGTAGTAAATGTCGTACGCTAAGTATGACAATTATCTACTAAAGTTGAGTTATAAAAGTCAAGAAATGTCAGCAATTTCACCAGTATTTTAACTTTTCAAAGTGAAACGCAAATAATATGCAATTCGAAAATTTTTATCGTCTAATAAATGATTTAATGCATCAACATCAATTTAAGCGTAATTTTATCAAAAGGATAATTACTCACTAGCTCACTCAACCTTAAGAAATTCTTATGAATAGGTATTCTTGAAAAATAAAAGTAATGAAATGGATTCATATCTTTCTCTTTACTTTCCGTTTTACCTAGATCTACAAGTATTATAATGCAGTATATGGAGCATTATACTTGCATCGAATAACACTGGCTTGAAATGGTTGGCTTCCTTTTTAAAAATTGGATATAAATATATGTTATTTTGTTAACCGACTTCAAAAAGGAGGCGGTTATCAATTCATACCGTATGTATGTTTTTTTTGTTTTATTTGTCCACTCATAGCGTCTCACCTAGTGAACCGATTTTGATGATTCTTTTTTTAATGGATAGGGGATGGCTCAACTTAGGTCCCATTACTTTGTTTGACCATATTTGTTCTTTAGAAAAAAAGTTATGGGCAAAAAACAGTAAATTTTATGCAATTTCCCTATTAAATGATTAAAATGATATTGTAGCGAAGTTCGCACTTTTCATCCGTGGATAACGGTGGCTCAGTGGTAGAATTCTCGCCTCCCACACGAGCGACCCGGGTTCAAATCCCGACTAGGACAAAATGAATTTTACTAAAATTTCGTTTCTACTGTTTCCCGTATTTTCTCGAATCTTCTATTAATTTCTGTATCTTTCCAAGTCTGGCAAGTTCCAACACTTTCTCAAGTTGTATAT